>NC_044564.1:6454826-6784301 GCF_007565055.1 Rhinopithecus roxellana | reverse complement strand
CAGAAAGCTTCTTTCTAGTTTTTATGTGAGGATATTTCCTTTTTCACTATATTCCTGAATGTGCGCCCGAATATCCCTTTGCAGATTAAATGAGAAAAGTGTTAGCAAACTTCTCAATGAAAAGAAAACCAGTTTCTCAGAAAGCTTATTTTTGGTTTTTATCTGAGGATAATTCCTTTGTCACCATAATCTTCAAAGCGCTCTGATGTATCCCACTGCAGATTCCAAGAATCAGCAGTGTTAGCAAACTGCTGAGTGAAAAGTGCAGTGTAACTCCGTGAGATGAATTCACACATTGCAAAGCAGTTTCTCAGAGAGCATTTCTCTAGGTTTTATCTGAAGATAATTCCTTTTTCAACATAGGCCTCAATATCCCTTTGCAGATTCTACAAAAGGAATGTTAGGAAACTGCTCAATGAAAAGAGCAGGGTAACTCTGTGAGATGAATTCACACATTACAAGAAGTTACACAGAAGGCTTCTTTCTAGTTTTTGTCTGAGGATATTTCCTTTGTCGCTCTTGGCTTTAATGTGATCCAAAATATCCCTTCCCAGATTCCAAAAAAAGTGCTACCAAACTGTTCCATGAAAAGAATTGTGAAACTGTGAGGTGAATTCACAAATCACAAAGATATTTTTTGGAAAGCTTCTTTCTAGTTTTTGCCTGAGGATATTTCCTTTGTCACCCTAAGCTTCAATGTGCTCCAAAATATCTCATTGCAGATTCCAAGAAAACAGTGCTAGCAAACTGCTCAATGAAAAGAATAGTGTACCTCTGCGAGTTCAATTCACACATAAAAAAACAGTCTCTTAGAAAACTTCTTTTTGGTTTTTATCCAAGGATATTTCCTTTGTCCCCATAGGCTTCAATGTGCTCCCAAATATCCCTTTGCAGATTCCACAAAAACAGTGTTAGCAAACTGCTCCTTGAAAACAAAGGTGTAACTCTGTGAGTTGAATTTACACATCATGGAGAAGTTTCTCAGAAACCTTCTTTCTAGTTTTTATGTGAGGATATTCCCTTTGTCAATATAGGCTTCAATGTCATCCAAAATATCCCTTCTCAGGTTCCACAAAAGCATTGCTACTGAACTGCTCCATGAAAAGAAAGGTGTAACCCTGTGAGACGAATTCACAAATCACAAAGCAGTTTCTCAGGAAGCTTCTTTCTAGTTTCTATCTGAGGATATTTCCTTTGTCACCATAAGCTTCAATACACTCCAAAATATCTCATTGCAGATTCCAGAAACACAGTGTTAGTATACTCCTCAATGAAAAGAATAGTGAACTCTGTGTGTTCAATTCACACTTTGCCAAACAGTCTAACAGAAAGCTTTTTTTTGGCTTTTATCTGAGGATATTTTCATTGTCACCTTTGTCTTCAATGCACTCCCAGATATCCTGTTGCAGATCCCATGTAACGAGTGTTATCAGACTGCTCAATGAAAAGAATGGTGTAACTCTGTGAGATGAATTCACACATCACAAGAAACTTTCTCAGAATGATCCTTCCCAGTTTCTATCTGAAACATCTTTCTACTTATTGTCTGAGGATTTTTCCTTTGTCACCATAAACTTCAATGCCCTCTGAAATATCCTACTGCAGATTCCATGAAAACAGTGTTAGGAAACTCCTCCTTGAAAGAAAGGTGTAGCTGTGTGAGATGAATTCAAACAACAAAAAGAACTTTCTCAGAAACTTCTCTCTAGTTTGTATCTGAGAATATTTCATTTTTCACTATAGGCATGAAGGTGTTTGCAAATATCCCTTTGCAGTTTCCACAAAAACAGTGATAACAAACGCTAAATGAAAAGAAAAGCATAACTCTGAGATGAATTGACACATCAAAAAGCAGTTTCTCAGAAAGTTTCTATTTAATATCTGAGGATATTTCCTTTTTCACTATAGTCCTCAATGCGCTCCCAAATATCAATTTGCAGATTCCAAGAAAACAGTGTTAGCACTGCTCCGTGAAAAGAAAGGTGCAACTCTGTGAGTTGAATTCACACATCACAAAGAAGCTTTTTTGAAAGCTTCTTTCTACTTTTTATCTGATGATAATTCCTTTGTCACCATAGGCTTCAATGCGATCCAAAATGTCCCTTCTCAGATTCCCCCAAAACTGTGCTACCCACTTGATCCGTGAGAAGAATCCTGTAACACTGTGAGGTGAATTAGCACATCACAAAGCAGTTTCTGAGAAAGCTTATGTTTGGTTTTTATCTGAGGATATTTCCTTTGTGAACATAGGCTTCAATGCTCTGCCAAAAATCCCTTTTCAGATTCCACGAAAACAGTGTGAGCAAACTGCTCAATTAAGAGAACAGTGTAACACTGTAAAAGGAATTCACACATCATCAAACAGTTTCTCAGAAAGATTCTTCCTAGTTTTTATCTGAGGATATTTCCTTTCCTACTATAGGCCTCAATGTGCTCCCAAATATCCCATTGCAGATTAGATGAAAACAGTGTTAGCAAACTGCCGCATGAAAAGAAAGGTGTAAATCTGTAAGATGAATTCCCACATCACAAAGAACTTTCTCAGAAAGCTTCTTTCTAGTTTTTATCTGAGGATATTTCCTTAGTGACCTTGGACTTCAATGCAATCCAAAATATCCCTTCTCAGATTCCCCAAAAACAGTGCTACCAAACTGTTCCGTAACAAGGATGGTGTAACTCTGTGAGATGAACTGAGACATCACAAAGCAGTTTCTCAGAAAGATTCTAGTTTTTATCTGAGGATATTTCCTTTTTCACCATAGGCCTCAATGCGCTCAAAAATATCCCTTTGCAAATTCCAGGGATATCGTGTCTGCAAACTACTCCATGAAAATAAAGGTGTAACTCTGTGGGATGAATTAACACATCAGAAAGTACTTTCTCAGAAAGCTTCTTTCTAGTTTTCATCTGAGGTTATTTCCTTTGTCACAATAGGCTTCAATATGATACAAAATATCCCTTCTCATAACAGTGCTACCAAAATGTTGATTGAAAAGGAAACTGTAAAACTTTGAGCTGAATTAACACATCACAAAGTGGTGTCTCAGAAAGCTTCTTTCTAGGTTTATATGAGGATATTTCCTTTGTCACCGTAAGCTTCAATGTGCTCCAAAGTATCCCATTGCAGCTTCCAAGAAGAGTGTTCACAAACTGCTCAATGAAAAGAACAGTGAAACTCTGTGAAGTGAATTCACACATCACAAAGCAGTTTCTCAGAAAGCTTCTTTCTGGTTTTTATCTGAGGATATTTCCTTTTTTACCTTAGGCCTCAATGGGCTCCCAAATATCCCTTTGCAGAACCCAGTTAAGCAGTGTTACCAAACTTCTCTATGAAAATAAAAGTGTAACTCCTTGAGATGAATTAACACATCAGAAAGAACTTTTTCAGAAACCTTCTTTCTAGTTTTCACCAGAGGATATTTCCTTTGTCACCATAGGCTTCAATGTGATCCAACATATTCCTTCTCAGATTATCCAAAAACAGTACTACCAAACTGCTCCATGGAAAGAATTGCATAACTCTGTGAGATGAATTAACTCGTAACAAAGCGGTTTCTCAGAAGGCTTCTTTCTAATTTTTTTATTTTATTTTATTTTATTTTATTTTATTTTATTTTATTTTATTATTATACTTTAAGTTCTAGGGTACATGTGCACAACGTGCAGGTTTGTTACGTATGTATACTTGTGCCATGTTGGTGTGCCGCACCCATCAACTCGTCAGCACCCATCAACTCGTCATTTGCATCAGGTATAACTCACAGTGCAATCCCTCCCCTGTCCCCCCTCCACATGATAGGCCCCGGTGTGTGATGTTCCCCTTCCCGAGTCCAAGTGGTCTCATTGTTCAGTTCCCAACTATGAGTGAGAACATGCGGTGTTTGGTTTTCTGTTCTTGCAATAGTTTGCTGAGAATGATGGTTTCCAGCTGCATCCATGTCCCTACAAAGGACACAAACTCATCCTTTTTTATGGCTGCATAGTATTCCATGGTGTATATGTGCCACATTTTCTTAATCCAGTCTGTCACAGATGGACATTTGGGTTGATTCCAAGTCTTTGCTATTGTGAATAGTGCTGCAATAAACATACGTGTGCATGTGTCTTTATAGCAGCATGATTTATGATCCTTTGGGTATATACCCAGTAATGGGATGGCTGGGTCATATGGTACTTCTAGTTCTAGATCCCTGAGGAATCGCCATACTGTTTTCCATAATGGTTGAACTAGTTTACAATCCCACCAACAGTGTAAAAGTGTTCCTATTTCTCCACATCCTCTCCAGCACCTGTTGTTTCTGAATTTTTAATGATTGCCATTCTAACTGGTGTGAGATGGTATCTCATTGTGGTTTTGATTTGTATTTCTCTGATGTCCAGTGATGATGAGCATTTTTTCATGTGTCTGTTGGCTGTATGTGTGTCTTCTTTTGAGAAATGTCTTTTCATATCCTTTCCCCACTTTTTGATGGCGTTGTTTGTTTTTTTCTTGTACATTTGTTTTGAGTTCTTTGTAGGTTCTGGATATTAGCCCTTTGTCAGATGAGTAGATTGCAAAAATGTTCTCCCTTTCTGTGGGTTGTCTGTTCACTCTGATGGTATTTTCTTTTGCTGTGCAGAAGCTCTTTAGTTTAATTAGATCCCATTTGTCAATTTTGACTTTTGTTGCCATTGCTTTTGGTGTTTTAGACATGAAGTCCTTGCCCATGCCTATGTCCTGAATGGTACTACCTAGATTTTCTTCTAGGGTTTTTATGGTATTAGGTCTAACATTTAAGTCTCTAATCCATCTTGAGTTAATTTTCGTATAAGGAGTAAGGAAAGGATCCAGTTTCAGCTTTCTACTTATGGCTAGCCAATTTTCCCAGCACCATCTATTAAACAGGGAATCCTTTCCCCATTTCTTGTTTTACTCAGGTTTATCCAAGATCAGATGGCTGTAGATGTGTGGTATTATTTCTGAGGACTCTGTTCTGTTCCATTGGTCTATATCTCTGTTTTGGTACCAGTACCATGCTGTTTTGGTTGCTGTAGCCTTGTAGTATAGTTTGAGGTCAGGTAGAGTGATGCCTCCAGCTTTGTTCTTTTGGCTTAGGATTGTCATGGCAATGTGGGCTCTTTTTTGGTTCCATATGAACTTTAAAGTAGTTTTTTCCAATTCTGTGAAGAAACTCATTGGTAGCCTGATGGGGATGGCATTGAATCTATAAATGATCTTGGGCAGTATGGCCATTTTCACGATATTAATTCTTCCTATCCATGAGCATGGTATGTTCTTCCATTTGTTTGTGTCTTCTTTTATTTCACTGAGCAGTGGTTTGTAGTTCTCCTTGAAGAGGTCCTTTACATCCCTTGTAAGTTGGATTCCTAGGTATTTTATTCTCTTTGAAGTTCCCTGATGAACATCGATGCAAAAATTCTCAATAAAATACTGGCAAACCGGATTCAGCAGCACATCAAAAAGCTTATCCACCATGATCAAGTGGGCTTCATCTGTGGGATGCAAGGCTGGTTCAACATACGCAAATCAATAAACGTAATCCAGCATATAAACAGAACCAAAGACAAAAACCACATGATTATCTCAATAGATGCAGAAAAGACCTTTGACAAAATTCTACAGCCCTTCATGCTAAAGACGCTCAATAAATTCGGTATTGATGGAACGTACCTCAAAATAATAAGAGCTATTTATGACAAACCCACAGCCAATATCATACTGAATGGGCAACACCTGCAAAAATTCCCTTTGAAAACTGGCACAAGACAGGGATGCCCTCTCTCACCACTCCTATTCAACATAGTGTTGGAAGTTCTGGCTAGGGCAATCAGGCATGGGAAAGAAATCAAGGGTATCCAGTTAGGAAAAGAAGAAGTCAAATTGTCCCTGTTTGCAGATGACATGATTGTATATTTAGAAAACCCCATTGTCTCAGCGCAAAATCTCCTTAAGCTGATAAGCAACTTCAGCAAAGTCTCAGGATACAAAATTAATGTGCAAAAATCACAAGCATTCTATACACCAGTAACAGACAAACAGAGAGCCAAATCATGAATGAACTTCCATTCACAATTGTTTCTTTCTAATTTTTATATGAAGACATTTCAGTTTCAATGGGCCCCCAAATATCCCTTCTCAGAAACACAAAAGGAGTGATGTCAGAGTGCTCCCTCAACAGAAACGTTTAACTCTATAATATGAATGCACACTTCACAAAGGAGTTTCTCAGAAAGCTTCTCTCAAGTTTTTACCTGAAGGTATTTCCTTTTTTTGCGTTTGGACTCTAAGCGATCCTGAATATCCCTTTGCAGATTTCATAAAAACAGTGCTACCAAACTGCTCAAAGAAAATAAAGGTGTAACTGTGTGAGTTGAGTTCAGTCATCACAAAGCAGTTTCTCAGGAATCTTCTTTGTAGTATTTTTCTGAGGATATTTCCTTTGTCATCATAAGTTTCAATACGTTCTGAATTATCTGATTGCAGATTCCAAGAAAACAGTGTTAGCAAACTGGTCAATGAAAAGACCTGTGTAACACTGTGAGATGAATTCACTCATCACAAAGCAGTTCCTCAGAAAGCTTCTTTCTAGCTTTTGTCTGAGGATATTTCCTTTGTCACCATAAGCTTCAATGTGCTCCAAAAGATCCCATTGTAAATTCCAACTAAGCATTGTTAGCAAACTGCTCAATGAAAAGATGAATTCACAAACCAGAAAGCTGTTTCTTAGAAAGCTTCTTTCTAGTTTTTCTCTGAGGATATTTCCTTTTTCACCAAATGCGTCACTTCCGAATGTACCATTGCAGATTCCAGGAAAAAAGTGATAGCAAACATCCCAATGAAAAGAATGGTGTAACACTGTGAAATGAATTCACACATCACAAAAAAGTTTCAAAGAAAGCTTCTTTTTGTTTTTTTTTTTTTTCTGAGGATATTTCCTTTGTCAATGTAGGCTTCAATGGACTCCCAAATACCATATTGCAGATCCCATGAAAACAGTGTTATCAGACTGCTCAATGTAAAGAACGGCATAATTCTGTAAGATGAATTCACACATTAAAAAGCAGTATCTCAGAATGTTTCTTTCTAGTTTTTTCCTGAGGATATTTACTTTTTCAGTATAGACCTCAGTGCACTCCCAAATATCCCTTTGCATATTCCACAAAAACCATGTTAGCAAACTGCTCCATGAAAAGAAAGGTGTAATTCTTTGAGATGAATTCACACATCACAAGGAAATATCTCAGAAAGCTTCTTTCTTGTTTTTATCTGAGGATATTTCCTTTGTCACCATATGCTTCATTGCAATTGAAAATAACCCTTCTCAGATTCCCCAAAAACAATGCTACAAAACTGATCCCTGCAAAGAATCATGTAACTCCTGAGATGAATTAATACATCACAAAGCAGTTTCTCAGAACGCTTCTTTATAGTTTTTGTCTGAGGATATTTCCTTTGTCACCTTAGGCTTCAATGTGATCCAAAATATCCTTTCTCAGATTCCACAAAAAGAGTGGTACCAAACTGTGCCATGAAAATAAAGGTGTAACTCTGTGAGATGAATTCACACATCACTAAGCAGTTTCACAGAAAGCTTATTATTATTATTATTATTTGTCTGAGAATATTTCGCTTGTCACCAAAGGCTTCAATGCACTCCAAAATATCCTATCAGATTCCATGAAAACAGTGTTAGCAAACTACTCCATGAAAAGAGTGGTGTATCTCTGTGAGATGAATTCACACATCACAAGGCAGTTTCTCAGAAAGCTTTCTTCTAGTTTTTATCAGTGGGTATTTCCTTTTTCACCATCATCTCTACTTGCTCTCAAATATCACTTTGTAGATTCCACAAAAACAGTGTTAGCAAACAGCTCCATGAAAAGAAAGGTGTTACCTGTGAGGTGAATACACACATCACAAAGAAGTTTCTCAGAAAGTTTCTTACTAGTTTTTATCTGATTATATTTCCATTTTCACACTAAGCTTCAATGCGATCCAAAATATCTGTTCTCTGATTCCCCAAAAACAGTGCTACCAAACTGTTCCATGAAAAGAATGGTGTAACTCTGTGAGATGAATTCACACATCACGAAGCTGTTTCTCAGACCACTCCTTTCTAGATTTTATCTATGGATATTTCCTTTTTCTCCATATTCCTCAATGCTCTCTGGAATATCCCATTGCAGATTCCACGAAAAAAGTGTTAGACAACTTTTCAATAAAAAGAATGGGATAATTCTGTGAGATTAATTCACACATCACAAAGCAGTTTCACAGAAAGCTTCTTTTTTATTTTTATCTGAGGATACTTCCTCTTTCTCCATAGGTCTCAATGTGCTCCCAAATATCCCTTGTCTATTCCACGAAAAGAGTGTGAGCAAACGGCTCCATGAAAAGAAAGGTGTAACTCTGTGAGATGAGTTCACACACCATGAAGAACTTTCTCAGAAACCTTCTTTCCAGTTTTTATCTGAGGATATTTCCTTTGTAACCATAGGATTTGATGCGATTGAAAATATTTCTTCTCAGTTTCCCCAAAAACAGTGCTACCAAACTGCTCCATGAAAAGAGTGGTGTAACTCTGTGAGATGAATTCACACATCACAAAGCAGTTTCTCAGAAAGCTTCTTTCTAGTTTTTTTCTGAGAATATTTCCTTTATCACCTTAGGCCTCAACTGGCTTCCAAATATCCCTTTGTAGGTTACACGGAAACAGTGTTAGCAAACTGCTCCATGAAAAGAATGGTGTTACTCTGTGAGATAAATACACATATCACAAAGAAGTTTCTCAGAAAGCTTGTTTCTAGTTTTAATCTGAGGATATTTCCTTTGTCACCTTAGGCTTCAATGCCATCCAAAATATCCCTTCTCAGACACCCCAAAAACAGTGCTACACAACTGCTCCATGAAAAGAATGTTGTAACTCTGCGAGATGAATTGACACAGAACAAAGCAGTTTCTCAGAAAGCTTCTTTTCAGCTTTTATCTGAGGATTTTTCCTTTTTCACCATATTTCTCGATGAGCTCCAGAATATCCCATTGCAGATTCCAGGAAAAAATAGCAAACTTCTCAATGAAAGGAATGATGTGACTCTGTGAGGTGAATTGACACATCACAAAGCAGTTTCACAGAAAGTTTATTTTTGGTTTTGACCTGAGGATATTTCCTTTATCACAGTAGACTTCAATGCACTCCCAAATATCCTATTGCATATTCCAAGAAAACAGTGTCATCAAACTTCTCAATGAAAATAACAGTGTAACTCTGTGAAATGAATTCACACATCAAAAAGCAGTTTCTCAGAAAGTTTCTTTCTAGTTTTTATCTGAGGATATTTCCTTTTTCTCTATATGCCTCAAAGTGCTCACAAATGTCCCTATGCAGATTCCACAAAAACAGTGTTAGCAAACTGCTCCATGAAAAGAAAGGTGTTACTCTATGATATGAATACATACATCACAAAGAGGCTTCTCAGAAAGCTTCTTTCAATTTTTATCTGAGCATATTTCCTTTGTCACCATAGGCTTCAATGTGATCCAAAATATTCCTTCTCAGATTCCCCAACAGTGGTACCAAACTGCTCCATATAAAGAATTGTGCAACTCTGTGAGATGAATTAACACATCACAAAGCAGTTTCTCAGAAGGCTTCTTTCTAGTTTTTAACTGAGGATATTTCCTTTTCTACCATAGGCTTCAATGCACTCCCGAGTATCCCTTCTCAGATACCATAAAAACTGTGAGGTCAAAGTGCTCCCTCAACAGAAATGTTTAACTCTATGAGATGAATGCACACTTCACAAAAGAGTTTCTCTAAAAGTTTCTCTCAAGTTTGTACGTGAAGATATTTCCTTTTTCTCCATTGGACTCTATGCACTCCCAAATATCGCTTTGCAGTTTCCACAAAAACAGTGTTAACAAACTGCTCAATGAAAAGAATGGTGTAACTCTGTGAGGTGATTTCACCCATCACAAAGCAGTTTCTCTGAAAGCTTCTTTCTAGTTTCAATCTGAGGATACTTCTGTTTTCAACACTGGCTTCAATGTGCTCCCAAATATCTCCTCTCAGATACCACAAAAACAGTGAGGCCAAACTGCTCAATGAAGAAAAAGGTTAAACTCTATGAGGTGAACACACTCATCACAAAACCGTTTCTCGAAAACCTTCTCCCAAGTTTTTATCTGAAGTAATTTCCTTTTTCACCATAGGTCTCTAGGAGCTCCCGAATATCCCTTTGCAGACTCCATAAAAACAGTGCTACCAAACTGCTGAAAGAAAGCAAATGTGTAACTCTGTGTGATGAATTCACCCATCACAAAGAGATTTCTCAGAAATTTTCTGTCTATTTTTTATCTGAGGCTATTTCCTTTGTCACCATAGGCTTCAATGTGCTCCCAAATATAATATGGCAGCCTTCACGCAAACAGTGTTATCAAAAGCTCAAAGAAAAGCCCTGCTTAGCTCTGTGAGATGAATTCACCATCACAAAGCAGTTTCACAGAAAGCTTCTTTCTACTTTTATCTGAGGATAGTTCCTTTTTCACCATAGGCCTCAATGTGCTCCCAAATATCCCTTTGCAGATTCCACGAAAACAGTGTTTGCAAATTGCTCCATGAAAAGAAAGGTGTAACTGTGAGGTGAATTCATACAACCCAAAGAACTTTCTCAGAAATCTTCTTTCAAGTTTTTATCTGAGGGTATTTCCTTAGTCACCATAGACTTCATGGCAATCCAAAATATCCCTTCTCAGATCCCCCAAAAACAGTGCTACCAAACTGATCCATGAAAGTAATCGTGTAACTCTGTGAGATGAATTAACACATCATAAAGCAGTTTCTCAGAAGACTTCTTTCTAGTTTTTATATGAGGATATTTTCTTTGTCACCAGAAGCTTCAATACACTCCAAAATATGCCATTGTAGATTCCAAGAAAACAGTGTAAGCAAACTGCTCCATGAAAAGAACAGTGTAACTCTGTGCCTTGAATTCAAACATCACAAAGCAGGTTCTCAGAAAGCTTCTTTCTAGTTTTTCTATGAGGATATTTCCCTTTTCACTACAGACCTGAATGCACTCTCAAATATCCCTTTGCAGATTCCACGAAAACTATTTTAGCAAATTGATCCATGAAAATTAAGGTGTAACTCTGTGAGATGAAATCAAACATCACAAAGAACTTTCTCAGATAGCTTCTTTCTAGTTTTTATTTGAGGATAATTCCTTTTTCACCATAGGCCTCAAAGTGCTCCCAAATATCCCTTTGCAGATTTCACGAAAACACTGTTAGCAAACTGCTCCATGAAAAGAAAGGTGTAAGTCTTTGAGGTGAATTCACACATCACAAGCAATTTTCTCAGAAAGCTTCTTTCCAGTTTGTATCTGAGGATATTACTTTTGTCACCATGGGCTTCAATGCAATCCATAATATCCTATTGCACATTCCAAGAAAACAGTGTTATCAAACTGTTCAATGAAAAGAATGGTGTAGCTCTGTGAGATGAAATCACACATCACAAAGGAGTTTCTCAGAAAGTATCTTTCTAGTTTTTATCTGAGGATCTTTCCTTTGTCACCATAGGCTTCAATGTGATCCAAAACATCCCTTCTCAGATTCTGCATAAGCAGTGCTACCAAACTGCTCCATGTAAAGAATTGTGTAACACTGTGAGATGAATTCATAAACCACAAACAGTTTCTCAGAAAGCTTCTTTCTAGTTTTTATCTGAGGACATTTCCTTTTTCACAGTAGTCCTCAATGCTCTCCCAAATATCCCTTTGCAGATTCCACGAAAACAGTGTTAACAAACTGTTCCATGAAAAGAAAGGTGTAACTCTGTGAGATGAATTCACACATCACAAAGAACTTTATTGGAAAGTTTCTTTCTAGTTTTTATCTGAGGATATTTCCTTTGTCACCATTGGCTTCAATGTGATCCAAAATATCCCTTCTAAGATTCCCCAACAACAGTGCTACCAAACTGATCCATCAGAATAATCGTGTAAATCAGGATAAGAATTAACACATCACAAAACAGTTTCTCAGAAAGCTTCTTTCTAGTTTTTATAGGATGATATTTCGTTTGTCACCCTAAGCTTCAATGCACTCTGAAATATCCCATTGCAGATTCCAAGGAAACAGTGTTAGGAAACTGCTCACTGAAAAGAACAGTGTAACCCTGTGAGATGAATTCACACATCACAAAGCAGTTTCTCACAAAGCTTCTTTCTAGTTTTTATCTGAGGATAATTCCTTTTTCACCATGGGACTCAATGCACTTGTGAATATCCCTTTGCAGATTACACGAAAACAGTTTTAGCAAACTGCTCCATGAAACAAAAGGTGTAACTGTGTGAGAAGAACTGACACATCACCAAGAAGCTTCTCAGAAAGTTTCTTTCTAGTTTTAATCTGAGGATATTTCCTTTGTCACCTTAGGCTTCAATGCCATCCAAAATATCCCTTCTCAGACACCCCAAAAACAGTGCTACACAACTGCTCCATGAAAAGAATGCTGTAACTCTGTGAGCTGAATTGACTCATAACAAAGCAGTTTCTCAGAAAGCTTCTTTTCAGATTTTATCTGAGGATATCTCCTTTTTCACCATATTTCTCAATGAGCTCCGGAATATCCCATTGCAGATTCCAGGAAAAAAGAGTTATCAAACTTCTCAATGAAAGGGACGATGTGACTCTGTGAGTTGAATTGACACATCACAAAGCAGTTTCACAGAAAGTTTCTTTCTGGTTTTGATCTGAGGATATTTCCTTTGTCACAGTAGACTTCAATGTGCTCCCAAATATCCTATTGCATATTCCAAGAAAACAGTGTCATCAAACTGCCCAATGAAAATAACAGTGTAACTCTGTGAGATGAATAAACACATCAAAAACAGTTTCTCAGAAAGTTTCTTTATAGTTTTTATCTGAAGATATTTTCTTTTTCACTGTAAGCCTCAAAGCACTCACAAATGTCCCTATGCAGATTCCATGAAAACAGTGTTAGCAAACTGCTCCATGAAAAGAAAGGTGTTACTCCGTGAGATGAATATATACATCACAAAGAGGCTTCTCAGAAAGCTTCTTTCAACTTTTATGTGAGGATATTTCCTTTGTCACCATAGGCTTCAATGCGGTCCAAAATATCCCTTCTCAGATTCCCCAAAAACAGTGGTAACAAACTGCTCCATAGAAAGATTCATGTAACTCTGTGAGATAAATTAACATGTCACAAAGCAGTTTCTCAGAAAGTTTCTTTCTAATTTTTATATGATGATATTTTGTTTGTCACCCTGAGCTCCAATGTACTCCGAAATATCCCATTGTAGATTCCAAGGAAACAGTGTTAGGAAACTGCTCACTGAAAAGAACAGTGTCACCCCGTGAGATGAATTCACACATCACAAAGCAGTTTCTCACAATGCTTCTTTCTAGTTTTTATCTGAGGTTAATTCCTTTTTCACCATGCGACTCAATGTACTCGTAAATATCCCTTTGGAGATTACATGAAAACAGTGTTAGCAAACAGCTCCCTGAAAAGAAATGTGTAACTCTGTGAGATGAATTCACACATCACCAAGAAGTTTCTAAGAAAGCTTCTTTCTAGTTTTCATCTGAGGATATTTCATTTGACACCATAGGCTTTAAGGCAATCCAAAGTATCCCTTCTCAGATTCCTCAAAAACAGTGCGACCAAACTGCTGCATGAAAAGTATCGTGTAACTCTGTGAGATGGATTCACACATCCCAAAGCAGTTTCTCAAAAAGCTTCTTTCTAGCTTCTTCCTGAGGATATTTTTTTGTCACCATAATCTTTAATGTGCTCTGAAATATCCCATTGCAGATTCCAAGAAAACGGTGTGAGATAACTGCTCAATGAAAAATTCAGTGTAAGTCTGTGAGATGAGTTCACATGCCACAAAGCAGTTTATCAGAAACCTTCTTTTTGGTGTCTATCTGATTATACTTTCTTTGTCACCATTGGCTTCAATGTGCTCCCAAATATATCATTGCAGATTCCACGAAAACAGTATTAGCAAACTGCTCAATGAAAAGGACAGTGTAACTTTGTGAGATGAATTCACACATCACAAAAAACTTTCTCAGAATGCCTCTTCTGGTTTTTATCTGAGTGCATTTCCTTTGTCAACATAGGCTTCAATGTGATACAAAACATAGTTTCTCAGTTTACCCTAAAGCATTGCTACCAAACTGATCCATTAAAAAAATCATGTAACTCTGTGAGATGAATTAACACGTCACAAAGTGGTTTCTCAGAAAGCTTCTTTCTAGTTTTTATATGAAGATATTTCCTTAGTCACGTTAAGCTTCAATTCACTGTGAAATATTCCATTGCAGATTCCAAGAAAACAGTTTTAACAGACTGCTAAATGAAAAGAACATTGTAACTCTGTGAGATGAGTTCACATGTTACAAAGCAGTTTCTCAGGAAAGTTCTTTCCAGTGTTTTTCTAATAATATTTCCTTATTCACCATAGGCCTCAATGTGCTCACAAATATCCCTTTGCAAATTCCACGAAAAGAATGTTAACAAACTGTTCCATGAAAAGAAAGGTGCAACACTGTGAGGTGAATTCCCACATCACAAAGTAGCTTCTCAGAAAACTTCTTTATAATTTTTATCAGAGTATATTTCCTTTGTCACTGCAGGTTTCAACGTGATCCAAAATATTCCTTCTCAGATTCCCCAAAAACAGTGCTACCAAACTGCTCTTTGAAAAGAATCGTGTAACTCTGTGAGGTGAATTCCCAAATCACAAAGCAGTTTCTCAGAAAGCTTCTTTCCAGTTTTTGTCTGATGTATTTCTTTTGTCACCACAAGCTTCAATGTGCTATGAAATACCCCATTGCAGATTCCAAGAACACAGTATTAGCAAACTGCTCAATGAAAAGAACAGTGTAATTCTGTGAGATGAATTCACACATCACAAAGAAATTTCTCAGAAAGCTTCTTTCTAGTTTTTAATCTGAGGATAATTCTTTTTTCACTGTAGGAAGCAATGCGCTCCCAAATACCCTTTTGCAAATTCCATGAAAATAGTGTTAGCAAACTGCTCCATGAAAAGAAAGGTGTAACACTGTGAGATGAATTCACACATCACAAAGAACTTTCTCAGAAAACTTCTTTCTCATTTTTATATAAGGATATTTCCTTTATCACCATAGGCTTCAAAGCGATAAAAAATATCCTTTCCTAAATTCTCCAAAATCAGGGCTAACAGACTGATTCATGAAAAGATTTATGCAACGCTGTGAGATGAATTAACACACCACAAAGTGGTTTGTCAGAATCCTTCTTTCCTGTTTTTATATGAGGATAATTCCTTTGTCACTGTACACTTCAATGCGATCCATAATATCACATTGCAGAATCCAAGAAACCAGTGTTAGCATACTGCTCAATGAAAAGAACAGTGCAATTCTGTGAGATGAATTCATACATCACAAAGCAGTTTCTCAGAAAGCTTCCATTTGTTTTTTATCTGAGGATATTTCGTTTGACACCATAGGCTTCAATTTGCTCCCAAATATCCTATCACAGATTCCACGAAAACTGTGTTATCAACTTGCTCAAAGAAAAGAATGGTGTAGGTCTGTGAGATAAATTCACGTGTCACAAAGCGATTTCTCAGAAAGCTTCTTTCTAGTTTTTTTTTTTTTTTTTTTTTATTATACTCTAAGTTCTAGGGTACATGTGCATAACGTGCAGGTTTGTTGCATATGTATACTTATGCCATGCTGGTGTGCTGCACCCATCAACTCGCCAGCACCCATCAATTCATCATTTATATCATGTATAACTCCCCAATGCAATCCCTCCCTCCTCCCCCCTCCCCCCTCCCCATGATAGACCCCAGTGTGTGACATTCCCCTTCCCGAGTCCAAGTGATCTCATTGTTCAGTTCCCACCTATGAGTGAGAACATGCGGTGTTTGGTTTTCTCTTCTTGTGATAGTTTGCTAAGAATGATGGTTTCCAGCTGCATCCATGTCCCTACAAAGGACGCAAACTCATCCTTTTTTATGGCTGCATAGTATTCCATGGTGTATATGTGCCACATTTTCTTAATCCAGTCTGTCACAGATGGACATTTGGGTTGATTCCAAGTCTTTGCTATTGTGAATAGTGCCGCAATAAACATACGTGTACATGTGTCTTTGTAGTAGACTAATTTATAATCCTTTGGGTATATACCCAGTAGTGGGATGGCTGGGTCATATGGTACATCTAGTTCTAGATCCTTGAGGAATTGCCATACTGTTTTCCATAATGGTTGAACTAGTTTACAATCCCACCAACAGTGTAAAAGTGTTCCTATTTCTCCACATCCTCTCCAACACCTGTTGTTTCCTGACTTCTTAATGATTGCCATTCTAACTGGTGTGAGATGGTATCTCATTGTGGTTTTGATTTGCATTTCTCTGATGGCCAGTGATGATGAGCATTTTTTCATGTGTCTGTTGGCTGTATGAATATCTTCTTTTGAGAAATGTCTGTTCATATCCTTTCCCCACTTTTTGATGGGGTTGTTTGTTTTTTTCTCGTATATTTGTTTGAGTTCTTTGTAGATTCTGGATATTAGCCCTTTGTCAGATGAGTAGGTTGCAAAAATTTTCTCCCATTCTGTAGGTTGCCTGTTCACTCTGATGGTAGTTTCTTTTGCTGTGCAAAAGCTCTTAAGTTTAATTAGATCCCATTTGTCAATTTTGGCTTTTGCTGCCGTTGCTTTTGGTGTTTTAGACATGAAGTCCTTGCCCATGCCTATGTCCTGAATGGTACTACCTAGATTTTCTTCTAGGGTTTTTATGGTATTAGGTCTAACATTTAAGTCTCTAATCCATCTTGAATTAATCTTCGTATAAGGGGTAAGGAAAGGATCCAGTTTCAGCTTTCTACTTATGGCTAGCCAATTTTCCCAGCACCATTTATTAAATAGGGAATCCTTTCCCCATTTCTTGTTTCTCTCAAGTTTGTCAAAGATCAGATGGCTGTAGATGTGCGGTATTATTTCTGAGGACTCTGTTCTGTTCCATTGGTCTATATCTCTGTTTTGGTACCAGTACCATGCTGTTTTGGTGACTGTAGCCTTGTAGTATAGTTTGAAGTCAGGTAGCGTGACGCCTCCAGCTTTGTCCTTTTGACTTAGGATTGTCTTGGCAATGCGGGCTCTTTTTTGGTTCCATATGAACTTTAAAGCCGTTTTTTCCAATTCTGTGAAGAAAGTCATTGGTAGCTTGATGGGGATGGCATTGAATCTATAAATAACCTTGGGGAGTATAGCCATTTTCACGATATTGATTCTTCCTATCCATGAGCATGGTATGTTCTTCCATTTGTTTGTGTCCTCTTTGATTTCACTGAGCAGTGGTTTGTAGTTCTCCTTGAAGAGGTCCTTTACATCCCTTGTAAGCTGGATTCCTAGGTATTTTATTCTCTTTGAAGCAATTGTGAATGGAAGTTCATTCCTGATTTGGCTCTCTGCTTGTCTGTTGCTGGTGTATAAGAATGCTTGTGATTTTTGCACATTAATTTTGTATCCTGAGACTTTGCTGAAGTTGCTTATCAGCTTAAGGAGATTTTGGGCTGAGACGATGGGGTTTTCTAAATATACAATCATGTCATCTGCAAACAGGGACAATTTGACTTCTTCTTTTCCTAACTGGATACCCTTGATTTCTTTCTCTTGCCTGATTGCCCTAGCCAGAACTTCCAACACTATGTTGAATAGGAGTGGTGAGAGAGGGCATCCCTGTCTTGTGCCAGTTTTCAAAGGGAATTTTTCCAGTTTTTGCCCATTCAGTATGATATTAGCTGTGGGTTTGTCATAAATAGCTCTTATTATTTTGAGGTACGTTCCATCAATACCGAATTTATTGAGCGTTTTTAGCATGAAGGGCTGTTGAATTTTGTCAAAAGCCTTTTCTGCATCTATTGAGATGATCATGTGGTTCTTGTCTTTGGTTCTGTTTATATGCTGGATTACGTTTATTGATTTGCGAATGTTGAACCAGCCTTGCATCCCAGGGATGAAGCCCACTTGATCATGGTGGATAAGCTTTTTGATGTGCTGCTGAATCCGGTTTGCCAGTATTTTATTGAGGATTTTTGCATCAATGTTCATCAGGGATATTGGTCTAAAATTCTCTTTTTTTGTTGTGTCTCTGCCAGGCTTTGGTATCAGGATGATGTTGGCCTCATAAAATGAGTTAGGGAGGATTCCCTCTTTTTCTATTGATTGGAATAGTTTCAGAAGGAATGGTACCAGCTCCTCCTTGTACCTCTGGTAGAATTCAGCTGTGAATCCATCTGGTCCTGGACTTTTTTTGGTGGGTAGGCTATTAATTGTTGCCTCAATTTCAGAGCCTGCTATTGGTCTGTTCAGGGATTCAACTTCTTCCTGGTTTAGCCTTGGGAGAGTGTAAGTGTCCAGGAAATTATCCATTTCTTCTAGATTTTCTAGTTGATTTGCGTAGAGGCGTTTATAGTATTCTCTGATGGTAGTTTGTATTTCTGTGGGGTCAGTGGTGATATCCCCTTTATCATTTTTTATTGCATCTATTTGATTCCTCTCTCTTTTTTTCTTTATTAGCCTTGCTAGCGGTCTGTCAATTTTGTTGATCTTTTCAAAAAACCAACTCCTGGATTCATTGATTTTTTGGAGGGTTTTTTGTGTCTCTATCTCCTTCAGTTCGGCTCTGATCTTAGTTATTTCTTGCCTTCTGCTAGCTTTTGAAGGTGATTGCTCTTGCCTCTCTAGTTCTTTTAATTGTGATGTTAGAGTGTCCATTTTAGATCTTTCCTGTTTTCTCTTGTGGGCATTTAGTGCTATAAATTTCCCTCTACACACTGCTTTAAATGTGTCCCAGAGATTCTGGTATGTTGTATCTTTGTTCTCATTGGTTTCAAAGAACATCTTTATTTCCGCTTTCATTTCGTTATGTACCCAGTAGTCATTCAGGAGCAGGTTGTTCAGTTTCCATGTAGTTGAGCGGTTTTGATTGAGTTTCTTAGTCCTGAGTTCTAGTTTGATTGCACTGTGGTCTGAGAGACAGTTTGTTATAATTTCTGTTCTTTTACATTTGCTGAGGAGTACTTTACTTCCAATTATGTGGTCAATTTTGGAATAAGTGCGATGTGGTGCTGAGAAGAATGTATATTCTGTTGATTTGGGGTGGAGAGTTCTATAGATGTCTATTAGGTCCGCTTGGTGCAGAGATGAGTTCAATTCCTGGATATCCTTGTTAACTTTCTGTCTCGTTGATCTGTCTAATGTTGACAGCGGAGTGTTGAAGTCTCCCATTATTATTGTATGGGAGTCTAAGTCTCTTTGTAAGTCTCTAAGGACTTGCTTTATGAATCTGGGTGCTCCTTTATTGGGTGCATATATATTTAGGAGAGTTAGCTCTTCCTGTTGAATTGATCCCTTTACCATTATGTAATGGCCTTCTTTGTCTCTTTTGATCTTTGATGGTTTAAAGTCTGTTTTATCAGAGACTAGGATTGCAACCCCTGCTTTTTTTTGTTCTCCATTTGCTTGGTAGATCTTCCTCCATCCCTTTATTTTGAGCCTATGTATGTCTCTGCATGTGAGATGGGTCTCCTGAATACAGCAGACTGATGGGTCTTGACTCTTTATCCAGTTTGCCAGTCTGTGTCTTTTAATTGGAGCATTTAGTCCATTAACATTTAAGGTTAATATTGTTATGTGTGAACTTGATCCTGCCATTATGATATTAACTGGTTATTTTGCTCGTTAGTTGATGCAGTTTCTTCCTATCCTCGATGGTCTTTACATTTTGGCATGTTTTTGCGATGGCTGGTACCGGTTGTTCCTTTCCATGTTTAGGGCTTCCTTCAGGGTCTCTTGTAAGGCAGGCCTGGTGGTGACAAAATCTCTAAGCATTTGCTTATCTGTAAAGGATTTTATTCCTCCTTCACTTATGAAACTTAGTTTGGCTGGATATGAAATTCTGGGTTTAAAATTCTTTTCTTGAAGAACGTTGAATATTGGCCCCCACTCTCTTCTGGCTTGTAGAGTTTCTGCCGAGAGATCTGCTGTTAGTCTGATGGGCTTCCCTTTGTGGGTGACCCGACCTTTCTCTCTGGCTGCCCTTAAGATTTTTTCCTTCATTTCAACTTTGGTGAATCTGGCAATTATGTGTCTTGGAGTTGCTCTTCTGGAGGAGTATCTTTGTGGCGTTCTCTGTATTTCCTGAATTTGAATGTTGGCCTGCCCTACTAGGTTGGGGAAGTTCTCCTGGATGATATCCTGAAGAGTGTTTTCCAACTTGGTTCCATTTTCCCCCTCACTTTCAGGCACCCCAATCAGACGTAGATTTGGTCTTTTTACATAATCCCATACTTCTTGCAGGCTTTGCTCATTTCTTTTTCTTCTTTTTTCTTTTGGTTTCTCTTCTCGCTTCATTTCATTCATTTGATCTTCAATCGCTGATACTCTTTCTTCCAGTTGATCGAGTCGGTTACTGAAGCTTGTGCATTTGTCACGTATTTCTCGTGTCATGGTTTTCATCTCTGTCATTTCGTTTATGATCTTCTCTGCATTAATGAGTCTAGCTGTCAATTCTTCCACTCTTTTTTCAAGATTTTTAGTTTCTTTGCGCTGGGTACGTAATTCCTCCTTTAGCTCTGATAAGTTTGATGGACTGAAGCCTTCTTCTCTCCTCTCGTCCAAGTCATTCTCTGACCAGCTTTGATCCGTTGCTGGTGATGGGCTGCGCTCCTTTGCAGGGGGAGATGCGCTCTTATTTTTTGAATTTCCAGCTTTTCTGCCCTGCTTCTTCCCCATCTTTGTGGTTTTATCTGTCTCTGGTCTTTGATGGTGGTGACGAACTGATGGGGTTTTGGTATAGGTGTCCTTCCTGTTTGATAGTTTTCCTTCTGACAGTCAGAAGGACTCTCTGTTGGTCTGTTGGAGATTGCTTGAGGTCCACTCCAGACCCTGTTTGCCTGGGTATCAGCAGCAGAGGTTGCCGAAGATGGAATATTGCTGAACAGCGAGTGTACCTGTCTGATTCTTCCTTTGGAAGTTTCCTCTCAGGGGTGTACTCCACCCTGGGAGGTGTGGGGTGTCAGACTGCCCCTAGTGGGGGATTTCTCCCAGCTAGGCTACTCAGGGGTCAGAGACACACCTGAGCAGGCAGTCTGTCCGTTCTCAGATCTCAACCTCCGCGTTGGGAGATCCGCGGCTCTTCCCAAAGCTGTCAGACAGAGTCGTTCGCGTCTGCACCGGCTCCCGCTACTTCCCCTGTTGGTCTTCAGCTGTGCGCTGTCCCCAGAGGTGGAGACTACAGAGACAGGCAGGCTTCCTTGAGCTGCTGTGAGCTCCACCCAGTTCGAGCTTCCCAGCGGCTTTGTTTACCTACTTAAGCCTCAGCAATGGCGGGCGCCCCTCCCCCAGCCTCGCTGCTGCCTTGCGGATAGATCGCGGCAGACTGCTGTGTTAGCAGTGAGGGAGGCTTCGTGGGCGTGGGACCCTCCCGGCCAGGTGTGGGATATATTCTCCTGGAATGCCTGTATGCTTACAGCGCAGTATTGGGGTGGGAGTTACCCGATTTTCCAGGTGTTGTGTGTCTCAGTTCCCCTGGCTAGGAAAACGGATCCCCTTCCCCCTTGCGCTTCCAGGTGAGGCGATGCCTCGCCCTGCTTCAGCTCTCGCTGGTCAGGCTGCAGCAGCTGACCAGCACCGATTGTCCGGCACTCCCTAGTGAGATGACCCCAGTACCTCAGTTGAAAATGCAGAAATCACCGGTCTTCTGTGTCGCTCGCGCTGGGAGTTGGAGACTGGAGTTGTTCCTATTCGGCCATCTTGCTCCGCCCCCTCTAGTTTTTATATGAGGTTATTTCCTTTGTCACAATAAGCTTCAATGCACTCAGTAATATCCCAATGCAGATTTCAAGACAACAGTGTTAGCAGACTGCTAAATGAAGAGAACAGTGTAACAATCTGAGGTGAATTCACACATCACAAAGCCATTTCTCAGAAAGCTTCTTTCTACTTTTTATCTGAGGATATTTCCTTTTTCACCACAGGCCTCAATATGCTCTGAAATATCACATTGCAGAATCCAAGAAAACAGTGTGAGCATACTGCTCAATGAAAAGAACAGTGCAATTCTGTGAGATGAATTCCCACATCACAAAGAAGTTTCTCAGAAAGCTTCTTCATAATTTTTATCTGAGGATAATTTCTTTGCCACCGTAGGCTTCAATGCAATCCAAAATATCCAAGCACAGATTCCCCAAAAACAGTGCTACCAAACTAGTCTGTGAAAGGAATCGTGTAACTGTGTGATATGAATTGAGAAAACACAAAGCAGTTTCTCAAAAAGCTTCCTTCTGATTTTTGTCTAGGATATTTTCTTGGTCACCATAAGCTTCAATGCACTCTGAAATTTCTTATTGCAGATTCCAAGAAAACAGTGTAAACAGACTGCTAAATGAAAAGAACAGTGTAATTCTGTGAGATGAGTTCACATATCACAAAGCAGTTTCTCAGAGAGCTTCTTTCTAGTTTTTATCTGTGGTTATTTCCCTTTTCACCCTAGGCCTCAATGCGCTCCAAAACATTCCTTCTCAGATTCTGCAAAAACAGTGCTAACAAAGTGATCGATGAAAGGAATCGTGTAACTCTGTGAGTTGAATTCACACATCCCACAGAAGTTTCTCAGAAAGCTTCTTTCTAGTTGTTATTTGAGGATATTTCCTTTGTCAGTGAAGGCTTCAATGTGATCCAAAATATCCCTTCTCCGATTCTCCAAAAACCATGGTAACAAACTGCTCCATGAAAGGAATGTGTAACTCTGTGAGATGAATTTACACATCACAAAGCAGTTTCTCAGATAGTTTCTTTCTGGTTTTTGTCTGAGGATATTTCCTTTGTCACCGTAGCCTTCAAAGTGATCAAGAATATCCCTTCTCAGATTCCACAAAAACAGTGCTAGCAAACGACTCCATAAAGAGTTGTGTAGCACTGTGAGATGAATTCACACATCACAAAGCAGTTTCTCAGAAAGCTTCTTTTTGTTTTTTATCTGAGGATATTTCCTTTGTCACCATAGGCTTCAAAGCGATCCAAAATATCCCTTCTCAGATTCCACAAAAACAGTGCTAGCAAATGGATCCATGAAACGGTAGTGTAACTCTGTGAGATGATTTCACATGTCACAAAGCATTTTCTCAGAAAGCTTCTTTCTTGTTTTTATCTGAGCATATTTCAGGCCTCAATGTGCTCCCATATATCTCATTGCAGCTTCTGTGAAACTATTGTTAGGAAACATCTCAAGGAAAAGAGTGGTGTAGCTCTGTGAGATGAATTCACACATCACAAAGCAGTTTCTTTGAAGCCTTCTCTCCAATTTTTATCTAAGGATAGTTAATTTTTCACCATAGGACTCAATGCCCTCGGAATATCCCATGGCAGATTCCATGAAAACAGTGTTAGTAAACTGCTCATTTTAACGAAAAGTGTATCTCTGTGAGATGAATATACTCATCACAAAGCAGTTTCTCATAAATCTTTTTCCAGTTTACACTGAGGATATTTCCTTTGTTACCATAGGCTTCAATGCAATCCAAAATATCCGTTCTCAGATACCACAAATACAGTTCAAGCAATCTGCTCCTTGAAAGAGTAGTGTAACTCTGTGTGATGAACTCACAGATCACAAAGCAGTTTCTCAGAAAGCTTCTTTCTTCTTTTTATCCAGGATATTTCCTTTATACACATGGACCTCAATGTGCTCCCGTATATCTCATTGCAGATTCTGCAAAAACAGTGTTAGCAAACCTCTCAATGAAAGCAATGGTGTAACTCTGTGATGAATTCACACACCACAAAGTAGTTTCTGAGAAGGCTTCTCTCCAGTTATTATCTGAGAATATTTCATGTTTCACCACAGGGTTCTATGCTATCCAAGATATCACTTCTGAAATTCCACAAAACAGTGCTGGCAAACTCTTCCATTATAGAGTGGTGTAACTCTTGAGTTGAAATTCACATATCACAAAGCAGTTTCTCAGAAAAATAATTTCTAGTTTTTATATGAGGATATTTCCTTTGTCATCATAGGCTTCAAAACGATCCAAAACATCACTTCTCAGATTCCACAAAAACAGTGCTAGCAAACTCCTCCATGAAAGAGTGGTGTAACTCTGTGAGATGAATTCACACATTCAAAAACAGTTTCTCAGAAGGATTCTTTCTAGTTTTTATCTGAGGATATTTCCTTTGTCACCATAGGCTTCAAAGCAATCAAAAATACCTCTTATCAGATTCCACTTATACAGTGCTAGCAAATGGATCCACGAAAGAGTAGTGTAACTCTGTGAGATGAATTCACACATCACAAAGCAGTTTCTCAGAAAGCTTCTTTCTTGCTTTTAACTGAGGGTATTTCAGGCCTCAATGTGCCCCCGTGTGTCTCATTGCACATTCTGTGACAACAGTGTTAGCAAACTTCTCAATGAAAGTGATGATGTAACTCTGTGTAATGAATTCACACACCACAAAGCAGTTTCTGAGAAGGCTTCTCTCCAGTTTATATCTGAGAATATTTCATTTTTCACCATGGGTTTTAATGCTATCCAAAATATCACATCTGAGATTCCACAAAAACACTGCTAGCAAACTCCTCCATGAAAGAGTGGTGTAACTCTGTCAGATGAATTCAAAACTCACAAAGCAGTTTCCCAGAAAGCTTCTTTCTAGTTTTCTTCTGAGGGTATTTCCTTTGTTACCATGGGCGTCAAAGCGATCCAAAATATCACGTGTCAGATTCCACAAAAACAGTGCTAGCCAACAACTCCATGAAAGAGTAAATCTCAGATGAATTCAGAAACCACAAAGCAGTTTCTCAGAAAGCTTCTTCTGGATTTTATCTGAGCATATTTCCTTTGTCACCATAGGCTTCAAACTGATCAAAAATATCCCTTTTCACATTCCACAAAAACGGTGCTAGGAAACGGCTCCCTGAAAGAGTAGTGCAACTCTGTGAGATGAATTCATGCATCACAAAGCAGTTTCTGAGAAGACTTCCTTCTTGTTTTTATCTGAGGATATTTCAGGCCTCAATGCACTCCTATCCATCTCATTGCAGATTCTGCGGAAAATATTGTTAGGAAACTTCTCAATAAAAAGTGTGATGTAGCTCTGTGAGATGAATTCACACATCACAAAGCAGTTTCTCAGAAGGCTTCTCTCCAGTTTTTATCTAAGGATATTAATTTTTCACCATAGGACTCAATGCCCTCCGAATATACAATGGCAGATTCCACGAAAACAGTGTTAACAAACTGCTCAATGTAACAGAAAGTGTATCTCTGTGAGAAGAATATGCTAGTCACAAAGCAGTTTCTCATGAAGCTGTTTTCAGTTTTTACTGAGGATATTTCTTTCGCTACCATAGGCTTCAAAGCAATCCAAACTATCCCTTCTCAGATTGAACAAATGCAGTTCTAGCAAACTGCTCATTGAAAGAATAGTGTAACCCTGTGTAATGAATTCACAGATCACAAAGCCGTTTCTCAGAAAGCTTCTTTCTTCTTTTCATCCGAGGATATTTCCTTTTTAAACACAGGACTCAATGTGCTCCCGTATATCTCATTGCAGATTCCGTGAAGATAGTGTTAGGAAACTTCTCAAATAAAAGAGTGGTGTAACTCTGTGAGATGAATTCACATATCACAAAGCAGTTTCTCAGAGGACTTCTCTCCAGTTTTAATCTAAGGATATTTAATTTTTCACCATAGGACTCAATGCCCTCGGAATATCCCATGGCAGATTCCATGAAAACAGTGTTAGCAAAACTGCTCAATGTAACGAAAAGTGTATCTCTGTGAGATGAATACACTCACCACAAAGCAGTTTCTCATAACGCTTTTTCTAGTTTTAACTGAGGATATTTCCTTTTTACCATGGGCTTCAAAGCGATAAAAAATGTCACTTCTCAGATTCCAAAAACACATTGGTAGTAAACTGTTCAATGAAAGAGTAGTGAAACTCTGTGTGATGAATTCTCACATCACAAAACAGTTTCTCAGAAAGTTTCTTCTTTTTATCCAAAGATATTTCCTTTTTAAACACGGGCCTCAATGCACTCCTGTATATCCCATTGCAGATTCTGCAAAAACAGTGTTAGCAAACTTCTCAATGAAAGTAATGATGTAACTCTGTGAGATGAATTCACACACCACAAAGCAGTTTCTGAGAAGCCTTCTGTCCAGTTTTTATCTCAGGATATTTCATTTCTCACCATACGATTCCATGCTATCCAAAATATCACTTCTGTGATTCCACAAAAACAGTGCTAGCAAATTCCTTCATGAAAGAGTGGTGTAACTCTCTGAGATGAATTCATACATCACAAAGCAGTTTCTTAGAAAGTTTGTTTCTAGTTTTTATCCGAGGATGTTTCCTTTGTCATCATAGGCTTCAAAGTGATCCAAAATATCCCTTCTCAGATTCCACAACAACAGTGCCAGCAAACGTCTCCGTGAAAGCGTAGTGTAACTCTGTGAGTCGAATTCACACATCACAAAACAGTTTCTCAGAAAGCTTCTTTCTGGTTTTCATCTGAGGATATTTCCTTTGTGATCATAGGCTTCAAAGTGATAAAAAATATACCTTCTCAGATTCCACAAAAACAGTGCTAAGAAAGGGTTCCATGCAAGAGTTGTGTAACACTGTGAGATGAATTCACACATCACAAAGCAGTTTCTCAGAAAGACTCTTTCTGGATTTTATCTGAGGATATTTCCCTTGTCACCATAGCCTTCAAAGCGATCCAAAATATCCCTTCTCAGATTCCACACAAACAGTGCTAGCAAACGGATCCATGAAAGAGTTGTGTAACTCTGTGAGATGAATTCACACATCACAAAGCAGTTTCTCAAAAAGCTTCTTTCTTGTTTTTCTCTGAGGATATTTCAGGCCTCAATGCACCCTCGTCCATCTCATTGTAGATTCCGTGAAAATATTGTTAGGAACCTTCTCAATAAAAAGCATGATGTAGCTCTGTGAGATGAATTCACACATCACAAAGCAGTTTCTCAGAAGGCTTCTCTCTAGTTTTTATCTAAAGATATTAATTTTTCACCATAGGACTCAATGCCCTCGGAATATACAATGGCAGATTCCAAGAAAACAGTGTTAGCAAACTGCTCAATGTAACGGAAAGTGTATCTCTGTGAAATGAATATACTAGTCACAAAGCAGTTTCACATGAAGATGTTTTTAGTTTTTACTGAGGATATTTCCTTTGTTATCATGGGCTTCGAAGCGATCCAATCTATCCCTTCTCAGATTGAACAAATGCAGTTCTAGCAAACTGCTCATTGAAAGAATAGTGTAACTCTGTGAAATGAATTCACAGATGACAAAGACATTTCTCAGAAAGCTTCTTTCTTCTGTTTATCCGAGGATATTTACTTTTTAAACATGAGCCTCAAGGCCTGCCTGTATATCTCATTGCAGATTCTGCAAAAACAGTGATAGCAAACTTCTCAATGAAAGCAATGGTGTAACTCTCTGAGATGAATTCACACACTGCAAAGCAGTTTCTGAGAAGGCCTCACTCCAGTTTTGATCTGAGGATATTTTATGTCTCACCATAGAATTCTATGCTATCCAAGATATCACTCCTGAGATTCCACAAAAACAGTAGTAGCAAACTCCTCAATGAAAGAGTGGTGTAACTCTGTGAGATGAATTCACACATCAGACAGCAGATTCTCAGAAGCCGTCTTTCTCGTTTTTCTCTGAGAATATTTCCTTTGTCACCATAAGCTTCAATGCACTGTGAAATATCCATTTATGGATTCTAAGTAAACAGTGTTAGCAGACTGCTCAATAAAAAGAACACTGTAACTCTGTGAGATATATTCACACATCACAAAGCAGTTTCTCAGAAGGCTTCTTTTTGGTTTTTATCTGAGGATATTTCCTTTGTCACCATAGGGTTCAATGCGCTCCCAAACATCCTATTGCTTTTTCCATGAAAACAGTGTTAGCAAACTGCTGTATGAAAAAAATGGTGTAACTCTGTGAGATGAATTCACACATCATAAAGAAGTTTCTCAGAAAGCTTTCTATTTTTTATCTGAGTATATTTCCTTTTTCACTATAGGCCTCAAAGTGCTCCCAAATATCAGTATGCAGATTCCACAAAAACAGTGTTAGGAAACTGCTCCATGAAAAGAAAGGTGTAACTCTGTGAGATGAATTCACACATCACAGAGAACTTTTTCAGAAAGATTCTTTCCAGTTTTTATCAGAGGATATTTCCTTGTCACCATAGTCTTCAATGCAATTCAAAATATCCCTTCCCAGATTCCCCAAAAACAGTGCTAACAAAGTGATCCATGGAAAGAATTGTGTAAGTCTGTGCGATGAATTCACACATCCAAAGCATTTTCTCAGAAAGCTTCTTTTTGGTTTTTATCTGAGCATATTTCCTTTGTCCCCATAGGCTTCAATGCGCTCCCAAATATCCTAACGCAGATTCCATGAAAACAGTATTAGCAGACAGCTCAGTGAAAAGAACGGTACAACTCTGTGAGACGAATTAACCCATCACAAAGCAGTTTATCAGAAAGCTTCTTCCTAGTTTTTATCTGAGGATATTTCCTTTGTCATCATAAGCTTCATTGCACTAAGAAATATCCCATTGCAACTTCCTAGACAACAGTGTTAGCAAACTGATCCATGAACAGGACAGTGTAACTCTGTGAGATGCATTCACACATCACAATGCAGTTTCTCAGAAAGCTTCTTTCTAGTTTTTATCTGAGGATATTTCCTTTTCCACCCTAGGCCTCAAAACACTCCCAAATATCACTTTGCAGATTCCACAAAAACAGTTTTATCAAACTGCTTCATGAAGAGAAAGGTGCAACTCTGTGAGTTGAATTCACACACCACAACGAAGTTTCTCAGAGAGCTTCTTTCCAGGTTTTATCTGAGTATATTTCCTTGTCACCATAGTCTTCAATGCGATCCAAAATATCCCTGCTCAGATTCCCCAAAAACAGTGCTAACAAAGTGATACGTGGAAGAAACCGTGTAACTCTGTGAGATAAATTCACACATCCAAAGCAGTTTCTCAGAAAACTTCTTTTCGGTTTTTATCTGAGGGTATTTCCTTTGTCACCATAGGCTTCAATGCGCTCCCAAATATCCTAACGCAGATTCCACAATAACAGTGTTAGCAGACTGCTCAATGAAAAGAATGGTGGAATTCTGTGGGATGAATAAATCCATCACAAAGCAGTGTCTCAGAAAGCTTCTTTCTAGTTTGTCTCTGCAGATATTTCCTTTGTCACCATAGGCTTCAATGCGCTCCAAAATATCCTAAGGCATATTCCACGAAAACAGTGTTAGCAGACTGCTGCATGAAAAGCACAGTGTAAGTCTGTGAGGTGGATTAACCCATCAAAAAACAGTTTCTCAGAAAGCTTCTTTCTAGTTTTATCTGAGGATATTTTCTTTTTCACTATAGGCCACAAAGTGCTGCCAAATATCCCCTGGCTGATTCCACAAAAACAGTGTTAGCAAACTGCTCCATGAAAAGAAAGAAGTAACTCTGTGATATGAATTCACAAATCACAAAGAACTTTCTCAGAAAGCTTCTTTCCAGTTTTTATCTGAGGATATTTCCTTTTTCACCATAAGACTCAATGTGCTCCCAAATATCACTTTGCAGAATCAACGAAAACAGTGTTAACAAACTGCTTCATGAAGTGAAAGGTGTAACTCTGTGAGATAAATTCACGCATCACAAAGAAGTTTCTCAGAGAGCTTCTTTCTAGTTTTTATTTGAGGATATTTCCTTTGTCAGTGTTGGCTTCAATGCGATCCAAAATATCCCTTCTCAGATTCCTCAAAAACAGTGGTAACAGACTGCTACATGAAATGAAAGTGTAACTCTGTGAGATGAATTCTCACATCAGAATGAAGTTTCTCAGAAACCTTTATTCTAGTGTCTCTCGGAGGATATTTCCTTTGTCACCATAAGCTTCAATGTGCTGTGAAATATCTCTTTACAGATTCCAAGAAAACAGTGTTAGCAGACTGCTCAATGAAAATAACATTGTAACTCTGTGAGATGTATTCACACATCACAAAGCAGTTTTTCAGAAGGCTTCTTTTTGATTTTTATCTGAGGATATTTCCTTTTTCACTATAGGCCTCAAACTGTTCCCAAATATCCCTTTGCATATTCCATGAAAAGAGTGTTAGCAAACTGCTTCATGAAAAGTAAGATGTAATCTGTGAGATGAATTCACACATCACAAAGTACTTTCTCAGAAAGCTTCTTTCCAATTTTTATCTGAGAACATTTCCGTGTCACTGTAGGCTTCAAGGGGATCCAAAATATCCCTTCTCAGATTCCCCCAAACAGTGCTGACAAAGTGATCCATGAAAATAATCGTGTAACCCTGTGAGATGAATTCACACATCCAAAGAAGTTTCTCAGAAAGCTTCTTTTTGCTGTTTATCTGAGGATATTTCCTTTTTCAACATAGGCTTGAATGAGATCCAAATTATTCCTTCTCAGATTCCCCAAAAACATTGCTACCAAACTACTCAATGAAAAGAATCATGTAACTCTTTGAGCTTCTTTTTGGTTTTTATCTGAGGATATTTCCTTTGTTACTATAGGATTCAATATGCTCCGATGTATCCTATAGCAGATTCCATGAAAACAGTGTTATCAAAGAGTTGAATGAGAAAAATGGTGTAAATCTGTGAGATGAATTCACACATCACAAAGAACTTTCTCAGAAAGATTCTTTGTAGTTTTTATCTGAGGATATTTTCTTTTTTACTATAGGCCTCAACGTGCACCCAAATATCCTGTTACATATTCCATGAAAACAGTGTTAGCAAACTGCTCAATGAAAGGGACAGTGTATCTCTGTGAGATGAATTCCCACGTCACAGTGCAGTTTCTCAGAAAGCTGCTGTTTGCTTTTTGTCTTGGATATGTCCTTTGTCTCCATAGGCTTCAATGCACTCCCAAATATCTCTTTGCAGATTCCAGGAAAACAGTGTTAGCAAGCATCTCCATGAAAAGAAAGGTGTAACTCTGTGAGATGAATTAACACATTACATATAACTTTCTCAGAAAGCTTCTTCCTATATTTTTTCTGCGGATATATCCTTTGTCACCATAGGCTTGAGTGCGATCCATAATATTCATTCTCAGATTCCCCAAAAACAGTGCTGCAAAACTGATCCACGAAAAGAATTGTGTAACTCGGTGAGTTGAATTAGCACATCACAAAGAGGTTTCTCAGAAAGCTTCTTTTTACTTTTTCCATGAAGATATTTCCTATGTCACCATAAGCTTCAATGCAATCTGAAATAACCCACTGCAGGTTAAAAGAAAACAGTGTTAGCAAACTGCTCCAAGGAAAGACCAGTGTAACACTGTGAGATGAATTCACACATCAAAAACCAGTTTCTCATAAAGCATCGTTCTAGTTTTTATCTGAGGATATTTCCTTTTTCACCATAGGCCTCTCAACGTGCTCCCAAATATCTCTTTGCAGATTCGATGAAAACAATGTTAGCAAACTGATCCATGGAAAGAAATGTGTAACTATGTGTGATGAATTCACACATGATAAGGAAGTTTCTGAGAAAGCTTCTTTCTAGTTTTTATCTGAGTATATTTCCTTTCTCACCATAGGCTTCAATGCGATCCCAAATATCCCTTCACAGATTCCCCAAAAACAGTGCTACCAAACTGTTCCATGAAAAGAATCATGTAACTCTGTGAGATGAATTCAAAAATCAAAAAGCAGTTTCTCAGAAACCTTCTTTGTAGTTTTTATCTGAGGATATTTAGTTTTTCACCGTGGACCTCAATGCGCTATGAAATATCCCTTTGCAGATTCCACGAAGACAGTGTTAGCAAACAGTTTCATGAGAAGAAAGTTGTAACTCTGTGAGATGAATTCACACATCACAAAGAACATTCTCAGAAACCTTCTTTCCAGTTTTTATCTGAGGATATTTCCTGTGTCACCACAGGCTTCAATGGGATCCAAGATATTCCCTCTCATATTCCCCAAAGAGAGTTCTACCAAACTGCTACATGAAAGGAAAGGTGTAACTCTGTTAGATAAATTCACAAATCACAAAGCAGTTTCTCAGAAAGCTTCTTTCTAGTTTTTATGTGCGGATATTTTCTTTTTCACTATATGCCTCAATGTGCTCCCAAATATCAATTTCCAGATTCCATAAAAAGAGTGATAGCAAACTGCTCAGTGAAAAGAACAGTGTATCACGGTGAGATGAATTCACACATCACAAAGTAATTTCTCAGAAAGTTTCTATATAGTTTTTATCTGAGGATATTTAGTTTTTCTTTTTTTTTTTATTTTATTTTATTTTATTTTTTTTTTATTTTTTTTTTATTATACTTTAAGTTCTAGGGTACATGTGCATAACGTGCAGGTTTGTTACATATGTATACTTATGCCATGTTGGTGTGCTGCACCCATCAACTCGTCAGCACCCATCAATTCATCATTTATATCTTGTATAACTCCCCAATGCAAGCCCTCCCTCCTCCCCCCTCCCCCCTCCCCATGATAGGCCCCTGTGCGTGATGTTCCCCTTCCCGAGTCCAAGTGATCTCATTGTTCAGTTCCCACCTATGAGTGAGAACATGCGGTGTTTGGTTTTCTGTTCTTGTGATAGTTTGCTAAGAATGATGGTTTCCAGCTGCATCGATGTCCCTACAAAGGACGCAAACTCATCCTTTTTTATGGCTGCATAGTATTCCATGGTGTATATGTGCCACATTTTCTTAATCCAGTCTGTCACAGATGGACATTTGGGTTGATTCCAAGTCTTTGCTATTGTGAATAGTGCCGCAATAAACATACGTGTACATGTGTCTTTGTAGTAGACTAATTTATAATCCTTTGGGTATATACCCAGTAGTGGGATGGCTGGGTCATATGGTACATCTAGTTCTAGATCCTTGAGGAATTGCCATACTGTTTTCCATAATGGTTGAACTAGTTTACAATCCCACCAACAGTGTAAAAGTGTTCCTATTTCTCCACATCCTCTCCAACACCTGTTGTTTCCTGACTTCTTAATGATTGCCATTCTAACTGGTGTGAGATGGTATCTCATTGTGGTTTTGATTTGCATTTCTCTGATGGCGAGTGATGATGAGCATTTTTTCATGTGTCTGTTGGCTGTATGAATATCTTCTTTTGAGAAATGTCTGTTCATATCCTTTCCCCACTTTTTGATGGGGTTGTTTGTTTTTTTCTCGTATATTTGTTTGAGTTCTTTGTAGATTCTGGATATTAGCCCTTTGTCAGATGAGTAGGTTGCAAAAATTTTCTCCCATTCTGTAGGTTGCCTGTTCACTCTGATGGTAGTTTCTTTTGCTGTGCAAAAGCTCTTTAGTTTAATTAGATCCCATTTGTCAATTTTTGCTTTTGCTGCCGTTGCTTTTGGTGTTTTAGACATGAATTCCTTACCCATGCCTATGTCCTGAATGGTACTACCTAGATTTTCTTCTAGGGTTTTGATGGTATTAGGTCTAACATTTAAGTCTCTAATCCATCTTGAATTAATCTTCGTATAAGGGGTAAGGAAAGGATCCAGTTTCAGCTTTCTACTTATGGCTAGCCAATTTTCCCAGCACCATTTATTAAATAGGGAATCCTTTCCCTATTTCTTGTTTCTCTCAGGTTTGTCAAAGATCAGATGGCTGTAGATGTGTGGTATTATTTCTGAGGACTCTGTTCTGTTCCATTGATCTATATCTCTGTTTTGGTACCAGTACCATGCTGTTTTGGTGACTGTAGCCTTGTAGTATAGTTTGAAGTCAGGTAGCGTGACGCCTCCAGCTTTGTCCTTTTGACTTAGGATTGTCTTGGCAATGCGGGCTCTTTTTTGGTTCCATATGAACTTTAAAGCAGTTTTTTCCAATTCTGTGAAGAAACTCATTGGTAGCTTGATGGGGATGGCATTGAATCTATAAATAACCTTGGGGAGTATGGCCATTTTCACGATATTGATTCTTCTTATCCATGAGCATGGTATGTTCTTCCATTTGTTTGTGTCCTCTTTGATTTCACTGAGCAGTGGTTTGTAGTTCTCCTTGAAGAGGTCCTTTACATCCCTTGTAAGCTGGATTCCTAGGTATTTTATTCTCTTTGAAGCAATTGTGAATGGAAGTTCATTCCTGATTTGGCTCTCTGCTTGTCTGTTACTGGTGTATAAGAATGCTTGTGATTTTTGCACATTAATTTTGTATCCTGAGACTTTGCTGAAGTTGCTTATCAGCTTAAGGAGATTTTGGGCTGAGACGATGGGGTTTTCTAAATATACAATCATGTCATCTGCAAACAGGGACAATTTGACTTCTTCTTTTCCTAACTGGATACCCTTGATTTCTTTCTCTTGCCTGATTGCCCTAGCCAGAACTTCCAACACTATGTTGAATAGGAGTGGTGAGAGAGGGCATCCCTGTCTTGTGCCAGTTTTCAAAGGGAATTTTTCCAGTTTTTGCCCATTCAGTATGATATTAGCTGTGGGTTTGTCATAAATGGCTCTTATTATTTTGAGATACGTTCCATCAATACCGAATTTATTGAGCGTTTTTAGCATGAAGGGCTGTTGAATTTTGTCAAAAGCCTTTTCTGCATCTATTGAGAGAATCATGTGGTTCTTGTCTTTGGTTCTGTTTATATGCTGGATTACGTTTATTGATTTGCGAATGTTGAACCAGCCTTGCATCCCAGGGATGAAGCCCACTTGATCATGGTGGATAAGCTTTTTGATGTGCTGCTGAATCCGGTTTGGCAGTATTTTATTGAGAATTTTTGCATCAATGTTCATCAGGGATATTGGTCTAAAATTCTCTTTTTTTGTTGTGTCTCTGCCAGGCTTTGGTATCAGGATGATGTTGGCCTCATAAAATGAGTTAGGGAGGATTCCCTCTTTTTCTATTGATTGGAATAGTTTCAGAAGGAATGGTACCAGCTCCTCCTTGTACCTCTGGTAGAATTCAGCTGTGAATCCATCTGGTCCTGGACTTTTTTTGGTGGGTAGGCTATTAATTGTTGCCTCAATTTCAGAGCCTGCTATTGGTCTATTCAGGGATTCAACTTCTTCCTGGTTTAGTCTTAGGAGAGTGTAAGTGTCCAGGAAATTATCCATTTCTTCTAGATTTTCTAGTTGATTTGCGTAGAGGCGTTTATAGTATTCTCTGATGGTAGTTTGTATTTCTGTGGGGTCAGTGGTGATATCCCCTTTATCATTTTTTATTGCATCTAGTTGATTCCTCTCTCTTTTCTTCTTTATTAGCCTTGCTAGCGGTCTGTCAATTTTGTTGATCTTTTCAAAAAACCAACTCCTGGATTCATTGATTTTTTGGAGGGTTTTCTGTGTCTCTATCTCCTTCAGTTCGGCTCTGATCTTAGTTATTTCTTGCCTTCTGCTAGCTTTTGAATGTGTTTGCTCTTGCCTCTCTAGTTCTTTTAATTGTGATGTTAGAGTGTCAATTTTAGATCTTTCCTGCTTTCTCTTGTGGGCATTTAGTGCTATAAATTTCCCTCTACACACTGCTTTAAATGTGTCCCAGAGATTCTGGTATGTTGTATCTTTGTTCTCATTGGTTTCAAAGAACATCTTTATTTCCGCTTTCATTTCGTTATGTACCCAGTAGTCATTCAGGAGCAGGTTGTTCAGTTTCCATGTAGTTGAGCGGTTTTGATTGAGTTTCTTAGTCCTGAGTTCTAGTTTGATTGCACTGTGGTCTGAGAGACAGTTTGTTATAATTTCTGTTCTTTTACATTTGCTGAGGAGTGCTTTACTTCCAATTATGTGGTCAATTTTGGAATAAGTGCAATGTGGTGCTGAGAAGAATGTATATTCTGTTGATTTGGGGTGGAGAGTTCTATAGATGTCTATTAGGTCCGCTTGGTGCAGAGATGAGTTCAATTCCTGGATATCCTTGTTAACTTTCTGTCTCGTCGATCTGTCTAATGTTGACAGCGGAGTGTTGAAGTCTCCCATTATTATTGTATGGGAGTCTAAGTCTCTTTGTAAGTCCCTAAGGACTTGCTTTATGAATCTGGGTGTTCCTGTATTGGGTGCATATATATTTAGGAGAGTTAGCTCTTCCTGTTGAATTGATCCCTTTACCATTATGTAATGGCCTTCTTTGTCTCTTTTGATCTTTGATGGTTTAAAGTCTGTTTTATCAGAGACAAGGATTGCAACCCCTGCTTTTTTTTGTTCTCCATTTGCTTGGTAGATCTTCCTCCATCCCTTTATTTTGAGCCTATGTATGTCTCTGCATGTGAGATGGGTCTCCTGAATACAGCAGAGTGATGGGTCTTGACTCTTTGTCCAGTTTGCCAGTCTGTGTCTTTTAATTGGAGCATTTAGTCCATTAACATTTAAGGTTAATATTGTTATGTGTGAACTTGATCCTGCCATTATGATATTAACTGGTTATTTTGCTCGTTAGTTGATGCAGTTTCTTCCTAGCCTCGATGGTCTTTACATTTTGGCATGTTTTTGCGATGGCTGGTACCGGTTGTTCCTTTCCATGTTTAGGGCTTCCTTCAGGGTCTCTTGTAAGGCAGGCCTGGTGGTGACAAAATCTCTAAGCATTTGCTTATCTGTAAAGGATTTTATTTCTCCTTCACTTATGAAACTTAGTTTGGCTGGATATGAAATTCTGGGTTTAAAATTCTTTTCCTGAAGAACGTTGAATATTGGCCCCCACTCTCTTCTGGCTTGTAGAGTTTCTACCGAGAGATCTGCTGATAGTCTGATGGGCTTCCCTTTGTGGGTAACCCGACCTTTCTCTCTGGCTGCCCTTAAGATTTTTTCCTTCATTTCAACTTTGGTGAATCTGGCAATTATGTGTCTTGGAGTTGCTCTTCTGGAGGAGTATCTTTGTGGCGTTCTCTGTATTTCCTGAATTTGAATGTTGGCCTGCCCTACTAGGTTGGGGAAGTTCTCCTGGATGATTTCCTGAAGAGTGTTTTCCAACTTGGTTCCATTTTCCCCCTCACTTTCAGGCACCCCAATCAGGCGTAGATTTGGTCTTTTTACGTAATCCCATACTTCTTGCAGGCTTTGCTCATTTCTTTTTCTTCTTTTTTCTTTTGGTTTCTCTTCTCGCTTCATTTCATTCATTTGATCTTCAATCGCTGATACTCTTTCTTTCAGTTGATCGAGTCGGTTACTGAAGCTTGTGCATTTGTCACGTATTTCTCGTGTCATGGTTTTCATCTCTGTCATTTCGTTTATGATCTTCTCTGCATTAATTAGTCTAGCTGTCAATTCTTCCACTCTTTTTTCAAGATTTTTAGTTTCTTTGCGCTGGGTACGTAATTCCTCCTTTAGCTCTGATAAGTTTGATGGACTGAAGCCTTCTTCTCTCCTCTCGTCCAAGTCATTCTCTGACCAGCTTTGATCCGTTGCTGGTGATGGGCTGCGCTCCTTTGCAGGGGGAGATGCGCTCTTATTTTTTGAATTTCCAGCTTTTCTGCCCTGCTTCTTCCCCATCTTTGTGGTTTTATCTGTCTCTGGTCTTTGATGGTGGTGACGTACTGATGGGGTTTTGGTATAGGTGTCCTTCCTGTTTGATAGTTTTCCTTCTGACAGTCAGAAGGACTGTCTGTTGGTCTGTTGGAGATTGCTTGAGGTCCACTCCAGACCCTGTTTACCTGGGTATCAGCAGCAGAGGTTGCCGAAGATAGAATATTGCTGAACAGCGAGTGTACCTGTCTGATTCTTCCTTTGGAAGTTTCCTCTCAGGGGTGTACTCCACCCTGTGAGGTGTGGGGTGTCAGACTGCCCCTAGTGGGGGATTTCTCCCAGCTAGGCTACTCAGGGGTCAGAGATACACCTGAGCAGGCAGTCTGTCCGTTCTCAGATCTCAACCTCCGCGTCTGGAGATTCACGGCTCTCCCCAAAGCTGTCAGACAGAGTCGTTCGCGTCTGCACCGGCTCCCGCTACTTCCCCTGTTGGTCTTCAGCTGTGCACTGTCCCCAGAGGTGGAGACTACAGAGACAGGCAGGCTTTCTTGAGCTGCTGTCAGCTCCACCCAGTTCGAGCTTCCCAGCGGCTTTGTTTACCTACTTAAGCCTCAGGAATGGCGGGCGCCCCTCCCCCAGCCTCGCTGCTGCCTTGCGGATAGATCGCGGCAGACTGCTGTGTTAGCAGTGAGGGAGGCTTCGTGGGCGTGGGACCCTCCGGGCCAGGTGTGGGATATATTCTGGTGTGCCTGTATGCTTACAGCGCAGTATTGGGGTGGGAGTTACCCGATTTTCCAGGTGTTGTGTGTCTCAGTTCCCCTGGCTAGGAAAACGGATCCCCTTCCCCCTTGCGCTTCCAGGTGAGATGATGCCTCGCCCTGCTTCAGCTCTCGCTGGTCAGGCTGCAGCAGCTGACCAGCACCGATTGTCCGGCACTCCCTAGTGAGATGACCCCAGTACCTCAGTTGAAAATGCAGAAATCACCGGTCTTCTGTGTCGCTCGCGCTGGGAGTTGGAGACTGGAGCTGTTCCTATTCGGCCATCTTGCTCCGCCCTCGGATACTTATTTTTTCACCATAGGCCTAAATGAGCTCCCAAATATCCCTTTGCATATTCCATGAAAACAGTGTTAGCAAAATGCTACATGAAAAGAAAGGTGTAACTCTATGAGATGAATTCACACTTCACAGACAACTTTCTCAGAAAGCTTCTGTCCAGTTTTCATCTGAGGATATTCCCTTTGTCACCATAAGCTTCAATGCGATCCAAAATATCCCTTCTCAGGTTCTCCAAAAAGAGTGCTAACAAACTTCCCTATGAAAGGATTCATGTAACTCTGTGGGATGAATTCACAAATCAGAAAACAGTTTCTCTGAAAGCTTGTTACTGGTTTTTGACTTACAATATTTCCTTTGTCACCATAAGCTTCAATATGTTCTGAAATATCAAAATGCAGATTCCAAGAAAACAATGTTACTAAACTGCTCAGTGAAAACAACCATGTAAATCTGTGAGCTGAATTCACACGTCACAACGCAGTTTCTCAGAAAGCTTCTTTTTGGTTTTCTTCTGAGGATATTTCCTATGTCACCATAGGCTTCGATGTGATCCCAAATATCCTATTGCAGATTTCACGAAAACAGTGTTATCAAACTGCTCAATGGAAAGAAAGGTGTAACTATGTGAGATGAATTCACACATCAGAAAGCAGTTTCTCAGAAAGTTATTTCTAGTTTTTACCTGAGAATGTTTCCTTTTTTACCGTGGGCCTCAATGTGCTCCCAAATATCACTTTGCAGATTCCACAAAAACAGTGTTAGCAAACTGCTTCATGAAGACTAAGGTGTAACTCTGTGAGATGAATTAACACATCACAAATAACTTTCTCAGAAAGCTTCTTTCTAGTTTTTATCCTAGGACATTTTCTTTGTCACCATATGCTTCAATGCAATCCAAAATATCCCTTCTCAAATTCCCCATAAACAGTGGTACCAAACTGATCAATGAAAAGAATCGTGTATCTCTGTTAGAGGAATTTACAAATCACAAAGCAGTTTGTCAGAAACCTTCTTTCTGGTTTTTATATGAGGATATTTCCATTTTCACCACAAGCTTCAAAGGGCTCTGAAATATCCTGTTGAAGATTACAAGAAAACAGTGATAGCAAACAGATCAATGAAAAGAACAGTGAAACTCTTTGAGTTACATTCAAACATCACAATGCAGTTTCTCAGAATGCTTCTTTCCAGTTTTTATCTGAGGATATTTCCTTTTTCACCACAGACCTCAATGCGCTCCCAAATATCACTTTGCAGATTCCACGAAAACAGTGTTAGCAAACTGCTACAAGAAGGCAAAGGTGAATCTCTGTGTGTTGAATACACACATCAGAAAGCAATTTCTCAGAAAACTTTCTAGTTTTTATCTGCGGATACTTCATTTTTCACTATAGGCCTCATTGTGCTCCCAAATGTCCCTTTGCAGATCCAAGAAAACAGTGTTAGCAAACTGCTCCATGAAAAGTGTGGTGTAACCTTGTTAGATGAACTCACCCATCACAAAGCTGTTTCTTAGAAAGCTTGTTTCTAGTTTTCCTCTGAGGTTATTTCCCTTTTCTTTTTTTTTTTTTTATTATACTTTAAGTTCTAGGGTACATGTGCATAACGTGCAGGTTTGTCACATATGTATACTTGTGCCATGTTGGTGTGCTGCACCCATCAACTCGTCAGCACCCATCAATTCGTCATTTATATCAGGTATAACTCCCAATGCAATCCCTCCCCCCACCCCCTCCCCATGAGAGGCCCCGATGTGTGATGTTCCCCTTCCCGAGTCCAAGTGATGTCATTGTTCCGTTCCCACCTATGCGTGACAACATGTGGTGTTTGGTTTTCTGTTCTTGCGATAGTTTGCTAAGAATGATGGTTTCCAGCTGCATCCATGTCCCTACAAAGGACACAAACTCATCCTTTTTTATGGCTGCATAATATTCCATGGTGTATATGTGCCACATTTTCTTAATCCAGTCTGTCACAGATGGATATTTGGGTTGATTCTAAGTCTTTGCTATTGTGAATAGTGCCGCAATAAACATACGTGTGCATGTGTCTTTATAGCAGCATGATTTATAATCCTTTGGGTATATACCCAGTAGTGGGATGGCTGGGTCTTATGGTACATCTAGTTCTAGACTCTTGAGGAATCGCCATACTGTTTTCCATAATGGTTGAACTAGTTTACAATCCCACCAACAGTGTAAAAATTTTCCTATTTCTACACATCCTCTCTAGCACCTGTTGTTTCCTGACTTTTTAATGATTGCCATTCTAACTGGTGTGAGATGGTATCTCATTGTGGTTTTGATTTGCATTTCTCTGATGACGAGTGATGATGAGCATTTTTTCATGTGTCTGTTGGCTGTTTGAATGTCTTCTTTTGAGAAATGTCTGTTCATATCCTTTGCCCACTTTTTGATGGGGTTGTTTGTTTTTTTCTTGTAAATTTGTTTGAGTTCTTTGTAGGTTCTGGATATTAGCCCTTTGTCAGATGAGTAGATTGCAAAAATTTTCTCCCATTCTGTAGGTTTCCTGTTCACTCTGATGGTAGTTTCTTTTGCTGTGCAGAAGTTCTTTAGTTTAATCATATCCCATTTCTCAATTTTGGCTTTTGTTGCCATTGCTTTTGGTGATTTAGACATGAAGTTCTTGTCCATGCCTATGTCCTGAATGGTACTACCTAGGTTTTCCTCTAGGGTTTTTATGGTATTAGGTCTAACATTTAAATCTCTAATCCATCTTGAATTGATTTTTGTATAAGGAGTAAGGAAAGGATCCAGTTTCATCTTTCTACTTATGGCTAGCCAATTTTCCCAGCACCATTTATTAAATAGGGAATCCTTTCCCCATTTCTTGTTTCTCTCAGGTTTGTCAAAGATCAGATGGCTGTAGATGTGTGGTATTATCTGTGGACTGTGTTCTGTTCCATTGGTCTATATCTCTGTTTTGCTACCAGTACCATGCTGTTTTGGTTACCGTAGCCTTGTAGTACAGTTTGAAGTCAGGTAGTGTGATGCCTCAGCTTTGTTCTTTTGACTTAGGATTGTCTTGGCAATGCAGGCTCTTTTTTGGTTCCATATGAACTTTAAAGCAGCTTTTTCCAATTCTGTGAAGAAACTCATTGGTAGCTTGATGGGAATGGTATTGAATCTATAAATAACCTTGGGCAGTATGGCCATTTTCACGATATTGATTCTTCCTATCCGTGAGCATGGTGTATTCTTCAATTTGTTTGTGTCCTCTTATTTCACTGAGCAGTGGTTTGTAGTTCTCCTTGAAGAGGTATTTTACATCCCTTGTAACTTGGATTCCTAGGTATTTTATTCTCTTTGAAGCAATTGTGAATGGAAGTTCATTCTTGATTTGGCTCTCTGTTTGTCTGTTACTGGTGTATAAGAATGCTTGTGATTTTTGAACGTTAATTTTGTATCCTGAGACTTTGCTGAAGTTGCTTATCAGCTTAAGGAGATTTTGGTCTGAGACGATGGGGTTTTCTAAATATACAATCATGTCATCTGCAAACAGGGACAATTTGACTTCTTCTTTTCCTAACTGGATACCCTTGATTTCTTTCTCTTGCCTGATTGCCCTAGCCAGAACTTCCAACACTATGTTGAATAGGAGTGGTGAGAGAGGGCATCCCTGTCTTGTGCCACTTTTCAAAGGGAATTTTTCCAGTTTTTGCCCATTCAGTATGGTATTAGCTGTGGGTTTGTCATAAATAGCTCTTATTATTTTGAGGTACGTTCCATCAATACCGAATTTATTGAGCGTTTTTAGCATGAAGGGCTGTTGAATTTTGTCAAAAGCCTTTTCTGCATCTATTGAGACAATCATGTGGTTCTTGTCTTTGGTTCTGTTTATATGCTGGATTACGTTTATTGATTTGCGAATGTTGAACCAGCCTTGCATCCCAGGGATGAAGCCCACTTGATCATGGTGGATAAGCATTTGGATGTGCTGCTGAATCCGGTTTGCCAGTATTTTATTGAGGATTTTTGCATCAATGTTCATCAGGGATATTGGTCTAAAATTCTCTTTTTTTGTTGTGTCTCTGCCAGGCTTTGGTATCAGGATGATGTTGGCCTCATAAAATGAGTTAGGGAGGATTCCCTCTTTTTCTATTGATTGGAATAGTTTCAGAAGGAATGGTACCAGCTCCTCCTTGTACCTCTGGTAGAATTCAGCTGTGAATCCATCTGGTCCTGGACTTTTTTTGGTGGGTAGGCTATTAATTGTTGCCTCAATTTCAGAGCCTGCTATTGGTCTATTCAGGGATTCAACTTCTTCCTGGTTTAGCCTTGGGAGAGTGTAAGTGTCCAGGAAATTATCCATTTCTTCTAGATTTTCTAGTTGATTTGCGTAGAGGCGTTTATAGTATTCTCTGATGGTAGTTTGTATTTCTGTGGGGTCAGTGGTGATATCCCCTTTATCATTTTTTATTGCATCTATTTGATTCCTCTCTCTTTTTTTCTTTATTAGCCTTGCTAGCGGTCTGTCAATTTTGTTGATCTTTTCAAAAAACCAACTCCTGGATTCATTGATTTTTTGGAGGGTTTTTTGTGTCTCTATCTCCTTCAGTTCTGCTCTGATCTTAGTTATTTCTTGCCTTCTGCTAGCTTTTGAATGTGATTGCTCTTGCCTCTCTAGTTCTTTTAATTGTGATGTTAGAGTGTCAATTTTAGATCTTTCCTGCTTTCTCTTGTGGGCATTTAGTGCTATAAATTTCCCTCTACACACTGCTTTAAATGTGTCCCAGAGATTCTGGTATGTTGTATCTTTGTTCTCATTGGTTTCAAAGAACATCTTTATTTCCGCTTTCATTTCGTTATGTACCCAGTAGTCATTCAGGAGCAGGTTGTTCAGTTTCCATGTAGTTGAGCGGTTTTGATTGAGTTTCTTAGTCCTGAGTTCTAGTTTGATTGCACTGTGGTCTGAGAGACAGTTTGTTATAATTTCTGTTCTTTTACATTTGCTGAGGAGTACTTTACTTCCAATTATGTGGTCAATTTTGGAATAAGTGCGATGTGGTGCTGAGAAGAATGTATATTCTGTTGATTTGGGGTGGAGAGTTCTATAGATGTCTATTAGGTCCGCTTGGTGCAGAGATGAGTTCAATTCCTGGATATCCTTGTTAACTTTCTGTCTCGTTGATCTGTCTAATGTTGACAGCGGAGTGTTGAAGTCTCCCATTATTATTGTATGGGAGTCTAAGTCTCTTTGTAAGTCTCTAAGGACTTGCTTTATGAATCTGGGTGCTCCTGTATTGGGTGCATATATATTTAGGAGAGTTAGCTCTTCCTGTTGAATTGATCCCTTTACCATTATGTAATGGCCTTCTTTGTCTCTTTTGATCTTTGATGGTTTAAAGTCTGTTTTGTCAGAGACTAGGATTGCAACCCCTGCTTTTTTTTGTTCTCCATTTGCTTGGTAGATCTTCCTCCATCCCTTTATTTTGAGCCTATGTATGTCTCTGCATGTGAGATGGGTCTCCTGAATACAGCAGACTGATGGGTCTTGACTCTTTATCCAGTTTGCCAGTCTGTGTCTTTTAATTGGAGCATTTAGTCCATTAACATTTAAGGTTAATATTGTTATGTGTGAACTTGATCCTGCCATTATGATATTAACTGGTTATTTTGCTCGTTAGTTGATGCAGTTTCTTCCTAGCCTCGATGGTCTTTACATTTTGCCAAGTTTTTGCGATGGCTGGTACCGGTTGTTCCTTTCCATGTTTAGGGCTTCCTTCAGGGTCTCTTGTAAGGCAGGCCTGGTGGTGACAAAATCTCTAAGCATTTGCTTATCTGTAAAGGATTTTATTTCTCCTTCACTTATGAAACTTAGTTTGGCTGGATATGAAATTCTGGGTTGAAAATTCTTTTCTTTAAGAACGTTGAATATTGGCCCCCACTCTCTTCTGGCTTGTAGAGTTTCTGCCGAGAGATCTGCTGTTAGTCTGATGGGCTTCCCTTTGTGGGTGACCCGACCTTTCTCTCTGGCTGCCCTTAAGATTTTTTCCTTCATTTCAACTTTGGTGAATCTGGCAATTATGTGTCTTGGAGTTGCTCTTCTGGAGGAGTATCTTTGTGGCGTTCTCTGTATTTCCTGAATTTGAATGTTGGCCTGCCCTACTAGGTTGGGGAAGTTCTCCTGGATGATATCCTGAAGAGTGTTTTCCAACTTGGTTCCATTTTCCCCCTCACTTTCAGGCACCCCAATCAGACGTAGATTTGGTCTTTTTACGTAATCCCATACTTCTTGCAGGCTTTGCTCATTTCTTTTTCTTCTTTTTTCTTTTGGTTTCTCTTCTCGCTTCATTTCATTCATTTGATCTTCAATCGCTGATACTCTTTCTTCCAGTTGATCGAGTCGGTTACTGAAGCTTGTGCATTTGTCACGTATTTCTCGTGTCATGGTTTTCATCTCTGTCATTTCGTTTATGATCTTCTCTGCATTAATGAGTCTAGCTGTCAATTCTTCCACTCTTTTTCAAGATTTTTAGTTTCTTTGCGCTGGGTACGTAATTCCTCCTTTAGCTCTGATAAGTTTGATGGACTGAAGCCTTCTTCTCTCCTCTCGTCCAAGTCATTCTCTGACCAGCTTTGATCCGTTGCTGGTGATGGGCTGCGCTCCTTTGCAGGGGGAGATGCGCTCTTATTTTTTGAATTTCCAGCTTTTCTGCCCTGCTTCTTCCCCATCTTTGTGGTTTTATCTGTCTCTGGTCTTTGATGGTGGTGACGAACTGATGGGGTTTTGGTATAGGTGTCCTTCCTGTTTGATAGTTTTCCTTCTGACAGTCAGAAGGACTCTCTGTTGGTCTGTTGGAGATTGCTTGAGGTCCACTCCAGACCCTGTTTGCCTGGGTATCAGCAGCAGAGGTTGCCGAAGATAGAATATTGCTGAACAGCGAGTGTACCTGTCTGATTCTTCCTTTGGAAGTGTCCTCTCAGGGGTGTACTCCACCCTGTGAGGTGTGGGGTGTCAGACTGCCCCTAGTGGGGGATTTCTCCCAGCTAGGCTACTCAGGGGTCAGGGACACACCTGAGCAGGCAGTCTGTCCGTTCTCAGATCTCAACCTCCGCGTTGGGATATCCGCGGCTCTCCCCAAAGCTGTCAGACAGAGTCGTTCGCGTCTGCACCGGCTCCCGCTACTTCCCCTGTTGGTCTTCAGCTGTGCGCTGTCCCCAGAGGTGGAGACTACAGAGACAGGCAGGCTTCCTTGAGCTGCTGTGAGCTCCACCCAGTTCGAGCTTCCCAGCGGCTTTGTTTACCTACTTAAGCCTCAGCAATGGCGGGCGCCCCTCCCCCAGCCTCGCTGCTGCCTTGCGGATAGATCGCGGCAGACTGCTGTGTTAGCAGTGAGGGAGGCTTCGTGGGCGTGGGACCCTCCCGGCCAGGTGTGGGATATATTCTCCTGGAATGCCTGTATGCTTACAGCGCAGTATTGGGGTGGGAGTTACCCGATTTTCCAGGTGTTGTGTGTCTCAGTTCCCCTGGCTAGGAAAACGGATCCCCTTCCCCCTTGTGCTTCCAGGTGAGGCGATGCCTCGCCCTGCTTCAGCTCTTGCTGGTCAGGCTGCAGCAGCTGACCAGCACCGATTGTCCGGCACTCCCTAGTGAGATGACCCCAGTACCTCAGTTGAAAATGCAGAAATCACCGGTCTTCTGTGTCGCTCGCGCTGGGAGTTGGAGACTGGAGTTGTTCCTATTCGGCCATCTTGCTCCGCCTCACCAGAAAGCTTCTTTTTGTTTTTTTTTCTTAGGATATTTCCTTTGTCACCTTAGGCTTCAATGCGCTCCCAAATACCTTATTTCAGATTCCACAAAAACAGTGTTATCATACTGCTGAATGAAAACAGCAGTGTATGGCTATTAGAGAAATTCAAATCAAAACCACAATGAGATACCATCTCACACCAGTTAGAATGGCAATCATTAAAAAGTCAGGAAACAACAGGTGCTGGAGAGGATGTGGAGAAACAGGAACACATTTACACTGTTGGTGGGATTGTAAACCAGTTCAACCATTATGGAAAACAGTGTGGTGATTCCTCAAGGATCTAGAACTAGAAGTACCATAAGACCCAGCTATTTCATTACTGGGTATATACCCAAAGGATTATAAATCATGCTGCTATAAAGACACATGCACATGCATGTTTATTGTGGCAGTATTCACAATAGCAAAGACATGGAATCAACCCAAATATCCATCTGTGACAGACTGGATTAAGAAAATGTGGCACATATACACCATGGTATACTATGCAGCCACAAAAAGGGATGAGTTTGTGTCCTTTGTAGGGATATGGATGCAGCTGGAAACCATCATTCTCAGCAAACTATCACAAGAGCAGAAAACGAAACACCACATGTTCTCACTCACAGGTGGGAACTGAACAATGAGATCACTTGGTCTTGGGAAGGGGACCATCACACACCAGGGCCTATCATGGGGAGGGGGGAGGGGAGAGTGATTGCACTGGGAGTTATACCTGATGTAAATGACGAGTTGATGGATGTAGCACACCAACATGGCAGAAGTATACATATGTAACAAACCTGCACGTTATGCACATGTACCCTAGAACTTAAAGTACAATAAAAAGAATGATTCCTGTCAAGTGCATCTTCAGACAATTCCTGGATGTTTTCATGAAATACTTTGCCACCTGTTTGCTTGTTTTAATTTTATTTTGCTGCTCAGAATCTCAGATCAGATTTAATCACGACTTTTATGTCTTAATTATGGAAAGAAAGGGTGAACCAATTTTTATAAACATTCCATCAATAACCAGCCTAAGTTACCCTAAGGACTGAGAAATATGAGACTTTTTGTGTCCATATGGGGAACTGAATGGCCCTAATCAGAAATGGTTTCATCAGACTAAAATTTAAATTGGCTAGAAGGGATAAAATTGGTAAGGTCATAGGCCAATTCCCTGCATTTTCAGTCCGCATATTTCAAACTGTAGTAAATGAATAGGTCTTTAAGCTGGTGCTTGCATCAAGTAAAGAGCAAGATTGTTAGTTAATTTTAAAAAATGCTGACTACTTATAACTCAGAGTGTTCTAAATACATAACGAGGATTTGTTTTGAGCAGGTATCGTAAGACACACAGACACAAAAACTATTGCCATGAAGGAAGAAGTTGTTATTAGAGTCACAGTCTCCTAGAAACAGGGAAGCACTGAAGGGAGACGAGCAAGTGAAGAGAGAAGGGGATTTTGTGGGAGAAGCCTTTGTTGTGGTTCCTAATTTTCAAGGGAAGGAATGGACAGAGCAGACTAAACACATGTTAAAATTTACCATCAGTGACAGACTGGATTAAGAAAATGTGGCACATATACACCATGGAATACGATGCAGTCATGAAAAAGGATGAGTTCGTGTCCTTTATAGGGACATGGATGCAGATGGAAACCATCATTCTCAGCAAACTATTACAAGAACAGAAAACCAAACACCGCATGTTCTCTCTCATACGTGGGAATTGAACAATGAGATCACTTGGACACAAGAAGGGTAACATCACACACCGGGGCCTATTGTGGGGAGGTGGGGGGGATAGCTTTAGGAGATACACCTAATGTAAATGACGAGTTCATGGGTGCAACACACCAACATGGCACATTTATACATATGTAACAAATCTGCACATTGTACACATGTACCCTAGAACTTGAAGTATAATAATAAACAAAATTATAAAAAAGAAAACAACAGTGTATCTCTGAGATGAATTCACACATCCAAAAGTTGTTTCTCAGAAAGCTTCTTTCTAGATTTTATGAGGATATTTACTTTTTGACCATAGGCCTCAATGCGATCCATAATGTCCCATGGCTGATTCCACGAAAAAAGGGTTATCACACTTCTTCATGAAAATAACAGTGTAACTCTGTGAGGTTAATTCACACATCACAAAGAAGTTTCTCAGGAAGTTTCTTTCTAGATTTTATCTGAGGATTTTCCTTTGTCACCACAGACTTAAATGTGATCCAAAATATTCCTTCTCAGATTCCCGAAAAACAGAGTTACCAAACTGCTCCATGAAAAGAATCATGTAACTCTGTGAGATGAATTCACAAATCACAAAGCAGTTTTTCAGAAAGCTTCTTTCTACTTTTTGTCTGAGGATATGTCCTATTTCACCATTTGCCTCAATGTACTTGCGAATATTCCTTTGCAGATTCCACGAAAATACTATTAGCAAACAGCTCCATGAAAATAAAGGTGTAAATCCATGAGATGAATTCACACATCACAAAGCAGTTTCTCAGAAAGTTTCTTTTTGTTTTTCGTCTGATTATATTTACTTTGTCACCATAGGCTTCAATGGGCTCCTAAATAACTCTTCTGAGGTACCAGAAAAACAGTGATGACGGACTGCTCAATCAACAAAAAGGTTAAACTCTGTGAGATGAATACACACATCACAAAATGGTTTCTCAAAAAGCTCCTCTCCAGTTTGTATCTGAAGTTATTTCCTTTTTCACCATAGGCCCCAGGGGCTCCAGAATATCCCTCTGCAGATTCCATAAAAACAGTGCTACCAAACTGCTCAAAGAAAATAAAGGTGTAACACTGTGTGATGAATTCACCCATCACAAAGAAATTTCACAGAAAGCTTCTTTCTAGTTTTTGTCTCAGGATATTTCCTTTTCTACCATCAGCTTCCATGTGCTCCCAAATATCCCTTGTCAGGTATCACAAAAGCAGTGCTACCAAACTGATCCATAAAATGAATTGTGTATCTCTGTTAGAGGAATTAACACAACAGAAAGTGGTTTCTCAGAAACGTTTTTTCTAGTTTTAATATGACGATATTTCCTTTGTCACCATAATCTTATATGCACTCCACAATATCCTATTGCAGATTCCAAGAAAACAGTCTTAGCAAACTGCTCAATGAAAACAACAGTGTAACTCTGTGAGATGAATTCACACCTTACAAAGCAGTCTCTCAGAAAGCTTCTTTTGTTTTTTTATCTGAGGAAATTCCCTTTGTCACCATATGCTTCAATGCACTCCCAAATATCCTACTGTAGATTCCATGAAAACAAAGTTATCAAACTGCTCAGTGAAAAGAATGGTGGAAGACTGTGAGATGAATTCACACAAACACAAAGCAGCTTCTCAGAAAGCCTCCTTCTAGTTTTAAACTCAGGATATTTTCTTATTCACTATAGGTCTCAATGGGCTCCGAAATATCCCTTTGCAGATTCCATGAACACAGCGTCAGAAAACTGCTAAATGAAAAGAAAGGTGTAGCTCTGTGAGATGAACTCAAACATCACAAAAACTTTCTAAGAAAGGTTCTTCCTAGTTTTTATCTGATGATATTCCCTTTGTCACCATAGGCTTCAAAGTGATCCAAAATATTGCTTCTCAAATTCCGCAAAAACAGTGCTACCAAACTACTCCATCAAAAGTTTTGTGTAAAACAGTGTGATGAATTCACAAATCACGAAGTAGTTTCTCAGAAAATTTCTTTCTAGTTTTTGTCTGATGATATATCCTTTGTCACCATAAACTTCAATAGGCTCTCAAATAATCCATTGCAGATTCCAAGAAAACAATGTCAGGAAACTGCTCCATGAAAAGAAAGGTGTAACCCTGTGAGATGAATTCAAATACCACAAAGAACTTTCTCAGAGATCTTCTTTCTAGTTTTTATTTGAGGATATTTACTTTGCCACCATGGGCTTTAATGCGATCAAAAATATCCAGTCTCAGATTCCCCAAAAACAGTGCTACCAAACTGATCCTTGCAAAGAATCCTGTAACTCTCTGAGACAAATTAATCCATTACAAAGCGGTTTCTCAGAAAGCTTCTTTCTAGGTTTTACATGAGGATATCTCCTTTGTCACCATAAGCTTCAATGCACTCCGAAATATCCCACTGCAGATTCCAAGAAAACAGTGTTAGCAAACTGCTCAATGAAAAGAACAGTGTAACTCTGTGAGATGAATTCACACATCACAAACCAATTTCTCAAAAAGTTTCTTTCTACTTTTCGTCTGAGGATATTTGTTATTTCACTACAGACCTCAATGCACTCCCAAATATTGCTTGGCAGATTCCATGAAAACAGTACTAGCAAACTGCTCCATGAAAAGAAAGGTTCAACTCTGTGAGATGAATTCACACATCACAAGGAACTTTCTCAGAAATCTTCCTTCTAGTTTTTATATAAGTATATTTCCTTTGTCACCATAGGCTTCAATGTGATCCAAAATATCCCTTCTCAGATTCCCCAAAAACAGTGCTACCAAACTCCTCCATGAAAACAATGGTGCAACTCTGTGAGGTGAATTCACACATCACAAGGCAGTTTCTCTGAAAGCTTCTTTCTAGTATTTATCTGCATATATATTTTTTCACTATAGGTCTCAGGGCCCTCTCAAATATCCACTTGCAGATTCCACAAAAACAGTGTTAGCAAACTTATCTATGAAAAGAAAGCTGTGACTCAGTGAGATGAATTCACACACCAGAAAGAACTTTCTCAGAAAGGTTCTTTCTAGTTTTTATCTGATGATATTTCCTTAGTCACCACAGACTTCAATGCAATACAAGATATCCCTTCTCAGATTCCCTAAAAACAGTGCTACCAAACTGCTCCACAAAAACAATGGTGTAACTGTCTGAGATGAATTAACACATCACAAAGCTGTTTTTCAGATAGCATCTTTGTAGTTTTTATATGAGGATATTTCCTTTGTCAACATAAGCTTCAATGTGCTCCAAAATATCATATTGCAGATTAAAAGAAAACAGTGTTAGCAAACTGCTCAATGAATAGAACAGTGTAACTCTGTGAGATGAGTTCACACATCACAAAGCGGTTTCTCATAAAGCCTCCTTCTAGTTTTTATCTCAGGATATTTACTTTTTCACTGTAGGCCTCAACTGGCTCTGAAATATCCCTTTGCAGATTCCACAAAAATAGTGTCAGCAAGCTACTCCATGAAAAGAAAGGTGTAACTCTGTGAGATGAATTCCCACATCACAAAGCAGTTTCTCAGAACACTTCTTTCTAGTTTTTATATGAGGATATTTCCTTATTCACCATAGATATCAATGTGATCCAAAATATCCCTTCTCAGATTCCCCAAAAACTGTGCTATCAAGCTAATCCATGAGAAGAATCATGTATCACTGTGAGATGAATTAACACATCTCAAAGCAGTTTCTCAGAAAGAATCTTTCTAGTTTTTATATGAAGATATTTCCTTTGTCACCATCGGCTTCAATCAGATCCAAAATATCCCTTCTCAGATTTCCCTAAAACTGTGAAACCACACTGCTCCATGAAAAGAATCATGTAACTCTGTGAGAAGAATTCAGAAATCACAAAGCAGTTTCTCAAAAAGCTTCCTTCTAGTTTTCGTTGGAGGATATTTCTTCATCACCATAAGCTTCATGCGCTCTGAAATATCCCATTGCAGATTACAAGAGAAGAGGGTTAGCACACTTCTCAATGAAAATAACAATGTAACTCTGTGAGGTGAATTCATACATCACAAAGCAGTTTCTCAGAAAGCTTCTTTTTGGTTTTATCTGAGGATATTTCCTTTGTCACCATAGGCTTCAATGTGCTCCCAAATATCCGTTTGCAGATTCCAGGAAAGCAGAGTTATCAAACTGCTCAATAAAAAGAAAGTCGTAGGCCGGGCGCGGTGGCTCAAGCCTGTAATCCCAGCACTTTGGGAGGCCGAGACGGGCGGATCACGAGGTCAGGAGATCGAGACCATCCTGGCTAACATGGTGAAACCCCGTCTCTACTAAAAAATACAAAAAAATTAGCCGGGCGAGGTGGCGGGCGCCTGTAGTCCCAGCTACTTGGGAGGCTGAGGCAGGAGAATGGCGTGAACCCAGGAGGCGGAGCTTGCAGTGAGCTGAGATCCGGCCACAGCACTCCAGCCTGGGCGGCAGAGCGAGACTCCGTCTCAAAAAAAAAAAAAAAAAAAAAAAAAAAAAAAAAAAAAAGAAAGTCGTAAGTCTGTGAGATGAATTCCCACATCACAAAGCAATTTCTCAAAAGCTTCTTTCTTGTTTTTATATGAAGATATTTCCTTAGTCACCATAGACATCAATGTGATCCAAAATATCCTTTCTCAGATTCCCCAAAAACAATGCTATCAAACTGACCCATGAAAAGAATCGTGTATCGTTGTGAGATGAATTAACACATCTCAAAGCGGTTTCTCAGAAAGAATCTTTCTAGTTTTTATAAGAGGATATTTCCTTTGTCACCATCAGCTTCAATCCGATCCAAAATATCCCTTCTCAGATTTCCCTAAAACTGTGCTACCATACTGCTCCATGAGAAGAATCATGTAACTCCATGAGAAGAATTCACAAATCACAAAGCAGTTTCTCAAACAGCATCTTTCTAGTTTTCGTTGGAGGATATTTCCTTTGTCACCATAAGCTTCAGGGTGCTCTGACATATCCCATTGCAGATTACAAGAAAACAGTGTTAGCACACTTCTCAATGAAGAGAACAGTGTAACTCGGTGAGATGAATTCACGCATCACAAAGCAGTTTCTCAGAAAGCTCCTTTCTAGTTTTTATCTGAGGATATTTCCTTTTTCGCCATAGGCCTCAATGCGCTCCCAAATATCCCTTTGCAAATTCCACGAAAACAGTGTTACCAAATAGGTCCATGAAAAGAAAGGTTTACGTCTGTTAGGTTAATTCACACGTCACAAAGAGCTTTCTCAGAAAGCTTCTTTCCAGTTGTTATCTGAGGATATTTACTTTGTCACCATGGGCTTCAATGTGATGCAAAATATCCCTTCTCAGATTCACCATAAACAGTGCTACCAAACGCTCCATGAAAAGAATCATGTAACTCTGAGATGAATTCACAAATCACAAAGCAGTTTCTCAGAAAGCTTCTTTCTTGTTTTTGTCTGAGGATATTTCCTTTGTCACCTAAAGCTTCAATGCACTCCGAAATATCCCATTGGAGATTACAAGAAAACACTGTTAGCAAACTGCTCAATGAAAAGAAAATGTAACTCTGTGAAATGAATTGACACAACACAAAGCAGTTTCTCGAAGGCTTCTTTTTGGTTTTCATCTGATTATATTTACTTTGTCACTGTAGGCTTCAATGCACTCTGAAATATCCCATTGCAGATTCCAAGAAAACAATGTGAACAAACTGCTCAATGAAAACAACAGTGTAACTCTGTGAGATGAATTGACACAACACAAAACAGTTTCTCAATAGGCTTCTTTTTGGTTTTCATCTGATTATGTTTCCTTTGTCACTGTAGGCTTCAATGTGTTCCAAAATACCCCATTGCATATTCCAAGAAAAGGGTGTTATCAAACTGCTCAATGAAAAGAACTGTGTAACTCTATGATATGAATTCACACATCACAAAGCAGTTTCTCAGAAAGATTCTTTCTAGTTCTTAACTGAGAATATGCCCTTTTTCAACATAGGCCTCAATGCACTCCCAAATATCCCTTTGAATATTCCATGAGAAGAGTGTTAGCAAACTGCTCCATGAAAAGAAAGTTGTAACTCTGTGAGTTGAATTCATGCATCATGAAGAACTTTCTCAGAAAGTTTCTTTCTAGTTTTTATCTGAGGATATTCCCTTGGTCACCATAGGTCTCAATTCGCTCCCAAATATTCCTTTGCATATTCCACGAAAACAGTGATAGCAAACTGCTCCATGAAAAGAGAAATGTAAGTCAGTTAGGTGAATTCACACATCACAAAGAACTTTCTGAGAAAGCTTCTTTCCAGTTTTTATCTGAGGATAATTCCTTTGACACCACAGGCTTCAATGTGATGCAAAATTCCCTTCTCAGATTCCCCAAAAATAGTGCTACCAAACTGCTACATGAAAAAAATTGTGTAACTCTGAGATGAATTCACGAATCACAAAGCAGTTTATCAGAAAGATTATTTCTTGTTTTTTTTCTGAGGATATTTCCTTTGTCAAGATAAGCTTCAATGCACTCCTAAATATACCATTGCAGATTCCAAGAAAACAGTGTTTGCCAAACTGCTCAATGAAAAGAATGGCACAGCTTTGTGAGATGAATTCTTACAGCACAAAGCAGTTTATCAGAAAGCTTCCTTCTAATTTTTACGTGAGGATATTTCCTTTTTCACTATAGTCCACAATGCACTCCCAAATATCCCTTTGCAAATTCCACGAAAATAGTGTTAGCACACAGATCCCTGAAAAGAAAGGTGTAATACCATGAGATGAATTCCCACATCACAAGCAAGTTTCTCAGAAAGCTTCCTTATAGTTATTACATCAGAATATTTCCTTTGTCACCATAGGCTTCAATGCGATCCAAAATATCCCTTCTCAGATTCTCCAAAAACAGTGTTACCAAACTGCTCCATGGATAGAAGGGTGTAACTCTGTGAGATGAATTCACACATCATAAAACTGTTTCTCAGAAAGCTTCTTTCTAGTTTTTATCTGAGGATATTTCCTTTTTCACCATATTCCTCAATGTGCTCTTGAATATCCCACAGCAGATTCCAAAAAAATGTGTTAGAAAACTTCTCAATGAAAGGAATGGTGTAACTCTGTGAAATGAATTCACACATCACCAATAACTTTTTCAGAAAGTTTCTTTCTAGATTTGAACTGAGGATATTTCCTTTGTCACCATAAGCTTCAATGTGATCCAAAATATCCCTTCTCAGATTCCCCAAAAACAGTGCTACCAAACTGCTCCATGAAAATAATTGTGTAACTCTGTGAGGTGAATTCACAAATCACAAAGGAGTTTCTCGGGAAGCTTCTTTCTCGTTTTTTTCCTGAGGATAATTCCTTTGTAACCATTTGCCTGAAGGCGCTCGTGAATATCCCTTTGCAGATTCTACAAAAATAGTGTTAGCAAACTGCTCCATGAAAAGAAAAGTGTAATTCTGTGAGTAGAATTCACCCATCATGAAACAGTTTCTCAGAAAGCGTCTTTCTAATTTTTATCTGGGGATATTTCCTTTTACACCATAGGCTTCAATGTGCTCCCAAATAACTCCTCTCAGATACCACATAAACAGTGATGCCAAACTGCTCAATTAACAGAAACGTTGAATTGAAATGAATGAATTGTTTACCTGAGGATATTTCCTTTTTCACCATAGGCCTCAAGGTGCTCCCAAATATCCCTTTGCAGATTACAGGAAAGCAGTGTTAGCAAACTGCACCATGAAAACATAGGTGTAACTCTGTGAGATAAATTCACACATCACAAAGAGCTTTCTCAGAAAGCTTCTTTCTAGCTTTTATATGAGGATATTTCCTGTGTCACCATAGGCTTCAATGCAATCCAAAATATCCCTTCTCAGATTCCCCAAAAACAGAGCTGTCAAACTGATCCATGAAAAGAAACGTGTAACTCTGTGCAATGAATTTACAAATCACAAAACAGTTTCTCAGAATGTTTCTTTCTAGTTTTTGTCTGAGGATATTTACTTTTTCACAATAAGGTTCAAAGCTCTCCGAAATATCCCATCATAGATTCCAAGAAAACAATGTAAGCAAATAGCTCAATGAAAAGAGAAGGGTAACTCTGTTAGTTGAATTCACACATCAAAAAGCAGTTTCTCAGAAAGCTTCTTTTTGGTATTTTCATGGGGATATTTCCTGTGTCACCATAGGCTTCAATGCACTCAGAAATATCCTTTTGTAGACTCCATGAAAACAGTATAATCAAACGGCTCAAAGAAAGGAATGGTGTAGCTCTGTGAGATGAATTCACCTATCACAAAGCAGTTTCTCAGAAAGCTTCTTTCTAGATTTAATCTGAGGATATTTTTATTTTCACCATAGGCCTCAACACGCTCCCAAATATCCTTTGCAGATTCCATGAAAACAGTGTTAGCAAACTGATCCATGAAAGGAAAAGTGTAACTCTGTGAGATGAATTTACACATCACAAAAAACTTTCTCGGAAAGCTTCTTTCTAGTTTTTATCTGAGGATATTTCCTTTGTCACCATAAGCTTCAATGTGCTCCAAAGTATCCCATTGCAGATTAAAAGAAAGTAGTGTTAGCAAACTGCTCAATGAAAAGAACAGTGTAACCCTGTAAGATGAATTGAAACAGCACAAAGCTGTTTCTCAGAAACGCTCTTTTTGGTTTTTATCTGAGGATATTTCCTTTGTCTCCATAGACTTCAATGTGCTCTGAAATATCATATTGCAGATTCCACGAAAAAAGTGTTATAAAACTACTCAGTGAAAAGGATGCTGTAGCTGTGTGAGATGAATTCACAAATCACAATTCAGCTTCTCAGAAACCTTCTCTCTAGTTTTTATTCACACATCACAAAGAACTTTCTCAGAAAGCTTCTTTTTAGTTTTTTCTGAGAATATTTCCTTTGTCATCATAACCTTTATTGTGATCAAAAATATTCCTTCTCAAATGCCCCAAAAACAGTGCTACCAAACTGATCCATGAAAAGAATAATGTAGCACTGTGAGATGAATTAACACATCACAAAACAGTTTCTCAGAAAGCTTCCTTCTAGTTTTTATATGAGAATATTTCCTTTTTCACCATAAGCTTCAATGTGCTCCAAAATATTCCTTTGCAGAATACAAGAAAACAATGTTAGCAAACTGCTCAATGAAAAGAAAGGTGCAACTCTGTGCGATTAATGCACACAATGCAAAGCAATTTCTCAGAATTCTTCTTTCTACTTTTTATCTGAGGATATTTAATTTTTCACCATTGGCCTCAAAGCACTCGTAAATACCCTTTTTGCAGATTCCATGAAAACAGTGTTTGCAAACCCCTCATTGAAAAGGAAGGTGTAACTCTGTGAGATGAATTCACACATCACAAAGTACTTTCTCATAAATCTTCTTTCTAGTTTTTATCTGAGGATATTCCCTTTTTTCACTATAGACATTAAAGCACTCCAGAATATTCCATTGCAGATTCCATGAAAACACTGCTAGCAAGCTGCTCCAGGAAAAGAAAGGTATAATTATATAGGACGAATTCATACATCACAAAGAACTTTCTCAGAAAGTTTCTTTCTAGGTTTTAACTAAGGATATTTCCTTTGTCACCATAGACTTCAATGTGATCCAATATATCCCTTCTCATATTCCCCCAAAACAGTGCCACCAAACTGCTCCACGAAAAGAATTGTGTAACTCTGTGAGATGAATTCACAAATCCCAAAGCCGATTTTCAGAAAGCTTCTTTCTCCTTTTTGTTGTAGAATGTTTCCTTTTTCACCATTAACCAGAAGGTGCTCGTGAATATCCCTTTGCAGATACCATGAATTTAGTGTTAGCAAATTGCTCCATGAAAAGGAAGGTATAAATCGGTGAGATGAATTCACACATCACAGAGCAGTTTCTGAGATAGATTCTTTTTGGTTTTTGTCTAAAGATATTTCCTTTGTAGCCATAGGCTTCAATGTACCCTGAAATATCCTATTGCAGATTCCATGAAAACAGTATTATCAAACTGCTCAATGAAAACAATAGTGTAACTCTTTCAGATGAATTCACATATCATAAAGTCGTTTCTCAGAAAGGTTACTTCTAGTTTTATCTGAGGATACTTCAGGAAAGACTTCAAAGCTCCCCAAAATATCACTTCTCAGATTCCTCAAAAACAGCGTTACCAAACTGTTCCTTGAAAAGAATGGTGTAACTCTGTGAGATGAGTTCACATATCACAAAGATGTTTCACAGAAAAACTCCTTTTAGTTTTTATCTGAGGATATTTCCTTTTTCACCGTATTCCTCAAAGTGCTCCTGAATATCCCATTGCAGATTAAATGAAAAAAGTGTTAGCAAACTTCTTAATGAAGAGAATGTTGTAACTCTGGGAGTTGAATTCAAACATCACAAAGAAATTTCACAGAAAGCTTCTTTGTATTTTTTCTCTGATGATATTTCCTTTTTCACTATAGGCCTCAATGTGCTCTGAAATATGCCATTGCAGATTCCAAGAATACAGTGTTAGCAAACTGCTCAATGAAATAAACAGTGTGACTCTGTGAGATAAATTTTCACATCACAAAGCAGTTTATCAGAAAGCTTCTTTCTAGTTTTCATCTCAGGATATTTCCTTTTTCACCATAGGCTGAAATGTGATCCAAAATATTCATTCTCAGATTTCCCAAAAATCATGTTACCAACTATTTTATGCAGAGAAAGGTGTAACTCTGTAAGATGAATTCACACATCACAAAAACGTTCTCAGAAGGTATCTTCCTAGTTTTAACCTAAGGATATTTCCTTTTCACCACAGGCTTCAATGCGACCCAAAATATCCCTTCTCAGATTCAGAATAAACAGTGCTACCAATCTTTTCCATGAACAGAATCATGTAGCTCTGTGAGATGAATTCACAAATCTCAAAGTGGTTTCTCAGAGAGTGTTTCACAGATGCTTTCTGGGTGTGTCTTTCTAGTTTTTGTCTCAGGATATTTCTTTAGACTTCAGTGCACTCTGAAGATGAATTCGCAAATCACAAAGCAGTTTTTCAGAAAGCTTCTTTCTAGTTTTTGTCTGAGGATGTTTACTTTGTCACCATAAGCTTCAATGCACTCCAAAATATCCCATTGCAGATTCCAAGAAAACAGTGTTAGCAAACCGTTCAATGAAAAGAACAGTGTAGCTCTGTGAGATGAAGTGACACAATACAATTCAGTTTCTCCAAAAGTTTCTTTTTGGTTTTCATCTGAGGATATTTCCTATTTCACCTTAGGCTTCAATGCACTCCCAAATATCCTATTGCAGATTCCATGAAAAAAGTGTTATCAAACTGCTCAATGAAAAGAATGGTGTACCTTTGTGAGATGAATTCACATATCACAAAGCAGTTTCTCAGAAAGGTTCTTTCTAATTTTTATCTGAGGATATTGCCTTATTCACTTTAGGCCACAATGTGCTCCCAAATATCCCTTTGCTGGTTCCACGAAAACAGTGTTAGCAAACAGATTCCTCAATAGAAAGGTGTAACATGGTGAGATGAATTCACACATCAAAAAGAACTTTCTCAGAAAGCTTCGTTCTAGTTTTTACCTGAGTGTTTTTCCTTAGTCACCAAAGGCTTCAATGCGACCAAAAATATTCCTTCTCAGTTTCCTCAAAAACACTGCTACCAAACTGATACACGAAATCAATCATGTAACTCTTAGATAAATTAAGATATCATAAAGCAGTTTCTCTGAAAGCTTCTTTCTTGTTTTTATATGAAGATATTTTCTTTGTCACCATAGGCTTCAATGCACTGCAAAAATATCCCTTTGCAGACTACAAGAAAACAGTGTTAGCATACTGCTTAATGAAAAGAACAGTGTAACTCTGTCAGTTGAATTCACACATCACTAAGCAGATTCTCAGAAAGCTTCTTTCTCATTTTTCTATGAGGGTATATCCTTTTTCACTATAGGCCTCAAAGCGCTCCCAAATATCCCTTTGCAGATTCCCTGAAAACAGTGTTAGCAAAGTGCTCCATGAAAAGCAAGGCGTTTCCCTGTGAGATGAATTCACACATCACAAAAAACTTTCTCAGAAAGCTTCTTTCTAGTTTTTATCTGAGGATATTTTCTTAGTCACCACAGGCTTCGGTGCAATCCAAAATATCCCTTCTAAGATTCCCCAAAAAACACTGCTACCAAACTATCACATGAAAAGAATCATGTATCTGTGAGATGAATTCACAAATCACAAAGCAGTTTCTCAGAAAGTTTCTTCCTAGTTTTTATCTGAGGATTTTTCTTTAGTCTCCATAGGGTTCAATACTATCCAAAATATCCCCTCTCAGATTCCACAAAAATAGTGCTAACAAACTGATCCATGAAAAGTACCGTGTAACTCTGTGAGGCGAATTAACACATGCCAAAGCAGTTTCTCAGAAAGCTTCTTTCTAGTTTTTATATGAGGATATTTCCTTTGTCATGATAAGCTTCAACGCACTCCAAAATACCCCATTGCAGATTCCAAGATAATAGTGTTAGCAAACTCCTCAATGAAAAGAACGGTGTAATTCTGTGAGATGAATTCACACATCACAAAGCAGTTTCTGAGAAAGCTTCTTTCTACTTTTTATCTGAGGATTTTTCCTTTTTCACCACGGGACTCAATGTGCTCCCAAATATCCCATTGCAGATTCTTCGAAAACAGTGTTAGCAAACTGCTCCATGAAAAGAAAAGTGTAAGTCTCTGAGTTGAATTCACACAACAGAAAGAACTTTCTCAGGAAGCTTCTTTCTAGTTTTTACCTGAGGATATTTTCTTTGTCAAAATAGGCTTCAAAGGGATCCAAAATATCCCATCACAATTTCCCCAGAAAGAGTGCTATCAAACTGATCCATGAAAAGAATCGTGTAACTCTGTGAGATAAATTCACCAATCTCAAAGCACAAATCACACAGCAGTTTCTCAGAATGTTTCCTTTTAGTTTTTGTCTGAGTATATTTACTTTTTCACAATAAGCTTCCATGTGCTCCAAAATATCCCACCACTGGTTCCAAGAAAACAGTGTTAACAAACTGTTCAATGAAAAGATCAGGGTAACTTGGTGAGTTAATTCCCACATCACAAAGCAGTTTCTCAGAAAGCTTCTTTTTGGTTTTTCTATGGGGAAATTTCCTTTGTCACCATAGCCTTGAATGCACTCCCAAATATCCCTTTTCAGATTCCTCAAAAGCAGTGTTAGCAAAATGCTCCATAAAAAGAAAGGTGTAACTCTGTGATGTGAATTCACACATCACAAACAATTTTCTCAGAAAGCTTCTTTCTATTCTTTTTCTGAGGATATTTCCTTTGTCACCATAGGCTCCATTGTGATCCAAAATATCCCTTCTCAGATTTCCAAAAAGCACTGCTTTGAAACTATCCCATTGAAAGCATCATGTAACACTGTGAGATGAATTCACAAATCAGAAAGGAGTTTCTCAGAAAGTTTCTTTCTAGTTTTTGTCTGAGATATTTAATTTTTAACAATAGGCTTCAATGTGCTCCAAAATATGCCATTGCAGATTCTAAGAAAACAGTGTTAGCTAGCTGCTCAATGAAAAGAGCAGTGTAACTCTGTGAGTTGAATTCACTCATCACAAAGCAATTTCTCAGAAACCTTCTTTCTAGTTTTTATCTGAGGGTATTTCCTTTTTCACCATAGGCCTCAATGTGCTCCCAAATATCCCTTCGTAGATTCCACAAAAACAGCGTTAGCATTCTGCTCCATTAAAAGAAAGGTGTGACTCTGTGAGATGTATTAACACATCCCAAAGAAGTTTCTCAGAAAACTTCTTTCTGCGTTTTATCTGAGGATATATCCTTTGTCACCATAGGCTTCAACGCGATCCAGAATATTCCTCATCAGTTTCCCCAAAAACAGTGTTATCAAACTGATCCATTGAATACGTCATGTAACTCTGTGAGATGAATTCATAAATCACAAAGGAGTTTCCCAGAAAGTTTCTGTCTACTTTTTGTCTGAGGATATTTGTTTTTTGACAGTAGGCTTCAATGCACTCCTAAATATGATATTACAGATTCCAAAAAATCTGTGCCAGCAAACTGCTCAGTGAAAAGAACAATGTATCTCTGTCAGTTGAATTCTCACATCACTAAGCAGTTTCTCAGAAAGCTTCTTTCTCATTTTTCTATGATATATTTCCTTTTTCAACATAATCTGCAATGTGCTCGCAAATATCCCTTTGTAGATTCCATGAAAACTGTGTTTACAATCTGCTCCATGAAAAGAAAGGTGTAACTCTGTGAGATGAATTCACACAACACAGAGAACTTTCTCAGAAAGCTTCTTTCTAGTTATTAACTGAGGATATTTCCTTAGTCACCATCAGATTCAATGCATTCCAAAATATCCCTTCTCAGATTTCACAAAAACAGTGCTATCAAACTGATCCATAAAAAGAAGCATGTAACTCTGAGAGATGAATTCACAAATCACAAAGCTGTTTCTCAGAATGTTTCTTTTCTTTTTTGTCTGAGGATACTTGATTTGTCACCATAAACTTCAATGTGCTCTGAAATATCCCATTGCAGATTACAAGAAAACAATGTTAGCAAACTACTCAATGAAAAGAAAGGTGTAACACTTTGAGATGAATTCACACATCACAAAACAGTTTCTCGGAAAGTTTTTTTCTAGTTTTTATCTGAGGATATTTCCCTTTGTCACCATAGGTCTCAATGTGCTCCCAAATATCACTTTTCAGATTCCACGAAAACGGGGTTAGCAAACAGTTCCATGAAAATACAGGTGTAACTCTGTGAGATAAATTCACACATCACAAACAATTTTCTCAGAAAGCTTCTTTCTTATTTTTATCTGAGGATATTTCCTTTGTCCCCATAGGCCTCAATGTGCTCCCAAATATCCCTTTGCGGATTCCACCAAAACAGGGTTAGCAAAGCAGCTCCATGAAAAGAATGGTGTAACTCTGTGTGGTGAATTCACACATCACAAATAACTTTCTCAGAAATCTTCATTCTTGTTTTTATCTGAGGATATTTCCTTTGTCACTGTAGCCTTCAATGTGATCCTATATATCCCTTCTCAGTTTCCCCCAAAACAGAGGTAACACACTCATTCATGGAAAAATCGTGTAACTCTGTGCGATGAATTCACAAATCACAAAGCAGTTTCTCACAATGTTTCTTTCTAGTTTTTCTCTGAGGATATTTACTTTTTCACAATAAACGTCAATGAACTCTGAAATATCCCATCATAGATTCCAAGAAAATAGTGTTAGCAAACTGATCAATGAAAAGAACAGGGTAACTCTGTGAGTTGAATTTACACATCACAAAGTAGTTTCTTAGAATCTTCTTCTTGGTTTTTCTATGTGGATATTTCCTTTGCCACCATAGACTTCAATGCACTCAGAAATATCTTTTGCAGACTCCAAGAAAACAGTGTTATCCAATGGCTCAAAGAAAAGGACAGTGTATATCTGTGAGATGAATTCACCCACCACAAAGCAGTTTCTCAGAAAGCTTCTTTGTAGTTTTTATCTGAGGATATTTACCTTTTCATGACCGTCCTCAATGTGCTCCCAAATATCTCTTTGCAGGTGCAACAAAAACAGTATTAGCAATCAGCTCCATGAAAAACAATGTAGAACTCTGTGAGATGATTTTGCACATCACAAAGAAGTTTCTCAGAAAATTTATTTCTAGTTTTTATCTGAGGATATTTCCTTTGTCAACACAGGCTTCAATGTGATGCAAAATATTCCTTCTCAGAATCCCCAAAAACAGTGCTACTGAACTGCTTCATGAAAAGAATCGTGTAACTCTGTGAGGTGATACATCACAAAGCAGTTTCTCAGAAAGCTTCTTTCTAGTTTTTACCTGAGGGTATTTCCTTGGTCACCATATTCTTCAATGTGATCCATATTATCCCTTCTCAGTTTATCCAAAAACAGTGCTACCAATCTGATACATGAAAGGAGTTGCGTAAGAGTCAGTGAGATGAATTAACACATCACAAAGCAGTTTCTCAGAAAGCTTCTTACTAGTTTTTATATGCAGATATTTTGTCTGTCACCATAACTTTCAATGCGTTCTGCAATATCCCATTGAATATTTCAAGAAAACAGTGTTAGCAGGCTGCTAAATGAAAAGAACATTGTAACTCTGTGAGATGAATTCACACACCATAAAAGAGTTTCTCAGAAACCTTCTTTCTAGTTATTTGAGGATATTTCCTTTTTCACCATAGGCCTCAAAGTGCTCACATATATGCCTTGCAGATTCCACGAAAACAGTGTTAGCAAACTGCACCATGAAAAGAAAGGGGTAACTCTCTGAGATGAATTCACATATCACAAAGAACTTTCTCACAAGGTGTCTTTCTAGTTTTTGTCTGAGGTTATTTCCTTTGTCACCATAGGCTTCAAAGTGATCCATAATATCCGTTCTCAGTTTCCCCAGAGACAGAGCTATCAAACTGATCCATGAAAAGAATCATGTAACTCTGAGAGATGAATTCACAAATCAAAAAGCATTTTCTCATAAAGTTTCTTTCTTATTTTGTCTGAGGATATTTCCTGTGTCACCATAAGCTTCAATGCACTCTGAAATATCACATTGCAGATTACAAAAAAACAGTGTTAGCAAACTTCTGAATGAAAAGAACAGTGTAACTCTGTGAGGTGAATTCAAACATCACAAAGCAATTTCTCAGAAAGCATCATTCTAGTTTTTGTCTGATGATATTTCCTTTTTCACCATAGGCCTCCGCGATCCCAAATATCCCTTTGCAGAGTCCATGGAAACAGTGGTAGCAAACTGCTCCATGAAAAGAAAGGTGTAACTCCGTGATATGAATTCACACATCACTAAGAACTTTCTCAGAAAGCTTCTTTCTAGTTTTTATCTGAGGATATTTCCTTTGTCACCATAGGCTTCAATGTGCACCCAAATATCCTATTGCAGATTCCATGATAAATATCCCTTCTAAAATTCCCCAAAAACAGTGCTATCAAACAGATCAATTGAAAGCATCGTGTTACTCTTTGAGATGAATTCACCAATCACAAAGGAATTTCTCAGAAAGTTTCTTTCTAGTTTTTGTCTGAGGATATTTAATTTTTTACAATAGGCTTCAATGTGCTCTGAAATATGCATTGCAGATTGCAAGAAAACGGTGTAAGCAGAATACTCAATGAAAAGAATAGTGTATCTCTGTGGGTTGAATTCACGCATCACAAAGCAGTTTCTCAGAAAGCTTATTTCTAGTTTTATCTGAAGATATTTCCTTTTTCACCATGGCTTCAAAGCGCTCCCAAATATCCCTTTGCAGACTCAACCAAAATAACAATGTGAGGACACTGAACTATGAAAAGAAAAGTGTAACTCTGTGAGATGAATTCCCACATCACAAAAAGCTTTCTCAGAAAGCTTCTTTCTAGTTTTTACCTAAGGATATTTCCTTTGTCAACATAGGCTTCAACGCGATCCAAAATATCCCTTCTCAGATTCCCCAAAAACAGAGCTGTCAAACTTATCCATGAAAAAATCTTGTAACTCTGTGATGAATTCACAAATCACAAAACAGTTTCTCAGAATGTTTCTTTCTACTTTTCATCTAAGGGTATTGACTTTTTCACAATAAGCTGCAATGTGCTCCAAAATATCCCATCATAGATTCCAAGAAAACAGTGTTAGCAAACAGCTCAATGAAAAGAACAGGGTAACTCTGAGAGTTGAATTCACACATCACAAAGCAGTTTCTCAGAATGCTTCTTTCTGGTTTTCGTTTGATGATAGTTCATTTTTCTGCATTTGCCTGAAGACGCTTGTGAATATCCCTTTGAAGATTCTATGAAAGTAGTGTTAACAAACTGCTCCATGAAAAGAAGCATATAACTCTTTGAGATGAATTCACCCATCAGAAACAGTTTCTCAAAAAGCTTCTTTCTTTCTAGTTTTTATCTGAGGATATTTCCTTTTTCACCATAGACATCAAGGTGCTCCCAAATATCCCTTTGTAGATTCTAGAAAACAGTGTTATCAAACTGCTCAATGGAAAGAATGGTGAAACTCTGTAAGATGAATTCACCCATCACAAAGCTGTTTCTCAGAAGGTTTCTTTCTAATTTTTATCTGAGGAGAGTTCATTTTTCACTATAGGCATCAGTGGGCTCCAGAATATCCTATTGCAGATTCCATGAAATCATTATTATCAAACTACTCCAGGAAAAGAAAAGTGCAACTCTGTGAGATGCATTCACAGATCACAAAGAGCTGTCTCAGAAAGCTTTTTTTCTGGTTTTTATGTCAGGATATTTCCTTTGTCACCATAGGCTTCATTGTGATCCAAAATATCCCTTCTAAGATTCCCCAAAAACAGTGCTACCAAACAGCTCCATGAACAGAATGGTGTAACTCTCTGAGATGATTTCACACATCACAAAACTGTTTCTCAGAAAGCTTCTTTCTAGTTTTTAATCAGAGGACATTTCGTTTTTCACCTTATTATTCAATGCGCTCCCGAATATCCTATCACAGATTCCAAGAAAATGTGTTAGCAAACCTCTCAATGAAAAGAATGGTTTAACTCTGCGAGATGAATTCACACATCACAAAGAATTTTCTCAGAAAGTTTCTAGATTTTATCTGAGATTATTTCCTTTGTGACCATAAGCTTTATTGCAATCCAAAATATCCCTTCTCAGATTCTCCAAACACAGTGCTACCAAACTGCTTCATGAAAAGAATCGTGTAACTCTGTCAGATGAATTCACAAATCACAAAGCAGTTTCTCAGAAAGCTTCTTTCTAGTTTTTGTCTGAGGATAATTCCTTTTTTACGATTTGCCTGAAGGCGTTCGTGAATATCCCTTTGCAGATTGTACAAAAATAATGTTAGCAAAATGCTAGATGAAAAGAAAAGTGTAATTCTGTGAGATGATTTCACCCATCACAAAGCAGTCTCTCAGAAAGTGTCTCTCTAGTTTTTATCTGAGGATATTTCCTTTTCCACCATAGGCTTCAATGTGCTCCCAAATAACTCCTCTCAGATATCACAAAAACAGTGATACCAAACTGCTCAATCAACAAAATGTTTAAACTCTATGAGATGAATACACACATCACAAAATCATTTTTTGAAAAGCTTCCCCTCAATTTTTATCTGAAGGTATTTCCTTTTTACCCGTTGGACTCTAGGGACTCCCAAAAATCCCTTTGTAGATTCCCAAAAGAGTGCTTTCAAACTGCTCAAAGATAAGAAGCGTGTAACTCTGTGAGATTAATTCACTCACCATAAAGCAGTTTCTCAGAAAGCTTCTTTATAATTTTTGCCTGAGGATATTTCCTTTTTCACCAGAGGCCTCAAGGTGCTCCCAAATATCCCTTTGTACATTACAGGAAAGCAGTGTTAGCAAACTGCCCCATGAAAAGAGAGGTGTAACTCTGTGAGATGAATTCACACATCACAAAGAAGTTTCTCAGAAAGTTTCTTTCTAGCTTTTATCTGAGGATATTTCTTTTGTCACCATAGGCTTCAATGCAATCCAAAATATCTCTTCTCACATTCCCCAAAAACAGACCTGTCAAACTGATATATGAAAAGAATCGTGTAACTCTGTGCAATGAATTCACAAATCACACAGCAGGTTCTCAGAAAGTTTCTTTCCAGTTTTTGTTTGAGGATATTTACTTTTTCACAATAAGCTTCAAAACGCTCTGAAATATTCCACCATAGATTCCAAGAAAACAGTGTTAGCAAACAGCTCAATGAAAAGAACAGGAAAATTCTGTGAGCTGAATTCACACATCACAAAACAGTTTCTCAGAAAGCTTCTTTCTGGTATTTCTATGGGGAAATTTCCTTTGTCACCGTAGGCTTCAATGCACTCAGAAATATCCTTTTGTAGACTCCACAAAAGAGTATAGTCAAACAACTCAAAGAAAAGAATGCTATAGCTCTGTGAGACGAATTCACCTATCACAAAGCAGTTTCTCAGAAAGCTTCTTTCTAGATTTAATCTGAGGATATTTCCTTTTCAACATAGGCCTCAATGAGCTCCCAAATATCGTTTGCAGATTCCATGAAAGTAGTGTTAGTAAACTGCTCCATGAAAAGAAAGGTGTAACTCTGTGAGATGAATTCACACATCACAAGGAACTTTCTCAGAAAACTTCTTTCTAATTTTTGTCTGAGTATATTTCCTTTGTCACCATGGGCTTCAATGCAATCCAAGATATCCCCTCTCAGGTTCCCCAAAAAGAGTGCTACCAAGCTGCTACATGAAAACAAAGGTGTAAATCGGTTAGATGAATTCACAAATCACATATCAGTTTCTCAGAAAGCTTCTTTCTAGTTTTTGTCTGAGGATATTTCCTTTGTCACCTTAGGCTTCAATGAGATCCAAAATATCCCTTCTCAGATTCCCCAAAAAGAGTGTGAACAAACTGTGCCGTGAAAATGAAGGTGTAAGTCTGTGAGATGAATTCACATCTCACTAAGCAGTTTCACAGAAAGCTTCATTGTTTTTTGTCTGAGAATATTTCCATTGCTTCAAAAGCTTTAATGCACTCCAAAATATCCTATTGCAGATTCCATGAAAACAGTGTTAGCAAACCGCTCCACAAACTCTGTGAGATGAATTCACACATCACAAAGCAGTTTCTCAGAAAGCTTCCTTTTGGTTTTTATCTGAGGATATCCCCTCTTTCACCAAAGGCCTCGACTGGCTCCCAAATATCGCTTTGTATGTTACGTGAAAACAGTGTTAGCAAACGGCTCTATGACAAGAAAGACGTAACTCTGTGAGACAAATTCACACACAGCAAAGAACTTTCTCAGAAACCTTCTTTCTAGTTGTTATCTGAGGATATTTCCTTTGTAACCACAGGCTTCGATGCAATCCAAAATAACGCTTCTCAGATTCCCCAAAAACAATGTTATCCTATTGTGTATTCCAAGAAAACAGTGTTATCAAACTGCTCAATGAAATAACAGTGTAATTCTGTGAGATGAATTCACACATGGCAAAGCAGTTTCTCAGAATGTATATTTCTAGTTTTTATCTGAGGATATTTCCTTTTTCACTATATGGCTCAAAACTCTCACAAATATCCCTATGCAGATTCCACGAAAACAGTAAACTGCTCCATGAAAAGAAAGGTGTTACTCTGTGAGATGAATACATACATCTCAAAGAGGCTTCTCAGAAAGATTCTTTCTAGGTTTTATCTGAGGATATTTCCTTTGTCATGATAGGCTTCAATGCTATCGAAAATATCCCTTCTCAGATTCTCCAAAAACAGTGCTCCCAATCTGCTCCATAGAAAGAATCGTTTAACTCTGTGAGATGAATTAACACATCACAAAGTGGATTCTCAGAAGGCTTCTTTCTAGTTTTTATATTTGGATATTTCCCTTTCCACCATAGGCTTCAATGCGCTCCCAAGTATCCCTTGTCAGATACCACAAAAACAGTGAGACCAAAGTGCTCCCTCAGCAGAAATGCTTAACTCTATTAGATGAAAGTACACTTCACGAAGGTGTTTCTCAGAAAGTTTCTCTTACGATTGTACCTGAAGATATTTCCTTTTTTGCCATTGGACTCTATGCACTCCCAAATATCCCTTTGCAGATTCCACAAAAACAGTGTTAACAAACTGCTCAATGAACAGAAAGGTGTAACTGTGTGAGATGAATTCACCCATCACAAAGAAGTTTCTCAGAAACCTTCTTTCTAGTTGAAACCTGAAGATATTTCCTTTTTCAACACTGGCTTCAATGCGCTCCCAAGTATCTCCTCCCAGATACCACGAAAACAGTGATGCTGAACTGCCCAATGAACAAAATTTAAACTCTATGAGATGTATACACACATCACAAAACCGTTTCTCAAAAAAGTTTCTCTCCAGTTTTTATCTGAACTTATTTCCGTTTTCACTGTAGGCCTCTGGGAGCTCCTGAATATCCCTTTCCAGATTCCATATAAACAGTGCTACCAAAGTGCTGAAAGAAGCCAAAGGTGTAAATCTGTGTGTTGAAATCATCCATCACAAAGAAATTTCTCAGAAAGCTTCTTTTTATTTTTTATCTGAGGCTATTTCCTTTGTCACCACAGGCTTCAATGTGCTCCCAAACATAATATGGCAGATTCCACGAAAACTGTGTTATCAAACTGCTCAACGAAAACCACAGTATAATTTTGTGAGATGAATTCACACATCACAAAGCAGTTTCTTAGGAAACTTCTTTCTCATTTTTATATGTGAATATTTCCGATTTCACTTTACACATCAAAGCCCTCCCAAATATCCCCTTGTAGATTCCACAAAAACACTGTTAGAAAACTGTTCCATTAAAAGAAAGGTGTAACTCTGTGAGATGAATTCACAGATCACAAAGAACTTTCTCAGACAGTTTCTTTCTAGTTTTTATCTGAGGATACTTCCTTTGTCACCCTAAGCTTCAACGTGCTTCAAAATATCCCCTCTCAGATTTCTGAAAACCAGTGCTATGAAACTGATACATGAAAAGAATTTTGTAACTCTGTGAGATGAATTAACACATCACAAATCAGTTTCTCAGAAAGCATCTTTCTAGATTTTATATTAGGATATTTCCCTTTCACCATAAGATTCAACACACTCTGAAATATCCCATTGCAGATTCCAAGAAAAGAGTGTTAGTAAACTGCTCCATGTAGAGAACACTGTAACACTCTGAGATGAATTTATACATCACAAAGCAGTTTCTCAGAAAGCTTCTCTCTAGTTTTTATCTGAGGATGTTTCCTTTTTCAGCAAAGGACACAATGTGTTCCCAAAAATTCCTTTGCTCATTCCACGAAAAGAGTGTTAGGATACTGCTCCATGAAAAGAAAGGTGTAAGCATGTTAGATGAATTCACACATCACAAAGAAGTTTCTCAGAAAGCTTCTTTCTAGTTTTTTTTTTTTTTTTTTTTTTTTTTTTTTGAGATGGAGTCTTGCTCTGTCTCCCGGGCTGGAGTGCAGTGGCCAGATCTCAGCTCACTGCAAGCTCCGCCTCCCGGGTTTACGCCATTCTCCTGCCTCAGCCTCCCGAGTAGCTGGGACTACAGGCGCCCGCCACCTCGCCCGGCTAGTTTTTTGTATTTTTTAGTAGAGACGGGGTTTCACCGTGTTAGCCAGGATGGTCTCGATCTCCTGACCTCGTGATCCGCCCGTCTCGGCCTCCCAAAGTGCTGGGATTACAGGCTTGAGCCACCGCGCCCGGCCTCTAGTTTAGGATATTTCCCTTCTCACCATAAGCTTGAATGCGATCCAAATTATCCCTTCTCAGATTCCCCTAAAACAGTGCTACCGAAGTGCTCCATGAAAATTAAAGTGTAACTCTGTGAGATGAATTCACAAATCACAAAGAAGTTTCTCTGAAAGCTTCTTTCTTGTTTCTGTCTGAGGAAATTTCCTTTGGCATCATAAACTTCAATGTGTTCTGAAATATCCCATTGCAGATTCCAAGAAAACAGTGTTAGCAAACTGCTCAATAAAAACAAAAGTGTAACTCTGTGAGATGAATTCAAACATCACAAAGCAGTTACAAAGAACGCATCTTTTTAGTTTTTATCTGAGAATATTTCCTTTGTCACCATAGGCTTCATTGCGATCCAAAATATGCTATTGCAGATTCCACGAAACGGTGTTATCAAACTGTTCAATGTAAAGAACAGTGTAACTCTGTGAGATGAATTCACACATCACAAAGCAGTTTCCCAGAAAAATCCTTTCTCGTTTTTAAATGAGGATATTTCCATTTTCACTATATGCCTCAATGTGCTCCCAAATATGCCTTTGCAGATTCCACAAAAACAGTGTTACAAAACTGCTCCATGAAAAGAAAGGTGTAACTCTGTGAGATGAGTTCACAAATAACAAAGAAGTTTCTCAGACAGCTTGTTTCTAGTTATTATCTGAGGATATTTCCTTGTCACCATACGCTTCAATGAAATTTAAAATACCCCTTCTCAAATTCCTCAAAAACAGTGCTGGAAAACTCATCCATGAAAAGAAAATTGTATCTCTGTGAGATGAATTCACATATCAGAAACAAGTTTCTCAGAAAGCTTCTTTCCAGTTGTCATCATAGGATATTTCCTTAGTCACCATATACTACAATGTGATCAAAAATATCCCTTCTCAGATTCCCCAAAAACAGTGCTACCAAACTGCTCCATGAAAAGCACTGTGAACTCTGTGAGTTGAATTAGCATATCGCAAAGCAGTTTCTCAAAATGCTTCTTTCCAGTTTTTTTAATTAGGATATTTCCTTTGTCACCCTAGGCTGCAATGCACTCAAATATCCCATTGCAGATTCCAAGAAAACAGTGTTAACAAACTGCTCAATGAAAAGAACAGTGTAATTATGTGAGTTGAATTCACACATAACAAAGCAGTTTCTGAGAAAGTTTCTTTCTTGTTTTTATCTGAGGATATTTCCCTTTTCACTATAGGCCTCAATACACTGCCAAATATCCCTTTGCAGATTCCATGAAAACAATGTTAGCAAGGGGCTGCATGAAAAGAAAGGTGTAACTCCATGAGATGAATTCACATATCACAAAGAACTTTCTCAGAAAGACTCTTTCTAGTTTTTATCTGAGGATATTTCCTTTGTCACCATAGATTCTATGCAATCCAAAATATTCCTTCTCAGATTCCTCAAAAACAGTGTTACAAAACTGATCCATGAGAAGAATCATGTAACTCTGTGAGATGAATTAAGACATCACAAAGCGTTTTCTCAGAAAGCTTCTTTCTAGTTTTTGTCTGAGGATATTTCCTTTGTCACTATAAGGTTCAAAATGCTCCAATATATTCCGTTCCGTATTCCACAAGAACGGTGTTGGCAAACTGCTACATGAAAAGAAAGGTGCAACTCCATGAAATGAATTCACACATTGCAAAGAACTTTCTCAGAAAGCTTCTTTCTCGTTTTTATCTGAGGATATTCCATTTTTCACTATAGTCCTCTATGTGCTCCCAAGTATTCCTTTGCAGATTCCACGAAAAGAGTTTTGGGAAACTGGGCCATAAAAAGAAAGTTGTAACTCTGTTAGGAGAATTCACACATCACAAAGAACTTTCTTAGAAAGCTTCTTTCTAGTTTTTTACTGATGATATATACTTTGTCACCGTAGGCTTCAATGTCATCCAGAATATGCCTTCTCAGTTTCCCCAAAAACTGTGCTAACAAACTGCTCCATGAAAAGAATCGCGTGTCACTGTAAGATGAATACAACACTGAAAGTGTTTCCTCAGAAAGCTTATTTCTAGTTTTTATATTAGGGTACTTCCTTTGTCACCTTAAGCGTCAATGCACTTTGAAATATCCCTTTGGAGATTCCACGAAAACAGTGTTAGCAAACTCCTCAACGAAAAGGATGGTGCATCTCTGTGAGATGAATTCACGCATCACAAAGCAGTTTCTCAGAAAGCTGCTTTTTGGTTTTTATCTGAGGATTTTTCCTTTGTCACCACAGGCTTCAATGCAATTCCAAATATACTATTGCATATCCCACAAAAACAGTGCTATCAGACTGCTCAATTTAAAGAACGGTGTAACTATGTGAGGTAAGTTCACACATCACCAAGAGCTAATTCAGAAAGCTTCTTTCTAGTTTATATCTGAGGATATTTCCTTTTCACCATAAGCTTCAATGTGATCCAAAGTATTCCTTGTCATATTCCCCAAAAACAGTGCTACCAAACTGATCCATGAAAAAAATCATATGACTCTATGAGATGAATTAGCACCTCACAAAGCGGTTTCTCAGAAAGCTTCTTCCTAGTTTTTATATGAGCTTATTTCGTTTGTCACCTTAAGCTTCAAAGGGCTCCAAAGTATCCCATTAGAGATTGCAAGAAAACCATGTTACCCAACTGTTCAATTAAAAGAACAGTGTAACCCTGTGAGATGAATTCACACATCACAAAGCAGTTTCTTATAACGCTTCTTTCTAGTTTTTATCTGTGGATATTTCCAATTTCACCATAGGCCTCAATGCCCTCATAATATCCCTTTGCAGATTCCACGAAAACAGTGTTTGTAAACTGGTCCATGAAAAGAAAGATTTTACTCTGTGAGATGAATTAAAAAATCACACAGCGGTTTCTCAGATACCTTCTTTCTTGATTTCATCTGAGGATATTTCCTTTGTTGTGATAGGATTCAATGCAATCAAATTTATACCTTGTCAGTTACCCCAGAAACAGTGTTACCAAACTGCTCTGTGAAAAGAATCACGTAGCTCTGTGAGATGAATTTAGAAATCAAAATCCAGTTTCTCAGAAAGCTTGTTTTTGTTTTTTATCTCAGCATATGTACTTCTTAACCATCTGCTTCAATGCACTCCCAAATATTCTATGGCAGAATTCCATGAAAACTGTGTTATCAAACAGCTCAAGGAAAAGAACGGGGTAACTCTGTGAGATGAATTCACACATTGCAAAGCAGTTTCTCAGAAAGCTTCTTTCTAGTTTTTATCTGAGGACATTTCCTTTTCTACCATAAGCTTCAATGCGCTCCAAAATATCCCTTCGCAGATTCCAAGAAAACAGTGTTAGCAGACCTACTCAATGAAAAGAACAGTGTAACTCTGTGAGATGAATTCATCCATGTCAAAGCAGTTTCTCAGAAAGCTTCTTTCTAACTTTTATCAAAGGATATTTCTTTTTCACTATAGGCCTCAATGTGCTCCCAAATAACCCTCTGCAGATTCCACGAAGATAGTGTTAGCAAACTTATTCATGAAAAGAAACTGCAACTCTGATTGATGAATTCACACATCTCAAAGAACTTTCTCAGAAACCTTCTTTCTAGATTTTATCAGAGAATACTTCTTTTGTCACCTTAGGCTTCAATGTGATCCAAAATATCCTTTCTCTGATTCCCCAAAAGACAGTGTTAACAGACTGATCCATGAAAAGAATCGTGTCACACGGTGAGATAAATTAACACATCTCAAAGCAGTTTCTCAGAAAGCTTCTTTCTAGTGTTTATAGGAGGATATTTGATTTGTCACCATTGGCTTCAATGTGATCCAATATATCGCTTCTCAGATTTCCCAAAAACAGTTCTACCAAACTGCTCCATGAAATGTATCATGTAACTCTGTGAGATTGAATTCACAAATCACAAAGCAGTTTCTCAGAAAGCTTCTTTCTAGTTTTTATCTGAGGATATTTCCTTTGTCACCGTAGGCTTCCATGCGATTCAAAATATCCCTTCTCGAATTCCCCCAAAACAGTGCTACCAAACTGATCTATGAAAAGAAAGTTGTAACTCTGTGAGATGAATTCACATATCAGAAAGCAATTTCTCAGAAAACTTCTTTCTAGTTTTTATCTGAGGATATTTCCATTGTCAATATAATCTTCAATGCACTCCAAAGCCTCCCATTGTGGATTCCAAGAAAACAGTGTTAGCAAACTATTCAAAGAAAAGAACAGTATAACATGGTGAGATGAATTTGCACATCACAAAGTAGTTTCTTAGAAGCTTCTTTTTGTTTTTTTCTGAGGATATATCCTTTGTCACCAAAGGCTGCAATAGGCTCCCATATATCCTATTGCAGATTCCATGAAAACAGTGTTATCAAACTACTCAATGAAAAGAACAGTGTAACTCCGTGAGACGAATTTACAAATCACAAAGTTGTTTCTCAGAAAGCTTCTTTCTAGTTTTTATCTGGGGATATTTCCTTTTTCACTATAGGGCTCAATGTGCTTCCAAATATCCCTTTGCAGATTCTATGAAAACAGTGTTAGCAAATTTCCTTGAAAGAAAGGTGTAGCTCTGTGAGATGAATTCACAAATCACAAAGCAGTTTCTCAGAAAGCTTCTTTCTAGTTTTCATCTGAGGATATTTCCTTTTACACCACAGGCTTCAATGTGCTCCTGAATATCCATTTGTAGATTCCACGAAAATAGTGTTAGCAAAGTGCTCCATGAAAACAAAGGGGTAAATCTGAGAGGTGAATTCACACATCACAAGGCTGTTTCTCAGAATGCTTCCTTCTTGTTTTAGTCTGAGGGTATTTCCTTTGTCACCATAGGCTTCAATGCACTCCCAAATATTCTATTGCAGATTTCACAAAGACAATGTTACAAAACAGCCTCAAGAAAAGAATTGTGTTACTCTGTGAGATGAATGCACACATCACAAATAAGTTTCACATAAAGCTTCTATCCAGTATTTTTCTGGTGATATTCCCTCTGTCACCCTAGGCTTTAATGTGATCCAAAATATCCCTTCTCAGATTCCCCAAAAACAGTGCTACCAAACTGATCCATGAAAAGAATGGTGGAACTCTGTGACATAAATTCGCACATCACAAAGCTGTTTCTCAGAAAGATTCTTTCTTGTATTTATATGGGGATATTTTCTTTTTCGCCATATTCCTCAATGCGATCTGGAATATCCCATTGCACATATCATGAGGAAAGCATTAGCAAAAATCTCAATGAAAAGAACGGTGTATCTCTGTGAGATGAATTCTCACATCACAAAGAAGTTTCTTAGAAAGTTTTCTTCTAGATTTTATCTGATGATATTTCCTTTGTCAATGAAGGCTTCAATGTGATTCAAAATATCCCTTCACAGATTCCCCAAAAACACTACTAACAAACAAGTCCTAGAAAAGGATCATGCAGCCATGTGAGATGAATCAGCATATCATAAAACAGTTTCTCAGAAAGCTTCTTTCTAGTTTTTATATGAGGATATTTCCTTTGTCACCATAAGCTTCAATGCACTTCGAAATATCCCATTGCAGGTTCCAAGAATACAGTGTTAGCAAACTGCTCAATGAAAATAACAGTGTAACTCAGTGAGATGAATTCACATATAACAAAGCACTTTCTCTGAAATCTTTGTGCATATAGGCTTCAATGCACTTCCAAATACCCCTTTGTATATTCCACGAAAAAAGTGTGAGCAAAACGGCTCAATGAAAAGAATGGTGTAACACGGTCAGATGAATTCACACATCACAGAACAGTTTCTCAGAAAGATTCTTTCCAGCTTTTATCTGAGGATATTGTCTTTTTCACCACAGGCTTCAATGCACACCCAAATATCCCTTTGCAGATTCCAGGAAAGCAGTGTTAACAAACTGCTCCATGAAAAGAAAAGTGTAAATCTGTGAGATGAATTCCCACATTACAAAGAAGTTTCTCAGAAAGCTTCTTTCTAGTTTTTATCTGAGGATATTTCCTCAGTCACCATCAGCTTCAATGCGATCCAAAATATCTCTTCTCAGTTACCCCAAAAACAGTGCTACCAAACTGCTGCATGAAAAGGATCGTGTAACTTTGTGAGATGAATTAGCCCATCACAAAGCAGTTTCTCAGAATGTTTCTATCTAGTTTTTATTTGAGATATGTCCTTTGTCACCATAAACTTCAAGGTGTTCTGAAATATCCCATTGCAGATTCTAATAAAACAGGGTTAGCAAACTGCTCAATGAAAAGAACAGTGTAACTCTGTGAGATGAACTCACACATCACAAAGAACTTCCTCAGAAAGCTTCTTTCAAGTTTTTATCTGTGGATATTTTCTTTGTCACCATCGGCTTCAATGCAATCCAAAATATGCCATCTCAGATTCCCCCAAAACAGTCCTACAAAACAGATCCATGAAAAAAATCGTGTAACTCTGTGAGATGAAGTAACATATCAAAAAGAGGTTTCTCACAAAATTTCTTTCTGTTTTAATCTGAGGATATTTACTTTATTTTTTATTTTTTAATTTTTTTATTTTTCTTTTTTATTTTTATTATACTTTAAGTTCTAGGTTACATGTCCATAACGTGCAGGTTTGTTACATATGTATACTTTTGCCATGTTGGTGTGCTGCACCCATCAACTCGTCAGCACCCATCAATTCATCATTTATATCACGTATAACTCCCAATGCAATCCCTCCCCCCTCCCACCTCCCCATGATAGGCCCCGGTGTGTGATGTTCCCCTTCCCGAGTCCAAGTGATCTCATTGTTCAGTTCCCACCTATGAGTGAGAACATGCGGTGTTTGGTTTTCTCTTCTTGTGATAGTTTGCTAAGAATGATGGTTTCCAGCTGCATCGATGTCCCTACAAAGGACGCAAACTCATCCTTTTTTATGGCTGCAGAGTATTCCATGGTGTATATGTGCCACATTTTCTTAATCCCGTCTGTCACAGATGGACATTTGTGTTGATTCCAAGTCTTTGCTATTGTGAATAGTGCCGCAATAAACATACATGTGCGTGTGTCTTTGTAGTAGAATAATTTATAATCCTTTGGGTATATACCCAGTAGTGGGATGGCTGGGTCATATGGTACATCTAGTTCTAGATCCTTGAGGAATTGCCATACTGTTTTCCATAATGGTTGAACTAGTTTACAATCCCACCAACAGTGTAAAAGTGTTCCTATTTCTCCACATCCTCTCCAACACCTGTTGTTTCCTAACTTCTTAATGATTGCCATTCTAACTGGTGTGAGATGGTATCTCATTGTGGTTTTGATTTGCATTTCTCTGATGGCGAGTGATGATGAGCATTTTTTCATGTGTCTGTTGGCTGTATGAATGTCTTCTTTTGAGAAATGTCTGTTCATATCCTTTGCCCACTTTTTGATGGGGTTGTTTGTTTTTTAATTGTCCCTGTTTGCAGATGACATGATTGTATATTTAGAAAACCCCATTGTCTCAGCCCAAAATCTCCTTAAGCTGATAAGCAACTTCAGCAAAGTCTCAGGATACAAAATTAATGTGCAAAAATCACAAGCATTCTTATACACCAGTAACAGACAAACAGAGAGCCAAATCAGGAATGAACTTCCATTCACAATTGCTTCAAAGAGAATAAAATACCTAGGAATCCAACTTACAAGGGATGTCAAGGACCTCCTCAAGGAGAAATACAAACCACTGCTCAGTGAAATCAAAGAGGACACAAACAAATGGAAGAACATACCATGCTCATGGATAGGAAGAATCAATATCATGAAAATGGCCATACTGCCCAAGGTTATTTATAGATTCAATGCCATCCCCATCAAGCTACCAATGAGTTTCTTCAGAGAATTGGAAAAAGCTGCTTTAAAGTTCATATGGAACCAAAAAAGAGCCCGCATTGCCAAGACAATCCTAAGTCAAAAGGACAAAGCTGGAGGCATCACGCTACCTGACTTCAAACTATACTACAAGGCTACAGTAACCAAAACAGCATGGTACTGGTACCAAAACAGACATATAGACCAATGGAACAGAACAGAGTCCTCAGAAATAATACCACACATCTACAGTCATCTGATCTTTGACAAACCTGAGAGAAACAAGAAATGGGAAAGGATTCCCTATTTAATAAATGGTGCTGGGAAAATTGGCTAGCCATAAGTAGAAAGCTGAAACTGGATCCTTTCCTTACTCCTTATACGAAGATTAATTCAAGATGGATTAGAGACTTAAATGTTAGACCTAATACCATAAAAACCCTAGAAGAAAATCTAGGTAGTACCATTCAGGACATAGGCATGGGCAAGAACCTCGTGTCTAAAACACCAAAAGCAACAGCAGGAAAAGCCAAAATTGACCAATGGGATCTAATTAAACTAAAGAGCTTCTGCACAGCAAAAGAAACTACCACCAGAGTGAACAGGCAACCTACAGAATGGGAGAACATTTTTGCAATCTACTCATCTGACAAAGGGCTAATATCCAGAATCTACAAAGAACTCAAACAAATATACAAGGATATTTACTTTTTCACTGTAGGCCTCAATGCATTCCCTAATATCCGCTTGTAGATTCCACAAAAAGAGTGTTAGCAAACTGCTCCATGAAAAGCAAGGTGTAACTGTGTGAGGTGAATTCAGACATCAGAAAGAACTTTTTCAGAAAGCTTTTTTCTAGTTTTAATCTGAGGATATTTCCTTTGTCAGAATAGGCTTCAATGCAATTCATAATACCCCTTTTCAGATTCCCCCAAAACAATGCTACCAAACTGCTCCATGAAAACAGTGGTGTAATTCTGCCAGATGAATACACACATTAAAAGGTGTTTCTCAGAAACCTTATTTCTAGTTTTTATGTGAGGATATTTCCTCTTTCACTGTAATCCTCAAGGCGCTCCCAAATGTCCTATTGCAGTTTAAACAAAAAAAGGGTTAGCACTTTGCTCAATGAAATGAATGGTCTAAATCTGAGATGAATTCATACATCACAAAGCTGTTTCTCAGAAAGCTTCCTTTTTGGTTTTTATCTGAAGATATTTCCACTGTCACCATAGGCTTCCATCCACTTCCACGTATCCTATTACAGATTCCATGAAACCAGTGTATCAGACTGCTCAATGAACAAAACGGTGTAACTCTGTGAGATGAATTCACACATTACAAAGCAGTTTCTCAGAAAGCTTCTTTCTAGTTATTATTGGAGGATAATTCCTTTTTCACCATAGTCTTCAATGCACTCCCAAATATCCCTTTGCAGATTCCATGAAACCAATGTTACCAAACTGCTCAATCAAAAGAATGGTGTAACTCTGTGAGATGGATTCACACATCACAAATCAGCTTCACAGAAAGTTTCTTTCTCATTTTTATATGAGAGTATTTCCTTTGTCATCGTAAGCTTCAGTACGCTACAAAATATCTGATTGCAGATTCCAAGAAAGCAGTATTAGCAAACTGCTCAATGAAAAGAACAGTGTAACTCTGTGAGATGAATTCAAGCATCACAAAGCAATTTCTCAGAAAGCTTCTCTCTAATTATTATCCAAGGGTATTTCCTTTGTCACCATACACTTCAATGCAATTCAAAATATCCCTTCTCAGATTCCCCAAAAACAGTGCTGGAAAACTGCTCCATAAAAAGAAAGTTATATCTCCCTGAGTTGAATTCACACATCAGAAACGAGTTTCTCAGAAAGCTTCTTGCTATTTTTTATCTGACGATATATGCTTAGTCACCATAGACATCAATGTGATCGAAAATATCCCTTCTCAGATTCCCCAAAAACGATGCTACCAAACAGCTCCACGAAACAAATTGTGAACTCTGTTAGATGTATTAGCACATCACAAAGCTGTTTCTGCAAATGCTTCTTTCTATTTTTTTATGAGGATATTTCCTTTGTCAACTTAAGCTACAATGCACTCCGAAATATCCCATTGCAGATTCAAGAAAACAGTGTTAGCAAACTTCTCATTGAAAAAATCAGTGTAACTCTGTTAGATGAATTCACACATCACAAACAGTTTCTCAGAAAGCTTCTTTCTAGTTTTTATCTGAGGATATTTCCCTTTTCACTATATGCTTCAATACACTCCCAAATATCCCTTTGCAGATTCCATGAAAACAATGTCATCAAGATGCTCCATAAAAAGAAAGGTGTAACTCTGTGACATGATTTCACACATCACAAAGAACTTTCACAGAAAGCCTCTTTCTAATTTTTATCTGAGTATATTTCCTTTGTAACCATTGGCTTCAATGCGATCCAAAATATCCCTTCACAGATCCCTGAAAATCCGTGCTACTAAACTGATCAATTAAAGGAATCAAGTAACTCTGTGAGATGAATTAACACATAATAAACCAGTGACTCGGAAAATTTCTTTCTCGGTTTTATCTGAGGATATTTGCTTTATCACCATAGTCCTCAAAGCGCCCCCAAATATCCCTCTGCAGATTCCATGAAAAGACTGTTTGCAAACTACTCCGTGAAAAGAAAGATGTAACTCTGTGAGAATTCACACATCACAAATAAATTTCTCAGACAGCTTCCTTATAGTTTTGAACTGAGGATATTTCCTTTGTCACCATAGGCTTCAATGCGATCCAATATATCCCTTCTCAGATTCCCAAAAAACAATGCTGCCAAACTGATCCATGAAAAGAGTCGTGTAACTGTTAGATGAACTAACACATAACAAAGTGGTATCTCAGAAAGCTTCTTTCTAGTTTTTCTATGAGGATATTTCCTTTTTCACCATAGGCTTCAATGTGCTCCAAAATATCCTGTTGCAGATTCCATGAATTCAGTGTTATCACACTTCTCAATGAAAAGTACAGTGTAACTCTGTGGGATGAATTCACACAACACAAAGCTGTTTCTCAGAAAGCTTCTTTCTAGTTTTTATCTGAGGATATTTCCTTTATCACCATAGGCCTCAAAACGTTTCCAAATATCCCTTTGCAGATTTCACAAAAACACTGTTTGCCCACTGCTCCATGAAAAGAAATGTGTACCTCTGTGAGATGAATTCACACATTACAAAGAACTTTCTCAGAAAGCTCCTGTCTAGTTTTTATATGAGGATATTCTCCCTTACACTATAGGCTTCAATGTGCTCCCAAATATCCCTGTGCAGATTCCACGAAAACTGTTAGCAATCTGCTCCATGAAAAGAAAGCTGTAACTCTATGAGATGAATTAACACATCACAAAACGGTATGTAAGAAATCTTCTTCCACACAAACAGTGTATGCAAATTTTCCATGAAAAGAAAGATTAATTCACACATCACAAGGAACTTTCTCAGAAAACTTCTTTCTAGTTTTTATCTGAGGTTATTTATTTTGCCACCATAGACTTTTTTGTGATCTACAATACCCCTTCTCAGAGTCCCCAAAAACAGTGCTACCAAACTTCTCCTTGAAAAGAATCATGTAACTCTGTGAGATGAATTCAAAAACCACAAAGTAGTTTCTCAGAAAGCTTCTTTCTTATTTTTATCTGAGGGTATTTCATTTGTCACTATTAGCTTCAATGAGTTCTGAAATATCCCATTGCAGAATCCCAGAAAACAGTGTTGGTAAACTGCTCAATGAAAAGAGCAGTGTAACTCTATGAGATGAACTCACACATCACAAAGCAGTTTCTCAGAAAGCTTCTTTCTAGTTTTTATATGCGGATATTTCCTTTTAAACCATAGGCTTCAATGTGCTCCAAAATATCCCTTCTCAGACCCACAAAACAGTGACGCCAAAGTGCTCCCTGAACAGAAATGTTTAGCTGTATGAAATGAATGCACAAATCACAAGGGATTTCCTCTGAAAGCTTCTCTCCAGTTTTTACCTGGAAAATTTTCTTTTTTCACCTTAGGCCTCTAAGTGATCCCAAATACACCATTACAGATTCCTCAAAAACAGTGTTACCAAATTGCTCAATGAGAAGAGAGATTTAACTCTGTGAGATGAATGTGCCCAACTCAAAACAGTCTATCAGAAAGCTTCTTTCTAGTTTTTATCTGAGGGTATTTCCTTTTTCACCATAGGCTTCTCTGTGCTCCGAATATCCCTTTGTAGATTCCACAAAATCAGGGTTAACAAACTGCTCAATGAAAAGAATGATTTACCTCTGAGAGAAGAATTCACGCACCACAAAGAAATTTCTCAGAAAGCTCTTTCTCGATTTCATCTGTACAGCATATTTACTTTTCCACCATCAGCCTCAATGCGTTCCCAAATATCCCTTCTCAGACACCACAAAATCAGTGATGCCAAACTTCTCAATCAACAAAATGGTTTATCTCTCTGAGATGAATACGCACATCACAAAACAGTTTCTCATAAACCTTCTCACCAGTTTTTATCTGAAGATATTTCCTTCTTCAACATCAGCCTCTATGAGCTCCCGAATATCCCTTTGCAAACTCCCCAAAACCAGTGCTATGAAACTGCTCAATGAAAAGAAAGGTGTAACTTTGTCAGATGAATTCACCCATCACAAAGCAGTTTCTCATAAAGCTTCTTTCCAGTTTTTATTTGAGGATGTTTCTTTTCTCACCATTGGCCTCAAGGCACTCCCAAATATCCCTTTGCAAATCCCAGGAAAACAGCTTTAGCAAACTACTCCATGAAAAGAAAGGTGTAGCTCAGTGTGATGAACTCACACATCACAAAGAACTTTCTCAGAAAGCTTCTCTCTAGCCTTTATCTGAGTATATTTCCTTAGTAACCAAAGACTTCAATGTGATCCAAAATATTCCTTCTTAGATTCCCCAGAAACAGTGCTACCAAACTGGTCTATGAAAAGGATCGTGTAACTCCATGAGATGATTTAACACATCAAAAGCAGTTTCTCAGAGAGCTTCTTTCTAGTTTTTATAGGAGGATATTTCCTTTGTCACCTTAAGCTTCAATGTGCTCCTAAATATCCCATTGCAGATTTCAAGAAAACAGTGTTAGCAAACTGCTCAATGAAAAGAACAGTGTAAAACTGTGAGATGAATTTACACATCACAAAGCAGTTTCTGAGAAAGCTTCTTTCTAGTTTTTATGTGAGGATACTTCCTTTTTCACCATTGGCCTCAAAGGGCTCACAAATATCCCTTTGCAGATTCCGAAAAAACAGTGATGGCAAAGTGCTACATGAAAAGAAAGGTACAACTCTGTGAGATGAATTCACAAATCACAAAGCAGTTTCTCAGAAAGCTTCTTTTTGGTTTTCGTCAGAGGATATTTTCCTTGTCACCATAGGCTTCAATGCACTCCCAAATATCCTATTGCAGATTCCATGGAAACAGTGTTATCAAACAACTCAATGAAAACAACAGCAAAACTCTGTGAGATGAATTTACACATGATGAAGTAGTTTCTCAGAAATCTTCTTTCTAGTTTCTAATTGAGGATATTTCCTTTGCCACCATAGGCTTCAATGTGACCCAAAATATCCCTACTCAGATTCCCCAAAAACAGTGCTACCAAACTCTTCCATGAAAAGGATGGTGTAACTCTGTGAGATGAATTCACGTATCACAATGATGTTTCTTAGAAAACGTCCTTCTGGTTTTTATCTGAGGATATTTCCTTTTTCACAATTTTAATCAACACACTCCCCTATATCCCATAGCAGATTAAACGAAAAAAGTGTTAGCAAGCTTTTCAATGAAAATAATGGTGTAACTCTATGAAATGAATTCACACATCACAAAGTAGTTTCACAGAAAGCTTCTTTTTGGACTTTTATCTGTGGATATTACCTTTGTCACCATAGACTTCTGTGCACTCCAAAATATCCTATTGCAGATTACATGAAAACAGTGTTATCAAACTGCTCAATGAAAAGAATGGTGAAACTCTGTAAGATGAATTCACACATCACAAGGCTGTTTTACAAAAAGCTTATTTCTAGTTTTTTTTCTGAGGATATTCCCTTTGACACCATAGGCTTCAATGTGATCCAAATATCCCTTCTCATATTCCCCAAAAACAGTGCTACCAAACTGCTCCATGAAAAGAATGGTATAACTCTGAGATGAATTCACACATCACAAAACTATTTCTCAGAAAGCTTCTTTCTAGTTTTTATATGCGGATATTTTCTTTTAAACCACAGGCTTCAATGTACTCCCAAATATCCCTTCTCAGACACCACAAAAACAGTGATGCCAAAGAGCGTCCTCAGCAGAAACGTTTATCTCTATGAGATGAACACACACATCACAAAGGAGTTTCTCAGAAAGCTTCTCTCCAGTTTTTACCTGAAGATGTTTCCTTTTACGCCATTGGACTCTATGTGCTCCCGAATATCCCTTTGCAGATTCCAGAGAAACGGTGTTACCAGACTGCTCAATGAAAAGAAAGGTGTAACTCTGTGAGATGAATACACCTATCACATGGCAGTTTCTCAAAAAGCTTCTTTCTAGGTTTTATATGCGGATATTTCCTTTTCCACTGTAGGTTTCAATGTGCTCCCAAATATCCCTTCTAAGACACCACAAAAACAGTGATGTCAAGGTGCTCCCTAAAGAGAAACGTTTATCTCTATCAGATGAATGCACACATCACAAAGGAATTTCTCAGAAAGCTTCTGTCCAGATTTTACCTGAAGATATTTCCTCTTTTGCCATTGGACTCTATGGGCTCCTGAGTATCCCTTTGCAGATTCCACAAATACAGTTATACCAAAATGCTCAATGAAAAGAAAGGTGTAACTCTGTGAGATGAATTCACCCATCACACATCAGTTTCTCAGAGAGCTTCTTTCTAGTTTAAATCTGAGAATATTTCCTTTTTCACCATAGTCTTCAATGTGCTCCCAAATATCTCCTCTCGGATATCACAAAAACAGTAATGCCAAACTGCTCATTCAATAAAAAGTCCAAACCCTATGACATGAATACAGAGATCATAAAACTATCACAAAAAGCATCTCTCCAGTTTTATCTGAAGTTGTCTCCTTTTTCTCTTTAGGCCTCTAGGAGCTCCTGGATATCCCTTTTCAGATTCCACAAATACAGTGCTACTAAACTGCTCAAAGAAAGCAAAGGTGTACCTCAGTGTAATGAATTCACCCATCACAAATAAATTTCTCAGAAGTCTTCTTTCTAGTTTTTTTCTCAGGATATTTATTTTTCCACCATCGGTGTCCATGCAATCCCAAATATCCCTTATCAGACACGACAAAGACAGTGATACCAAACTGATCCATGAAAAGAATCTCGGAACTCTGTGATATGAATTTACACATCACAAAGTGGTTTCTCAGAAAGCTTCTTTCTAGTTTTATATGAGGATAATTCCTTTTTCACCAAAGGCCTCAATTCGCTCCAGAATATGACATTGCAGATTCCATGAAAACAGTGTCAGAAAACTACTCCATGAAAAGAGAGGTGTAACTCTGTGAGATGAATTCACACATCACAAAGCAGTTTCTCGGAAACCTTCTTTCTAGTTTAAATCTGAGGATATTTCCTATGTCCCCAAAAGTTTCAATTCAATCCAAAATATCCCATTGTAGATTCCAAGAAAACAGTGTTAACAATATGCTCAATGAAAAGAGCAGTGTAACACTGTGAGATGAATTCACATATCACAAGGCAGTTTCTCAGAAAGCTTCTATTTGTTTTTTATTGAAGGATATATATTTTTTTCACTATAGGCCTCAATGTGGTCAGGAATATACCATTGCAGATTCCACGAAAACACGGTTAGCAAATTGCTCCATGAAAATAAAGGTTTAATTCTGTGAGACGAATTCACTCATCACAAAGAACTTTCTCAGAAAGCTTCTTTCTAGTTTTTATCTGAGGATATTTCCTTTGTCACCATACTCTTCAATGCGACACAAATTATCCCTTCTCAGATTCCCCAAAAACACTGCTACCAAACTGATACATGAAAAGAATCATGTAACTCTGTGAGATGAATTCACACATCACAAAACAGTTTCTCAGAAAGCTTCTTTCTAGTTTTTATATGAGGATAATTCCTTTTTCACAAAAGGCCTCAATGCGCTCCAGAATATGACATTGCAGATTCCATGACAACAGTGTCAGCAAACTGCTCCACGAAAAGAGAGGTGTAACTCTGTGAGATGAATTCACACATCACAAAGCAGTTTGTCAGAAAGCTGCTTTCTATTTTTTATCTGAGGATATTTTCTTTGTCACCATAGGTTTCAAAGCTATCCAAAATATCCCTTCTCAGACTCCCCAAAAACACTGCTACCAAGTTGATCCATGAAAAGAATGGTGTAACTCTGTGAGATGAATTCACAAATCACAAAGCAATTTCTCAGAAAAAATTTTTCTAGTTTTTTTCTGAGGATATTTCCTTTGTCACCATAAGCTTCAATGCACTCTGAAGTATCCCATTGCAGATTCCAAGAAAATAATGTTACCAAATTGATTCATGAAAAGAAAGGTGTACCTCTGTGAGATGAATTCACGCACCACAAAGCAGTTTCTCAGAAAGCTTTTCTCTAGTTTTTGTCTGAGTATATTACCTTTTACACTTTAAGCCTCCCTATGCCACCACATATTCTTTTGCAGATTCCACGAAAACTGTGTTAGAAACTCCTCCAGGAAAAGAAAGTTGAAACTCTGTGAGATGAATTCACACATTCCAAAAAACTTTCTCAGAAAACTACTTTCTGGTTTTTATCTGAGGATATTTCCTTTGTCACCATGGGCTACAATGCATCCAAACTTTCCCTTCTCAGATTCCCCCAAAACAGTGCTATTATCTGTTACATAAAAAGGATTGGGTAACTCTGTAAGATGAGTTCTGAGTTAACACGTCAGAAATCATTTTCGCAGAAAGCCTTTTTCTAGTTTTTATATGAGGGCATTTCCTTTGTCTCCTTAAGCTTCAATGCGCTCTGAACTAACCCTTTGCCTATCCACAAAAACAGTTTTAGCAAACTGCTCAATGAAAAGAATGGTGTAAATCTGTGAGAGGAATTCGCACATCACAAAGCAGTTTCTCAGAAAGCTTCTTTCTAGTTTTTATGTGAGGATATTTGCTTTTTCACCATAGATTTCAGTAGGCTCCCAAATATCCCTTTGCAGATTACATGAAAGGAGTGTTAGCAAACTACTCCATGGAAAGAAAGGTGTAAATCTCTGAGATGAACTCACACATCACAAAAAAATTTCTCAGAAAGTTTATTTCTAGTTTTTATCTGTGGATATTTACTATGCCACCATAAGCTTCAATGCGCTCTGAAATATCCCATTACAGATTCCAAAAAAACAGTTTTAGCACACTGCTCAATGAAAAGAATAGTGTTACACTGTGAGATGAATTCACACGTCACAAAGCAGTTTCTCAAAAGCTTCTTTCTAGTTTTTATCTGAGGATATTTCCTTTTCCACCATAGGCCTCAATGCATTCCCATATATCCCTTTGAAGATTCCACAAAGAGAGTGTTGGCAAATTGATCAACAAAAAGAACATTGTAACTGCGTGAGATGAAATCACACATCACAAATCAGCATCTCAGAAAGGTTCTTTTTGGTTTTTATCTGAGGATATTTCCTTTGTCACCATAGGCTTCAATTTGCTCCCAAATATCTTATTGCAGATTTCACAAAAACAGTGTTATCTAACAGCTAATTAAAAGAATGGGGTAACTCTGTGAGATGAATTCCCACATCACAAAGCAGTTTCTCAGAAAGCTTCTTTCTAGTTTTTATCTGAGGATACTTCCTATTTCACCATTGGCCTCAATGCGCCCCCAAGTATCACTTTGCAGATATCACGAAATTAGTGTTAGCAAACTGTTCCATGGAAAGAAAGGTGTAACTCTGTGAGATGACTTCAACGTCACAAAGGACTTTCTCAGAAACCTTCTATCTAGTTTTTATCTGAGGATATTTCCTTTTTCACCAGAGACCTCAGTGTGCTCCAAAATATCCCTTTGCAGATTTCACGAAAACAGTGTTAGTAACTGTTCCATGAAAAGAAAGGTGTAACCCTGTGAGATGAGTTCACACATCACAAAGAAGTTTCTCAGAAAGCATCTTTCTTGTTTTTATCTGAGGCTATTTCCTTTGTCACCATAGGCTACAATGTGATCCAAATTATTCCTTCCAGATACCACTAAAACAGTGCTATCAAAATGACTCATGAAAAGAATCATGTAACTGTGAGAATTCGCAAATCACAAAGCAGTTTCCCAGAAAGCTTATTTCTTCTTTTTGTCTGAGGATATTTCCTTTGTCACCATAAGAGTCAATGCACTCTGAAATATCCCATTGCGGATTCCATGAAAACAGTGCTAGCAAGCTGCTCTATGAGTAGAAAATTGGAACTCTGTGCGATGAATTCACACATAGCAAGGAAGTGTCTCAGGAAGCTTCTTTCTAGTTTTTATCTGAGAATATTTCCTGTGTCAACATAGGCTTCAATGCAAAACAAAGTATCCCTTCTCAGATACCCCAAAAACAGTGCTACCAAACTGATCCATGCAAAGAATCGTGAAACTCTGTGAGAAGAATTTGCAAATCAGAAAGCAGTTTCTCAGAAAGCTTCTTTCTAGTATTTAATTGAGGATATGTCCTTTGTCACCATAAGCTTCAATGAGCTCTGAAATATCACAGTGCAGATTCCAAGAAAATAGTGTTAGCAAACTGTTCAATGAAAAGAATGGTGTACCTCTGTGAGATGAATTCTCATGTCACAAAGCAATTTCTCAGAAAGCTTCTTTCTAGTTTGTATCTGAGGATATTTTCTTTGTCACCATGAACTTCAATGCGCTCCTAAATATCCCATTGGAGATTCCAAGAAAACGGTGTTAGCAAGTTGTTCAATGAAAAGAACAGTGTATCTCTGTGAGATGAATTCACACATCACAAAGAAGTTTGTCAGAAAGCTCCCTTTTCGTTTTTATCTGAGGATATTTCCTTATCACCATAGGCTTCAATGCGATCCCAAATATCCCTTCTCAGAATACCCAAAAACAGTGCTACCAAACCGATCCATGAAAAGAATGGTGTAACTCTGTGAGATGAATGAGCACATCCAAAAGCGGTTTCTTTGAAAGCTTCTTTGTAGTTTCTATATAAGGATATTTCCTTTGTCAGCACACGATTCAATGTGCTCTGAAATATCCCATTGCAGACTCCACAAAAAGAGTGTTAGCAAACTGCTCAATGAAACGAACAGTTTAACTCTGTGAGGTCAATTAGCACATCACAATGCAGTGTCTCAGAAAGCTTATTTTTGGTTTTAGTCTGAGGATATTTCCTTAATCACCATAGCTTAAATGAGCTCCCAATTATCCTGTTGCAATTTCCAGGAAGACACTGTTATAAAACTGCTCAAAGAAAAGAATCAAGTACATCGGTGAGATGAATTCACACACCACAAAGAACTTTCTCAGAAATCTTCTTTCTAGTTTTTATTTGACGATATTTCCTTTGTTACCTTAGACTTCCACACGATCCAAATATCCCTTCTCAGATTCTCCAGAGCAGGGCTACCAAACTGATCCATGAAAACAATCGTGTAACTCTATGAGATGAATTCACCAATCACAAAGCAGTTTCTAAGAAAGTTTCTTTCCAGTTTTTAAATGAGGATATTTCCTTTATCACTGTAGGCTTCAATGCGCTCCCAAATATCCTATTGCAGATTCCACCAAAACCGTGTTATCAAACTGCTCAATGAAAAGTATGGTGTAACTCTATGAGATGAATTCACACATCACAAAGCAGTTTCTCACAAAGCATCTTTCTAGTTTTCATCTGAGGGTATTTCCTTTTTCATCATAGGCCTCAAAGCACTCCAAATATCCCTTTGTAGATTCCATGACAGCAGTGTTAGTAAATGCTCCATGAAAAGGGAGCTGTAACTCTGTGAGATGAATTTCCACATCACAAAGGACTTTCTCAGAAAGTTTCCTTCTAGTTATTATCTGAGGATATTCCCTTCGTCACCATTGGCTTCAATGCAATCCAAAATATCCCTTCTCAGATTCCCCAAGAATAGTGCTTCTAAACTGCTCCAAGTAAAGAACTGTGTAGCTCTTTGAGAAGAAGTCACAAATCTCTAAGCAGTTTCTTAGAAAGCTTCTTTCTAGCTTTTATCTGAGGATATTTCCTTTTTCACCATAGACCTCAATGCACTCTCAAACATCCCTTTGCAGATTAGATGAAAACTGTGTTAGCAAACTTCTCAATGTAAAGAAACTTGTATCTCTCTGAGATGAAATCACGCATCACAAAGCAGTTTTACTGAAGGCTTCTTTTTAGTTTTTCTCTGGGGATATTTCCTTTGTCACCGTAAGCTTAAAATGCACTCCGAAATATCCCATTACAGATTACAAGAAAACAGTGTTAGCAAACTGATCAATGAAGAGAACAATGTAACTCTGTGAGATTAATTCACACATCACAAAGAATTTTCTTCAAAAAGTTCTTTCTAGTTTTAATCTGAGGATATTTCCTTTGTTACCATAGACTTCAATGGGATAAAAAATATCCCTTCTCATATTCCCCAAAAACAGTGCTACCAAACTGATCCATGAGACGAATCGTGTAACTCTGTGAGATGAATTCACTGATCACAAAGCAGTATCTCACAAAGCTTCTTTCTAGTTTTTGCCTGAGGATATTTCCTTTGCCACCATATGCTTCAATGTGCTCCGAAGTATCCCATTGCAGATTCCAAGAAAACAGTGTAAGCAAACTGCTCTATGAAAAGAATAGTATAACTTTGTGAGATGAATTGACACATCACAGAGCAGTTTCTCAGATGGCTTCTTTTTGGTTTTTATCTGAGAATATATCCCTTTTCACCAAAGCTTCAATACAATCTCAAATATCCTATTTCGGATTCCACCAAAACAGAGTTATCAAACTGCTCAATGAAAATAATGCTGTTACTCTGTGAGATGAATTTACACATGACAAAGCAGTTTCTCAGAAAGTTTCTTTCTAGTTTTTATCTGGGGATAGTTCCTTTTTCACTATAGGCCTCAATGTGCTTCCAAATATCCCTTTGCAGATTGCACGAAAACAGTGTTAGCAAACTGCTCCATGGAAAAGAAGGTGTAACTCTGTGAGATGAATTCACACATTGCAATGAAATTTCCTAGAAAGCTTATTTCAATTTTTTATCTGAGGATATATCCTTTTTCACATAGACATGAAAGTGATTGCAAATATCCGTTTGCAGTTTTCACAAAAACTGTGTTAACTAGCTGCTGAAAGAAAAGAAAGGTGTAACTCTGTGAGATGAATTCACACATCACAAAGAACTTTCTCAGAAATCTGCTTTCTAGTTTTTATCTGAGGATATTTACTTTGTCACCCTAAGCTTCAATGTGATCCAAAATATCCCTTCTGAGACACCCCAAAAACAGTGCCAGCAAACTGCTTAATGAAAAGTATCCTGCACCTCTGTGAGGTGAATTAACACATCACAAATCGGTTTCTCATGAAGCTTCTTTCTAGTTTTTATCTGAGGATATTTCCTTTTTCACAATAGGCCTCAATGTACTCTGAAATACCCCTTTGCAGATTCCTTGAAAACAGTGGTAGCCAACTGCTCCATGAAAAGAAATGTGCAAATCAGTGCGATGATTTCACACATCACAACCAACTTTCTCAGAAAGTTTCTTTCTAGTTTTTATCTGAGGATATTTCCTTTTTTTTTTTTTTTGAGACGGAGTCTCACTCTGTTGCCCAGGCTGGAGTGCAGCAGCCCGATCTCAGCTCACTGCAAGCTCCGCCTCCTGGGTTTACACCATTCTCCTGCCTCAACCTCCCGAGTAGATGGGACTACAGGCGCCCGCCACCTTGCCCGGCTAGTTTTTTGTATTTTTTAGTAGAGACGGGGTTTCACCATGTTAGTCAGGATGGTCTCGATCTTCTGACCTCATGATCCGCCCGTCTCGGCCTCCCAAAGTGCTGGGATTACAGGCTTGAGCCACCGCGCCTGGCCGATATTTCCTTTTTTACCAATGACCAATGCACTCCTAAATATCTCTTTGCAGATGCCACAAAAACAGTGTTATCAAACTGCTCCATGAAAAGAATCTTGTAACTCTGTGAGCTCCATTCACACATAACAATGAAGTTTCTCAGGAAGCATCTTTCTAGCTTTTAATGGAGGGTATTTCCTTTGTTACCACAGGCTTCAATGCGATCCAAAATATCCCTTCACAGATTCCTCCAAAACAGTGCTACCAAACTGCTCCATGAAAAGAATCTTCCATCTCTGTGAGATGAATTCACAAATCACAAAGCAGTTTCTCAGAAAGCTTCTTTCTAGTTTTTATCTGAGGATATTTCCTTCTTCACCATAGGCCTCAATGCGTTCCCAAATATATCTATGCAGATTCCATGAAAACAGTGTTAGCAAACTGCTCCATGAAAAGACAGCTGTAACCCTGTGAGGTGAAAAAACACACCACAAAGAACGTTCTCAGAAAGCTTCTTTCTAGTTTTTATCTGAGGATATTTCCTTTGTCATCATAGGCTTCAATGTGATTCAAAATATTCCTTTTCGATTTCCCCCAAAACAGTGCTACCAAACATATCCATGAAAGGAATCATGTAACTCTGTAAGATGAATTTGCAAATCACAAGGTAGTTTCTCAGTAATCTTCTTTCTAGTTTTTACATAAGGATATTTCCATTGTCACCATAAGCTTCAGTGCGCTCCAAAATATCCCTTTGAAGATTCCAAGAAAACAGTGTTAATGAACTGATCAATGAAAAGAACAGTGTATCTCTGTGATATGAATTCACACTCATAAAGCAGTTTCTTAGAAAGCTTCTTTCTAGTTTTTATCTGAGGATATTTTCTTTTTCACCATAGGCCTCAATACCCTCCCAAATATCATTTTGCAGATTCCAGGAAAACAGTGTTAGCAAACTGCTTCATGAAAAGAAAGGTGCAACACTGTGAGATGAATTCACACATCACAAAGAAGTTTCTCAGAATGCTTCTTTCTAGTTTACATCTGAGGATATTTCCTTTTTAACTATTTCCCTCATTGTGCTCCCAAATGTCCCTTTGCAGATTCCATGAAAACAGTTTTAGTAAACTGCTCCATGAAACGAAACGTGCAACTCTGTGAGATGAATTCACACATTACAAAGAACTTTCTCAGAAAGCTTCTTTCTAGTTTTTATCTAAGGATGTTTCCTTTGTCACCATTGGCGTCAATGAGATCCAAAATATCCTTCCTCAGATTCCCCAAAAACAGTGCTAGCGAAATGATCCATGAAGAGAATCATGTAACTCTGTGAGATGAGTTAATACATCGCAAAATGGTTTCTCAGAAAGCTTCTTTCTAGTTTTTATATGAGGGTATTGCCTTTGTCACCATAAGCTTCAATGCACACCAAAATATCCCTTTGCAGATTCCAAGAAAACAGTGTTAGCAAACTGCTCAATGAAAAGAACAGTGTAACTCTGGGAGATGAATTCACACATCACAAAGCTGTTTCTCACAAAGATTGTTTCTGGTTTTTATCTAAGGATATTTTCCTTTTCACCATATTCCTCGATGCGCTCTGGAATATCCAATCACAGATTCCATGGAAAAAGTGTTAGCAAACTTCTCAATGAAAATACCGGTGTAACTCTGTGAGGGGAACTGACACATCAAAAAGCAGTTTCTCAGAAAGCTTCTTTCCAGTTTTTATATGAGGTTATTTTCCTTATCTCCATAAGTTTCAATGCACTCCAAAACATCAGATTGCGGATTCCAAGAAAACAGTGAAAGCAAACTGTGCAATTCAAAGAACAGTGTAACTCTGTGAGATGAATTCACCTAACACATAGCTGTTTCTCAGAAAGCTTGTTTCTAGTGTTTGCCTGAGGATATTTCCCTTTACACCATATTCCTCAATACATTCTGGAATATCCCATCGCAGATTACAAGAAAAATACATTAGCAAAATTGTCAATGAAAATACATGTGTAACACTGTGAGTTGAATTCACACATAAAGAGAAGTTTCTCAGAAATCTTTTTCCTAGGTTTTTTTGAGGATAATTCCTTTGTCACCATAGGCTTCAATGCAATCCAAAATATCCCTTCTCAGATTCCCCAAAAGAGTGCTACCAAACAGCTCCATGAAAAGAATTGTGTAACTCTGGGAGATGAATTCACAAATCACAAAGCAGTTTCTCAGAAAGCTTGTTTCTAGTTTTTGTCTGAAGATATTTCCTTTTTTACCATTTGAGTCAATGCACACGTGAATATCCTTTTGAACATTCCAGGAAAATAATGCTAGCAAACTGTTCCATGAAAAGAAAGGTGTAAATCTGTCAGATGAATTCACACATCACAAAGCAGTTTCTCAGAAAGCTTCTCTTTGGTTTTTGTCTGAGGATATTTCCCTTGTCACCATAGGCTTCAATGCGCTCCAAAATATCCTGTTGCAGATTCCAGGAAAACAGTGTTATCAAACTGCTCAATGAAAAGAATGCTGTAGTTCTATAAGATGAAATGAAGCATCACAAAAATGTTTCCCAGAAAGCTTCTTTCTAGTTTTTATCTGAGGATATTCCCATTTTCACTATAGGCCTCAATGCACTCCGGAATATTCCATTACAAATAAAATGAAAGCAGTATTAGCAAACTGCTCCATGAAAAGAAAGGTGTAACTCTGTGAAAGGAATTCACATATCACAAAAAACTTTCTCAGAAAGCTACTTTCTAGTTTTTAACTTAGGATATTTCCTTTGTCAACATAGGTTTCATGCGATCCAAATTATCCCTTCTCAGATTCACTAACACCAGTGCAACCAAATTGCTCAATGGAAAGAATCATCTAACTCTGTGAGATGAATGCACACATCACAAAGATGTTTCTCAGAAACCTTCTTTCTAGTTTTTATCTGAGCGTATATTCCTTTTCAAGATATTCCTCAAAGCCCTCCATAATATTCCATCACAGATGCCACGAAAGAAGTGTTAGCAAAGTTCAAAATGAAAACAAAATTGTAAATCTGTGAGATAATTCACACATCAGAAAGTAGTTTCTCAGTATGCTTCTTTCTAGTTTTTATCTGAGTATATTCCCTTTGTCACCATAGGCTTCATTGCAATCCAAAATATCCCCTCTCAGATTCCCCAAAAACAGTGCTACCAAACTGCTCCCTGAAAAGAATCGTGTAACACTGTGAGATGAATTCACCAATCACAAAGTAGTATCTCAGAAAGCTTCTTCCTAGTGTTTGTCTGAGGATATTTGCTTTCCCAACATTTGCCTCAATGCACTCGTGAATATCCCTTTGCAGATTCCATGAAAATAGTATTAGCAAACTGCTCCATGAAAAGAAAGAAGTAAATCTGTGAGTAGAATTCACACATCACAAAGCAGTTTCTCAGAAATGTTCTTTTTGGTTTTTGTCTGAGGATATTACCTTTGTCACCATAGGCTTCAAAGCGACGCAAAATATCCCTAGTCAGATACCCCAAAACACTTCTATGAAGCTGTTAAATGAAAAGAATGGTGTATCTCTGTGAGATGAATTCACAAACCACAAAGATGTTTCTCAGATAACTTCTTTCTAGTTTTTATTTGAGGATATTTTCTTTTTCACCATATTCCTCCTTACATTCTGGAATATCCCTGCAGAGTAAAAGAAAAAAGTGTTTTCAAAATTCTCAATGAAAAGAATGGTGTAACTCTGTGAGATGGATTTACACATCACAAACTAGATACTCAGAAAGCTTCCTTTTGGTTTTTATCTGAGGACATTTCCTTTGTCACCATAGGGTTCAATGTGTTCGCAATTATCCCTTTACAGATTCCACGAGTGCAGTGTTTTCAGACTGCTCAAGGAAACAACAGTGTAACTCTGTGAGATGAATTCACCTGTCATAAAGCAGTTTCTCAGAAAGATTCTTTCTTCTTATTATCTGAGGGCATTTCCTTTTTCATTATATGAATCAATGTGCTCCCAAATATCCCTTTGAAGATTCCAAGAAAACAGTGCTAGCAAATGGCTCCTAGAAAAAAATGGTGTAATTCTGTGAGATGAAATCATGCATCTCAAAGAACTTTCTCAGAAAACTTCTTTCTAGTTTTTATCTGAGGATATTTCCTATGTCACCATAGGCTTCAAAGTGATCCAAAATATCCTACCATAAATTCCATGAAAGCAGTGATATTAAACTGCTCAATGAAAAGAATAGTGTAACGTTGTGAGATGAATCCACACATCACAAAGAGGTTTCTCAGAAAGCTTCTTTCTAGTTCTTAATCTGAGGATATTTTCTTTGTCACCATATTCTTCAATGCAGTTCAAAGTATCCCTTCTCAGATTCCCCAAAAACAGTGCCACAAAAGTGCTCCATGAAAAGAAAGGTGTAACACTGTGAGATGAATTCACACATCACAAAGAAATTTCTCAGAAAGCTTCTTTCTAGTTTTATCTGAGGATAGTTTTTTAGTCCCCATAGACTTCAATACAATCCAAAATATCCATTCTCAATTCCGCAAAAGCAGTGTTACCAAACTGCTCCATGAAAAGAATTGTGAACTATGTTAGATGAATTAAAACATCACAAAGCAGTTTCTCAGAATGCTTCTTTCTAGTTTTTATATGAGGATATTTCCTTTGTCACCATAAGCTTCAATGTGCTCCAAAATATCCCACAGTAGATTCCACGAAAACTGTGTTAACAAACTCCTCAATGAAAAGAACAGTGTAACTCTGTGAGATGAATTCTCACATCACAAAACAGTTTCTCAGAAAGCTTCTTTCTATTTTTTCTCTGAGGATATTTCCTTTGTCACCATATTCTTCAATGCAATCCAAAATATCCCTTCTCATATTACCCAGAAACAGTGATACCAAACTGATCCACTAAAAGAATCATGTAACTCCCTGAGATGAATTAACACATCATAAAGCAGTTTCTCAGAGACTTCTTTCTCATTTTTCCGAGGATATTTCCTTTTTCACTAAAAGCCACAATGCCCTTCCAAATATCCTTTTGCAGATTCCACGAAAAGATTGTAAACAAACGGCTCCATGAATAGAAAAGTGTAACCTTGTGAGATGAATTCACACATCACAAAGAAGTTTCTCAGAAAGGTTTTTACTAGTTTTTATCTGAGGATTTTTTCTTTTTTTTTTTTTTTTTGAGACGGAGTCTCGCTCTGTCGCCCAGGCTGGAGTGCAGTGGCCTGGATCTCAGCTCACTGCAAGCTCCGCCTCCCGGGTTCCCGCCATTCTCCTGCCTCAGCTTCCCGAGTAGCTGGGACTACAGGCGCCCGCCAGGTCGCCCGGCTAGTTTTTTGTATTTTTAGTAGAGACGGGGTTTCACCATGTTAGCCAGGATGGTCTCGATCTCCTGACCTCGTGATCCGCCCGTCTCGGCCTCCCAAAGTGCTGGGATTACAGGCTTGAGCCACCGCGCCCGGCCTATCTGAGGATTTTTTCTTTGTCACTGTAGGCTTCAATGCAATTCAAAATATTCCTTCTCAGGTCCCCAAAAACAGTGCTACAAAACTGCTCCATGAAAAAAATGGTGTAACTCTGTGAGATGAATTCACACATCACAAAGCAGTTTCTCAAAAAGCTTCTTTCTAGTTCTTATCTGAGGATATTTCCTTTTTTACCATAGACTACAATGCGCTTGAAAATATCCCTCTGCAGATTCCACGAGAACAGTGCAATGATAGCAAAGTGCTCCACAAAAAGAAACATGTAACTCTGTGAGTTCAATTAACATATCACAAAGCGGTTTCTCAGAAAGCTTCTTTCCAATTTTTATATGAGGATATTTCCTTTGTCACAATAGGCTTCAATTTGATCCAAAATATCCCTTCTCAGATTCCCCTAAAACACTGCTAGCAAACTGATGCATGAAAAGAATCGTGTAACTATGAGGGATCAATTAACACATCACAAAGTAGTTTCTCAGAAAGCTTCTGTCTAGTTTTTATGTGATATTTTTAAATTTGTCACCATAAGCATGAATGCACTCCAAAATATCCCATTGCAGATTCCAAGAAAACAGTGTGGGCAAACTGTTCAATGAAAAGAACAGTGTAACTCTGTGAGATGAATTTACACATCACAATAGAGTTTCTAAGAAAGCTTCTTTCTAGTTTTTATCTAAGGGTATTTCCTTTATAATCATAGGATTCAATGCTCTGACAAATATCCCTTTTCAGATTCCATGGAAAGATTGTTAGCAAACTGCTCCATAAAAAGAAAGGTGTAACTCTGTGAGACGAATTCACACATCACAAAGAAGTTTCTCAGACAGATTCTTTCTAGTTTTTACTTGAGGATATTTCCTTTGTCACCATAGGCTTCAATGCGATCCAAAATATCCATTCTCAGATTCCTCAAAAACAGTGCTATGAAACTGATCCATGAAAAGAATCATGTAACTTTGTGAGATGAATTAACACACCACAAAGCAGTTTCACAGAAAGCTTCTATCTAGTTTTTTTCTGAGGACATTTCCTTTGTCAAAATAAGCTTCAATGGACTCCGATATATCCCATTGCAGATTCCAAGAAAACAGTGGTTGCAAACTGCTCAATGAAAAGAACAGTGTAACTCTGTGAGATGAATTCACACATCACAAAGCAGTTTCTCAGAAAGCTTCTTTCTACTTATTTTCTGAGGATATTTCCTTTTTCTCTATAGGCCTCAATGCTCTCCCAAATATCCCATTGCAGATTTCATGACAACAGTGTTAACAAACTGCTCCATGGAAAGAAAACTGTAACTCTGTGAGAGGAAATCACACATCACAAAGCAGTTTGTCAGAAAGCTTCTTTGTCATTTTTATCTGAGAATATTTCCTTAGTAACCATAGGCGTCAGTGCAATCCAAAATATTCCTTCTCAGAGTCCCCAGAAACAGCACTATTAAAAAACAGTGCTCCATAAAAGGAATAGTGTAATCCTTTGGGGTGAATTAACACAACACAAAGCGGTTTCTCAGAAAGCGTCTTTCTAGTTTTTATATAAGAATATTTCATTTCATAAGCTTCAAGGTGCTCCATAATATCCCATTGCAGATTCCAAGAAAACAGTGTTAACAAACTGCTCAATGAAAACAACAGTGTATCTCTGTGAGATGTATTCACACATCAGAAAGCAGTTTCACAGAAGGCTTCTTTCTATTTTTTATCTCAGGATATTTAACTTCTCACTGTATGCCTCAATGTGCTCCCAAATATCACTTTTCAGTTTCCATAAAAAGGGTGTTAGCAAGCTGCTCCATGAAAAGAAAGGTGTAACTCTGTGAGATGAATTCACACATCACCAAGAACCTTCTCAGAAAGCTTCTTGCTAGTTTTATCTGAGAATACTTCCTTTGTCACCATGGGCTTCAATGAGATCCATAATATCGCTTCTCAGATTCCCCAGAACAGTGCTACCAAACTGATCCTTGAAAAGAATCATGTAACTCTGTGAGATGAATTAACATGTCACAAAGAGTTTCTCAGAAAGCATCTTTACCGTTTTTGTTTGAGGATATTTACTTTGTCACCATAAGCTTCTATGCACTCTGATATCCCATTCCAGATTCCAAGGAAACAGTGCTAGCAGACTGCTCAATGAAAAGAATAGTGTAACTAAATGAGAGGATTTCACACATCACTAAGCAGTTTCTCAGAAATATTCTTTCTAGTTTTTATCTGAGGATATTTCCCTTTTCACCATATGCCTCAATGCTCTCCTGAATATCCCTTTGCAGATTCCACGAAATCTATGTTATCGAACTGCTCCATGAAAAGAAAGGTGTAATTCTGTGAGATGAATTCACACATCACAAAGAACGGTCTCATTAGGCTTCTTTCTAATTTTTATCTGAGGGTATTTCCTTTGTCACCATAAGCTTCAATGCGATCCAAAATATTCCTTCTAGGATTCCCCGGAAGCACTGCTACCAAACTGCTCCATGAAAAGAATCGTGTAAGTCTGTGAGATGAATTCGCAAAGCACAAAGCAGTTTCTCAGAAAGCTTCTTTCTCTTTTTTGTCTCAGGATATTTCCTTTGTCACAATAACCTTCAATGTTCTTTGAAATATCCCATTGCAGATTCCAAGAGAGCATTGTTAGCAAACTGCTGAATGAAAAGAACAGTGTAACTCTGTGAGATAAATTCACACATCACAAAGCAGTTTCGCAGAAATCTTCTTTTTGTTTTTTTGTGTGGATATTTTCCTTTTCACCATAGGCTGCAATGTGCTCCCAAATATCACTTTGCAGAGCCCACGAAATCTGTGTTATCTAACTGCTCCATGAAAAGAAAGGTGTAATTCTGTGAGATAAATTCAGACATCACAAAGAACTTTCTCAGAATACTTCTTTCCAGTTTTTATCTAAGGATATTTTCTTTGTCACCATTGGCTTCAAAGTGATCCAAAATATCCTCTCAGATTCCACAAAAACAGTGCTAACAAGCTGATCCATGAAAAACATCGTGCAACGCTGTGAGATGAATTAACACACCATAAAGTGGTATGTCAGAAAGCCTCTTTCCAGTTTTTATATGAGGATATTTCCAATGTCACCGTAGGCTTCAACGCGGTCTGAAATATCATACAGCAGATTGCAAGAAAACTGTGTTAGCAAACTGCTCCATGAAAAGAACAGTTTAACTCTGTGAGATGAATTCACACATCACTAAGGAGTTTCACAGAAGGCTTCTTTTCAATTTTAATCTGAGGATATTTCCTTTTCACCATAGATTTCAATGCAATTCAAAATATGCCTTCTCAGACCCCCAAAAACAGTGCTACCAAATAACTACCTAAAAACTGTGGTGTAACTCTGAGAGATGAATGCACACATCTGAAACTGTTTCTCAGAAAGCTTCTTTCTAGTTTTTTGCAGAGTTTATATTCTTTTTCACCATAATCCTCAATGCGCTACGGAATACCCCAATGCAGTTTCCATGAAAAAAGTGTTGGCAAACTTCTCAAAGAAAAGAAAAGTTTAACTCTGTGAGGTGAACTCGCATATCCCAAAGCAGTTTCACAGAAAACTTCTTTTTGGATTTTATCTGAGGATAATTCCTTTGTCACTATAGGCTTCCATGTACTCCCAAATATCCTATTGCAGATTCTACGAAAACAGTGTTATCAAGCTGCTCAATGAAAAGATCGGTGTGTCTCTGTAAGATGAATACACATCACAAAGCAGTTTCTCAGAAACCTTTCCAGTTTTTGTCTGAGGATATTTTCTTCTTTACTATAGGTCTCAAGGCACTCCCAAATATCCCTTTGCAGATTCCACGAAAATGGTGTTAGCAAGTTGCTCCACAAATAGGAAGGTGTAAATTTGTGAGATGAATGCAAACATCTCAACGAACTTTCTCAGAAAACTTCTTTCAAGTTTTTATCTGAGGTTTTTTACTTTGACACCATAGGCTTCAATGCAATCCAAAATATCCCTTCTCAGATTCCCCAAAAACAGTGCTAGCAAATTGAACTATGGAAAGAATCGTGTAACTCTGTGAATTGAATTAATGCATCACCATGCGGTTTCCCAGAAAGATTATTTCTAGTTTTTACATGAGGATAATTCTTTGTCACCATAAGTTTCAATACGCTACAAAGTATCCCAGCGTAGATTTCAAGAAAACAGTGTTAGCAAACATCTCAATAAAAAGAACAGTGTAACTCTGTAAGATGAACTCATGCATCATGAAGCAGTTTCTCAGAAAGTTTTCTCTAGTTTTTATCTGAGGATATTTCCTTTTTCACCATAGGCCTCAATTCACTCCCAAATGTCCATTCACACAACACAAGGAAATTTCTCAGAAAGCTTCTTTTTAGTTTATATCTCAGGATATTTCCTTTGTCACCATATGCTACAATACGATCCAAAATATCTCTTCCGAGATTTCCCATAAACAATGCTACCAAACTGATCCATGAAAAGAAAAGTGTAACTCTGTGAGATGAATTCACACATCACAAAGCCATTTCTCACAAAGCTTCTTTATAGTGTTTTTCTGAGGATATTTTCTTGTTCACCATAGGCCTCAAAGTGCTCGTGAATATCCCTTTGCAGATTCGAGAAAAATAGTGTCAGCAAGCTGCTCTACGAAAACAAAGGTGTAAATGTGTGAGATGAATTCACACATCACAAAGCAATTTCTCTGAAAGCTTCTTTCTAGGTTTTATCTGAGGATATTTTCTTTTTCACCATTGACCAGAATTTGCTCCCAAATATCCCTTTGTAGATTTCACAAAAACAGTGTTAGCAAACTGCTCCATGAAAAGAAAGTTGTCACTGTGTAAGATGAATACACACATCACAAAGAAGTTTCTCAGAAAGCTTCTTTCTAGTTTTTATCTGAGGATATTTCCCTTGTCACCATACTCTTTAATGCCATCCAAATATCCCTTCCCAGATTCCCCAAAAACAGTGTTACCGAACTGCTCCATGAAAATGATGTATCTGTGTGAGATAAATTCATACATCACAAAGCTGTTTCTCAGAATTCTTCTTTCTTTCTAGTTTTTATCTGAGGATACTTCCTTTTTAACCATCAGCCTCAATGTGCTCCCAAATATCCCTTCACAGTTTCCATGAAAACAGTGTTAGCAAACTGCTCCATGAAAGGAAAGGTGTAACTCCTTGAGACGAATTCACACATTACAAAGGAACTTTCTCAGAAAACTTCTTTGCAGTTTTTATCTAAGGACATTTCCTTTGTCACTGTAAACTTCAATGCGTTCTGAAATATCCCCATGCAGATTCCAAGAAAACAGTGTAAGCAAACTGATCATTGAAAAGAACACTGTTACTCTGTGAGATGAATTCACCAGTCACAAAGCAGTGTCTCAGAAAGCTTCTTTTTGGTTTTTATCTGAGGATATTTCTTTTGTCACTATAGGCTTCAATACCCTACCAAATATCCTGTTGCAGATTCCACACAAACAGTGTTTGCAAACTTCTCCATGAAAAGAAAGATGTTATTCTGTGAGTTGAATACACACATCACAAAGAAGTTTCTCAGAAACCTTCCTTCTGTTTTTTTCTGAGGATATTTCCTTTTTAACCATAGTTCTCAACTTGCTCCCAAATATCACTTTGTAGATTCCATGAAAAGAGTTAACAAACTGCTACATGAAAAGAAAGGTGTTCCTCTGTGTGATGAATACACACATCACAAATAAGTTTCTCAGAAATATTCTTTCTAGTTTTTATCTGATTATATTTCCTTTGTCAGTATAGGCATCAATGCGACCCAAAATATTCCTTCTCAGATTCCCCAAAAACAGTGCTACCAAACTAATCCATGAAAAAGAATCATGTAACTCTGTGAGACAAATTCACAAATCACAAAGCAGTTTCTCAGAAAGCTTCTTTCTAGTTTTTGTCTGAGGATATTTCCTTTTTCCCCATAGGCATCAATGTGCTCATGAATATCTCTTTGCATATTCCATGAAAATAGTGTTAGCAAACTGCTAAATGAACAGAAAGGTGTAAATCTGTGAGTTGAATTCACACATCACAAAGCAGTTTCTCAGAGAGCTTCTTTTTGGTTTTTGTCTGAGGATATTTTCTTTGTCACCGTAGGCTTCAATGTGTTCCCAAATATCCTTTTGCAGATTCCTCAAAAACAGTGCTACCATGCTGCTTCATGAAGAGAATGGTGTAACTCTGTGAAATGAATTCACACATCACAAATCTGTTTCTCAGTAAGCTTCTTACTAGTTTTTATCTGAAGATATTTCCTTTTTCACCATATTCTTTCGTGTGTTTTGGAATATCCCATTGTAGATTTCAGGAAAAATGTGTTAGCAAACTTCTCAATGAAAACAATAGTGTTACTCTGTGAGATGAATTGACACATCACAAAGCAGTTTCACAGAAAGGTGCTTTTTGGTTTTTATCGGAGGATATTTCCTTTATCACAATAGCCATCAATGTGTTTGCAAATATCCTATTGCAAATTCCAAGAAAACAGTGTTATCAAGCTGCTTAAAGAAAATAACAGTGTAATTCTGTGAGATGAATTCACACATTACAAAGCAGTTTCTCAGAAATCTTCTTTTTCATTTTTATCTGAGGATATTTCCTTTTCCACTATAGGCCTCAAAGTGCTCACAAATATCCTTTTGCAGCTTCCACGAAAACAGTGGTAGCAATGTGCTCCATGAATGAAAGTGTTACACTGTGAGATGAATACATACATCATAAAGAAGCTTTTCAGAAAGCTGATTTCTGCTTTTTATCTCAGGGTATTTCCTTTGTCACCATAGGCTTCAATGTGATCGAAAATATCCCTTCTCAGATTCCTCACAAACTGCTACCATACTGTTCCTTGAAAGGAATCACGTAACTCTGTGAGGTGAATTCACAAATCACAAAGCAGTTTCTCAGAAACCTTCTTTCTGGTTTTTGTCTGAGGATATTTCCTTTGTCACAGTAAGCTTCAATGATCTCTGAAATATCCCATTGCAGATTCCAAGAAAAGAGTGTTAGCCAACTGCTCAATAATAGCAACAATGTAACTCTGTGAGATGAATTCACACATCACAAACCAGTTTCTGAGAAAGCTTATTTCTAGTTTTTATCTGAGGATATTTCCTCTTTAACTATAGGCTCAATGCATTCCCAAATATCCCTTTGCAGATTCCAGGAATACAGTGATAGCAAACTACTCCATGAAAAGGGAGGTGTAACTCTGTGAGATGAATTCACACATCACAAAGAACTTTCTCAGAAAGCTTCTTTCTAGTTTTTATCAGAGGATAGTTCCTTTGTCACCATAGACTTGAATGAGATCCAAAATATTCCTTCTCAGATTCCCCACAAACATTGCTACCAAAGTAGTCCATGAAAAGAATCATGTAACTCTGTGAGATGAATTAACACATGACAAAGTGTTTAATCAGAAAGTTTCTTTCAAGTTGTTATATGAGCCTATTTCCTTTTCCACCATAGGCTTCAAGGCAGTCCAAAATATCCCTTTTCAGACACTGCACAGTGATGCCAAAGTGCTCCCTCAACAGACATTTTAACTCTATGTGATGAATACCCACATCACAAAGGGGTTTCTCAGAAAGCTTCTCTCCAGTTTTTATCTGAAGTTATTTCCTTTTTTTGTCATTGGATTCTATGTGCTCTGGAATATCCCTTTGCAGATTTCCCAAAGCAGTGTTACCAAACTGCTTAAAGAAAAGAAAGGTGTAACACAGTGAGATGAATTCACCCATCACAAAGCAGTTTCTCAGAAAGCTTCTTTCTTGTTTTAATCTAAGGATACTTCCTTTTTTTTTTTTACCATAATCTTCAATATGTTTCTATGAATCTCTTCTCAGACACCGCAAAACAGTGATGCCAGAATGCTCAATTAACAAAAAAGCTAAATTCTCTGAGATGAATACAAACATCACAAAAATATTTCTCAAAAAGCTTCTCTCCAGTTTTTATCTGAAGTTATTTTCTTTTTCTCTGTAGGGCTCAAGGAGCTCCTGAATATCACTTTGCAGATTCCACAAAAACAGTGCTACCAATGTGATCAAAGAAAACAAAGGTGTAATGCAGTGTGATGAATTCACCCTTCACAAAGAAATTTCACAGAAAGCATCTATCTAGTTTTTATCTCAGGGTATTTCCTTTTACATCATCGGCTTCATGTACTCCGAAATACCCCTTCGAAGACAGCACAAAAACAGCGCTACCAAACTGATCCATGCAAAGAACCATGTAACACTGTGAGATGAATTAACACATCACAAAGCGGTTTCTCAGATAGCTTCTTTCTAAATTTTATTTGAGGATATTTCATTTGTCAACATAAGCTTCAATGTGCTCTGAAATATCCCATTTCAGATTCCACAAAAAGTACGTTAGCAAACTGCTCAATGAAAAGAACAGTGTAACTCTGTGAGATGAATTCACACATCACAAAGAACTTTCTCAGAGAGCTTCTTTCTAGATTTTTTCTAAGGATATTTCCTTGGTCACCATAGGCTTGAATGTGATCCATAATATTCATTCTCAGATTCCCCAAAAACAGTGCTAGCAAACTTATCCATGAAAAAAATCATGTAACTCTGTGAGTTGAATTAACACATCACAAAGACGTTTCTCAGAAAGCTTCTTTTTACTTTTTCTATGAGGATATTTACTATGTCAACAAAAGTTTCAATGTGCTCCAAAATATTCCATTGCAGGTTAAAAGAAAACAGTGTTAGCAAACTGCTCCATGTTAAGAACACTGTAACACAGTGAGATGAATTCACACATCAAAAACCAGTTTCTCAGAAAGTGTCTTTCTAGTTTTTATCTGAGGATATATCCTTTTCACCATAGGCCTCAATGTGCTCCCAAATATCACTTTGCAGATTCGATGAAAAGAGTGTTAGCAAACTGCTCCATGGAAAAAAAGGTGTAACTCGTAACTCTATGTGATGAATTCACACGTCACAAATAAATTTCTGAGAAAGCTTTTTAGTTTTTATCTGAGGATACTTCCTTTGTCACTGTAGGCTTCAATGCAATCCCAAATATCCCTTCACAGATTCCCGAAAAACAGTGCTACCAAACTGCTGCATGAACAGAAAGGTGTAACTGTGTGAGATGAAATAACACACCACAAAGCAGTTTCTCAGAAAGCTTGTTTCTAGTTTTTGTCTTAGGATATTTCCTTTGTCAGCATAAAGTTCAATGCTCTCCAAAATATGCCATTGCAGATTCCAACAAAAGAGTGTTAGCAAACTGCTCAATGAAAAGAGCAGTGTATCTCCATGAGATGAATTCAGAAATCACAAAGCAGTATCTCAGAAATCTTCTTTTTGCTTTTTATCTGAGGATATTTCCTTTGTCACCATATGCTTAAATGAGCTCCCAAATATCCTATTGCAGGTTCCACAAAAACAGTGTTATCAAGCTGCTCCATGAAAAGAATGGTGTAACTCTGTGACAAAGGAAATACACTACTTCCAATGTGGTCCAAAAGATCAAAAACTATCAAAAACTACTTTCAATGCAATCCAAAATATGCCTTCTCAGCTTCCCCAAAAACAGTGTTGCCAAATGATCCACAAAAATAATCGTGTAACACAGTGAGGTGAATTAACACATCACAAAGTCGTTTCTCAGAATACTTCTTTCTCGTTTTTATCTTAGAATATTTCCTTTTTCACTCTATGCCTCGATGTGCTCACAAATATCCCTTTGCAGATTTCATGAAAACAGTGTTAGAAAGCTACTCCATATAAAGAAAGGTGTAACTCTGTGAGATGAATTCACACATCACAAAGCAGTTGATCAGAAAGCGTCTTTTTGGTTTTTATCTGAGGATATTTCCTTTGTCACCATAGGCTTCAATGCACTACCAAATATCTTATTGAAGATTCCATGAAAACAATGTTATCAAAGTGCTCAATGTAAAGAAAGGTGTAATTATGTGAGATAAATTCAAACATCACAAAGCAGTTTCTCACAAACTTCTTTCTCGTTTTTTTCTGATGGTATTTCCTTTTTCATTATAGGCCTCAAAGCATTCCCAAATATCCCTATGCAGATTCCATGAAAACATCGTGAGCAAACTGATTCGTGAAAAGAAATGTGTAACTTGGTGTGATGAATTCACACATCACAAAGTAGTTTCTCAGAATGATTCTTTCTAGTTGTTATCTGAGGATATTTCCTTTGTCACCATAGGCTTCAATGCACTCCCAAATATCCGATTGCAGATTCCACGTAAACGGTGTTAGCATAGTGTTCCAAGAAAAGAACAGTGAAACTCTGTGAGGAGAATTCACACATCACAAAGTAGTTTCTGGGAATGATTCTTTCTAGTTTTTATCTGAGGATAGTTCCTTTTTCACTATACGCCTCAATGCACTCCCAAATATCCCCTTGCAGATTCCTTGAAAACAGTGTTAGGAAACTGTTCCATGAAAAGAAACTTCTAAATCTGTGAGATGAATTCAAACATCACAAGTAACTCTCTCATAAAGCTTCCTTCTAGCTTTTATCTGAGGATATCTCTTTGTCACCATAGTCTTCAATGTGATCAAAAATATCCCTTCTCAGATTCCTCCAAAACAGTGCTACCAATCTTATCCATGAAAAGAATCGGGGGGACGGAGCAAGATGGCCGAATAGGAACAGCTCCAGTTTCCAACTCCCAGCACGAGCGACACAGAAGACCGGTGATTTCTGCATTTTCAACTGAGGTACTGGGGTCATCTCACTAGGGAGTGCTGGACAATCGGTGCTGTTCAGCTGCTGCAGCCTGACCAGCGAGAGCTGAAGCAGGGCGAGGCATTGCCTCAACAGGGAAGCACAAGGGGGAAGGGAATCCCTTTTCCTAGCCAGGGGAACTGAGACACACAACACCTGGAAAGTTGGGTAACTCCGACCCCAATACCGTGCTTTAAGCAAACGGGTACACCAGAGGAATATATCCCACACCTGGCCGGGAGGGTCCCACGCCCACGGAGCCTCCCTCATTGCTAACACAGCAGTCTGCGGCGATCTAACCGCAAGGCAGCAGCGAGGCTGGGGGAGGGGCGCCTGCCATTGCTGAGGCTTAAGTAGGTAAACAAAGCCGCTGGGAAGCTCGAACTGGGTGGAGCTCACAGCAGCTCAAGGAAACCTGCTTGTCTCTATAGACTCCACCTCTGGGGAAAGGGCACAGCTAAAAAAACAACAGGGGAAGGAGCAGAGATCTGAGCAGACGCCAACGACTCTGTCTGACAGGTTTCAAGGGAGCAGTGGATCTCCCAACATGGAGGTTGAGATCTGAGAACGGACAGACTGCCTGCTCAAGTGGGTCCCTCACCCCTGAGTAGCCTAACTGGGAGACATCCCTCACTAGGGGCAGTCTGACACCCCACACCTCACCGGGTGGAGTACACCCCTGAGAGGAAGCTTCCAAAGTAAGAATCAGACAGGTACACTCGCTGTTCAGCAATATTCTATCTTCTGCACCTCTGCTGCTGATACCCAGGCAAACAGGGTCTGGAGTGGACCTCAAGCAATCTCCAACAGACCTATAGCTGAGGGTCTTGACTGTCAGAAGGAAAACTATCAAACAGGAAGGACACCTATACAAAATGGAACCAAGTTGGAAAACACTCTTCAAGATATCATCCAGGAGAACTTCCCCAACCTAGTAGGGCAGGCCAACATTCAAATTCAGGAAATACAGAGAACGCCACAAAGATACTCCTCGAGAAGAGCTACTCCAAGACACATAATTGCCAGATTCACCAAAGTTGAAATGAAGGAAAAAATCTTAAGGGCAGCCAGAGAGAAAGGTCGGGTTACCCACAAAGGGAAGCCCATCAGACTAACAGCAGATCTCTCGGCAGAAACTCTACAAGCCAGAAGAGAGTAGGGGCCAATATTCAGCATTCTTAAAGAAAAGATTTTAAACCCAGAATTTCATATCCAGCCAAACTAAGTTTCATCAGTGAAGGAGAAATAAAATCCTTTACAGATAAGCAAATGCTTAGAGATTTCGCCACCACCAGCCCTGCCTTACAAGAGACCCAGAAGGAAGGCCTAAACATGGAAAGGAACAACCGGTACCAGCCATTGCAAAAGCATGACAAAATGTAAAGACCATCGAGGCTAGGAAGAAACTGCATCAACTAACGAGCAAAATAACCAGTTAATATCATAATGGCAGGATCAAGTTCACACATAACAATACTAACCTTAACTGTAAATGGACTAAATGCTCCAATTAAAAGACACAGACTGGCAAACTGGATAAACAGTCAAGACCCATCAGTCTGCTGTATTCAGGAGACCCATCTCACATGCAGAGACATACATAGGCTCAAAATAAAGGGATGGAGGAAGATCTACCAAGCAAATGGAGAACAAAAAAAAGCAGGGGTTGCAATCCTAGTCTCTGATAAAATAGACTTTAAAGCATCAAAAATCAAAAGAGACAAAGAAGGCCATTACATAATGGTAAAGGGATCAATTCAACAGGAAGAGCTAACTCTCCTAAATATATATGCACACAATACAGGAGCACCCAGATTCATAAACCAAGTCCTTAGAGACTTACAAAGAGACTTAGACTCCCATACAATAATAATGGGAGACTTCAACACTCCACAGTCAACATTAGACAGATCAACGAGACAGAAAGTTAACAAGGATATCCAGGAATTGAACTCATCTCTGCAGCAAGCGGACCTAATAGACATCTATAGAACTCTCCACCCCAAATCAACAGAATATACATTCTTCTCAGCACCACATCGCACTTATTCCAAAATTGACCACATAATTGGAAGGAAAGCACTCCGCAGCAAATGTAAAAGAACAGAAATTAAAACAAACTGTCTCTCAGACCACAGTGCAATCAAACTAGAACTCAGGACTAAGAAACTCAATCAAAACCGCTCAACTACATGGAAACTGAACAACCTGCTCCTGAATGACTACTGGGTACATAACAAAATGAAAACAGAAATAAAGATGTTCTTTGAAACCAATGAGAACAAAGATACAACATACCAGAATCTCTGGGACACATTTAAAGCAGTGTGTAGAGGGAAATTTATAGCACTAAATGCCCACAAGAGAAAGCAGGAAAGATCTAAAATTGACACTCTAACATCACAATTAAAAGAACTAGAGAGGCAAGAGCAAACAGATTCAAAAGCTAGCAGAAGGCAAGAAATAACTAAGATCAGAGCAGAACTGAAGGAGATAGAGACACAAAAAACCCTCCAAAAAATCAATGAATACAGGAGTGGGTTTTTTGAAAAGATCAACAAAATTGACAGACCGCTAACAAGACTAATAAAGAAGAAAAGAGAGAGGAATCAAATAGACGCAATAAAAAATGATAAAGGGGATATCACCACCGACCCCACAGAAATACAAACTACCATCAGAGAATACTAGAAACACCTCTACGCAAATCAACTAGAAAATCTAGAAGAAATGGATAATTTCCTGGACACTTACACTCTCCCAAGACTAAACCAGGAAGAAGTTGAATCCCTGAATAGACCAATAGCAGGCTCTGAAATTGAGGCAATAATTAATAGCCTACCCACCAAAAACGTTCCAGGACCAGATGGATTCACAGCTGAATTCTACCAGAGGTACATGGAGGAGCTGGTAGTATTCCTTCTGAAGCTATTCCAATCAATAGAAAAAGAGGGAATCCTCCCTAACTCATTTTATGAGGCCAACATCATCCTGATACCAAAGCCTGGCAGAGACACAACAAAAAAAGAGAATTTTAGACCAATATCCCTGATGAACATCGATGCAACAATCCTCAATAAAATACTGGCAAACCGGATTCAGCAGCACATCCAAAAGTGTATCCAGCATGATCAAGTGGGCTTCATCCCTGGGATGCAAGGCTGGTTCAACATTCGCAAATCAATAAATGTAATCCAGCATATAAACAGAACCAAAGTCAAGAACCACATGATTATCTCAATAGATGCAGAAAAGGCTTTTGACAAAATTCAACAGCCCTTCATGCTAAAACGCTCAATAAATTCCGTATTGATGGAACGTACCTCAAAATAATAAGAGCTATTTATGACAAACCCACAGTTAATATCATACTGAATGGGCAAAAACTGGAAAAATTCCCTTTGAAAACTGGTACAAGACAGGGATGCCCTCTCTCACCACTCCTATTCAACATAGTGTTGGAAGTTCTGGCTAGGGAAATCAGGCAAGGGAAAGAAATCAAGGGTATTCAGTTAGGAAAAGAAGAAGTCAAATTGTCCCTGTTTGCAGATGACGTGATTGTATATTTAGAAAACCCCATTGTCTCAGCCCAAAATCTCCTTAAGCTGATAAGCAACTTCAGCAAAGTCTCAGGATACAAAATTAATGTGCAAAAATCACAAGCATTCTTATACACCAGTAACAGACAAGCAGAGAGCCAAATCATGAAGGAACTTCCATTCACAATTGCTTGAAAGAGAATAAAATACCTAGGAATCCAACTTACAAGGGATGTCAAGGAAGTCTTCAAGGAGAACTACAAACCACTGCTCAGTGAAATAAAAGAGGACACAAACAAATGGAAGAACATACCATGCTCATTGATAGGAAGAATCAATATCATGAAAATGGCCATACTGCCCAAAGTTATTTATAGATTCAATGCCATCCCCATCAAGCTACCAATGAGTTTCTTCACAGAATTGGAAAAAACTGCTTTAAAGTTCATATGGAACCAAAAAAGAGCCTGCATTGCCAAGACAATCCTAAGTCAAAAGGACAAAGCTGGAGGCATCACGCTACCTGACTTCAAACTATACTACAAGGCTACAGTAACCAAAACAGCATGGTACTGGTACCAAAACAGAGATATCGACCAATGGAACCGAACAGAGTCCTCAGAAATAATACCACACATCTACAGCCATCTGATCTTTGACAAACCTGAGAGAAACAAGAAATGGGAAAGGATTCCCTATTTAATAAATGGTGCTGGGAAAATTGGCTAGCCATAAGTAGAAAGCTGAACCTGGAACCTTTCCTTACTCCTTATACGAAGATTAATTCAAGGTGGATTAGAGACTTAAATGTTAGACCTAATACCATAAAAACCCTAGAAGAAAATCTAGGTAGTACCATTCAGGACATAGGCATGGGCAAGGCCTTCATGTCTAAAACACCAAAAGCAACGGCAGCAAAAGCCAAAATTGACAAATGGGATCTAATTAAACTAAAGAGCTTCTGCACAGCAAAAGAAACTACTGTCAGAGTGAACAGGCCACCTACAGAATGGGAGAACATTTTTGCAATCTACTCATCTGACAAAGGGCTAATATCCAGAATCTACAAAGAACTCAAACAAATATACAAGAAAAAAACAAACAACCCCATCAAAAAGTGGGGAAAGGATATGAACAGACATTTCTCAAAAGAAGATATTCATACAGCCAACAGACACATGAAAAAATCCTCATCATCACTCGGTGTAACTCTGTAAGATGAATTCACACATTACAAGAAGTTTCTCAGAAAGCTTCTTTCTAGCTTAAATCTTAGGATATTTCCTTTGTCACCATAGGGTTCAATGTGATCCAAAATATGCCTTCTCAGATTCCCGAAAAACAGTGCTACCAAATTGATCTATGAAAAGAATTGTGTAACTTTGTGAAATGAATTAACACATCACAAAGCAGTTTCACAGAAAGCTTCTTTCTAGTTTTTATATGAGGATATTTCCTTTTCTGCCATAAGATACAAGGCACTCCAAAATATACATTCTAAGACACCAGAAAAACAGTAATGCCAAAGTGCTCCCTCAACCGAAATTTTAGCTCTATTAGATGAATGCTCACATCACAAAGGGGTTTCTCTAAAATCTTCTCTCCTGTTTTTACCTGAAGAATTTTCTTTTGTTACCTTAGGCCTATATGCAGTGCCAAATATTCCTCTGCAAATTCCACAAAAACAGTGCTAACAAACCTCTCCATGAAAAGAATGATGTGACACTGTGAGATAAATTGACTCATCACAAAGTAGTTTCTCAGGAAGCTACTTTCCGGTTTTTATCTGAGGATATTTCCTTTTCCATCATAGGCTTCAAAGTGCTCCCAAATATCCCCTTTCAGACACCACAAAAACAGTGATGCCAAAGTGCTCCCTCAAAAGAAACGTTTAGCTGTATGAGATGAATGCACTCCTCACAAAGGAGTTTCTCAGAAAGCTTCTCTCCAGTTTTTACCTGAAGATATTTCTTTTTTCGTCATTGGAATCTATGTGCTCCCGAATATCCCTTTGCAAATTCCACAAAAACAGTGTTAGCAATCTGCTCAATGAAAAGAAAGGTTTAACTCTGTGAAATGAATTCACAAGTCATGAAACAGTTTCTCAGAAAGCTTCTTTCTAGTTGAAATCTGAGGATATTTCCTTTTTCACCATCGGCGTCAATGTACTCCCAAATAACTCCTCTCAGATACCACAAAAACAGTGATGATGAAGTACTCAACCAACAAAAATTTTAAACTCTATGAGATGAATACACACATCACAAAACCGTTTCTCGAAGAGCTTCTCTCCAGTTTTCATCCGAAATTATTTCCTTTTTCACCATAGGCCTTTTGGAGCTCCCAAATATCCCTTTGCAGATTCCATGAAAACAGTGCCACCAAACTGCTCAAAGAAAACAATTGTGTAATTCTGTGTGATGAATTCACCCATCCTGAGGAAATTTCTCAGAAAGCTTCTTTCTAGTTTTTATCTCAGGATATTTCCTTTTCCACCATTGGCTTCCATGCACTCCCAAATATCCCTTCTCAGACACCACAAAAACAGTGATGCCAAACTGCTCTCTCAACAGAAAGCTTTACCTCTATGAGATTAATGCACACATCACAAAGGAGTTATCAGAAATGTTATCTTCTGTTTTTACCTGTAGATATTTCCTTTTTCAACATTGGCCTCTATCTGCTCCCTAATATCCCTTTCATATTCCACAAAAAGTGTGCTAACAAACTGCTCAATGAAAAGAAAAGCTTAATTCTGTGAGATGAATTCACCCATCACAACAGAGTCTCTCAGAAAGCTTCATTCTAGTTTTTATCTGAGGGTATTTCCTTTTTCACCATAGCCTTCTCTGAACCACGAATATACCTTTGTACATACCACAAATACAGGGTTACCAACTGCTCAATGAAAAGAATCAGTTACCTCTGGGAGATAAATTCACCCGTTACAACGAAATTTCTCAGGAAGTTCCTTTGTAGTTTTTATCTTTGCATAATTACTTTTCCACCATAAGCCTCAATGTGCTCCCAAATATCGCTTCCCAGACACCACAAAAACAGTGATTAAAAACTGCTCAATCAACAAAATGGTTTATCTCTATGAGGTGAATACACACGTCACAAAACAGTTTCTCCAAAACCTTCTCTCCAGTTTTTATCTGAAGATATTTATTTTTTCACCATAGGCCTCCATGAGCTCCAGAAAATCCCTTTGCAGATTCCCTCATGACAGTGCTACCAAACTGCTCAATGAAAAGAAAGTTGTAACTCTGCGAGATGAATTCACTCATCACAAAGCAGTTTCTCTAAAGCTTTTTTCTAGTTTTTATCTGAGGATATTTCCTTTTTCACCATAGGTCTCAAAGCACTCCCAAATATCCCTTTGCAGACTCCTCAAAAACAGGGTTCACAAACTGCTCCACAAAAAGTAAGGTGTAAGTCTGTGAGATGAATTCACACATCACACAGAATTTTCTCAGAATGCTTCTTTTTAGTTTTTATCTGAGGGTATTTCCTTTGTCACCATAGGTTTCAATGCGATCCAAAATACTACATCTCATATTCACCGAAAACAGTGCACCAAACTACTCCATGAAAACTATCATGTAACTTTGTGAGATGAATTAACACATCAGAAGTGGCTTCTCAGAAAGCTTCTTTCTAGTTTTTATATGAGGATATTTACTTTGTCACTATAAAGTGCAAAGCACTCACAAATATCAGATTTCAGATTCCAGGAAAATAGTGTAAGTAAACTGCTCAATGCCAAGAACAGTGCAACTCTGTGAGATGAATTCACACATCACAAAGCAGTTTCTCAGAAAGCTTCTTTCTAGTTTTTGTCTGAAGATATTTACTTATTCACCATATTCCTCAATGCACTCCCAAGTATCCAATTTCAGATTAAACGAAAAAAGTGTTAGCAAACTTCTCAATGAAAAGAACAGTGTTGCTCTGTGAGATGAATTCACACATCACAAAGCAGTTTCACAGAAAGCTTCTTTTTCATTTTTATCTAAGCATATTTCATTTGTCACCATAGGCTTCAATGCCTTCCCAATTACCCTATTGCAGATATCATGAAATCAGTGTTATCAAACTGCTCAATGAAAACAATGGTGTAAATCTGTAAGGTGAATTCACACATCACAAAGCTGTTTCTCAGAAAGCTTTCTTCTAGTTTTTACATGAGGATATTTACTTTTTCACTATAAGCCTCAATGTGCTCCAGAATATCCCATTGCAGAATATATGAAAACAGTGTTAAAAAACTGCTCCAAGAAAAGAAAGGTGTAATTTTCTGAGATGAATCCACACATCATAGAGAACTTTCTCAGAAAGCCTCTTTCTAGTTTCTATCTGAGGATATTTCCTTTGTCACTATAGGCTTCAATGTGATTCAAAATATCCCTTCTCAGATTCCCGAAAAACACTGCTACCAAACTGATCCATGAAAAGTATCGTGTAACTCTGTGAGATGAATTAACACATCACAAAGTGGTTTCTCAGAAAGATTATTTCTAGTTTTTATATGAAGATATTTCCTATGTCAACATAAGCTTCGATGCTCTCCAAAATATCCCATTGCAGATTCCAAGAAAACAGTGTTAGTAAATGGCTCAATGAAAACTACAGAATAATACTCGAGATGAATTCACACATCACAAGGCAGTTTCTCAGAAAGATTCTTTCTACCTTTTATCTGAGAATATTTTCTTTTTCACCATAGGTCTCAGTGAGCTCCAATGTGTACCTTTGCAGATTCCATGAAAAAACAGTGTTAGCAAACTGATCAATTAAAAGAACGGTGTAACTCTGTAAGACGAATTCACACATTACAAAGAAGTTTCTCAGAAAGCTTCTTTCTACTTTAAATCTGAGGATATTTCCTTTTGCACCATAGGCGTCAATGTGTTCTCAAATAACTCCTCTCAGGTGCCACAAAAAGAGTGATGCTGAATTGTTCCATCAAAGAAAACGGTTAAACTCTGTGAGATGAATACACACATCACAAAACTGTTTCTCAAAAAGCCTCTCTCCAGTTTTTACCTGAAGGTATTTACTTTTTCACCCTAAGTCTCTAGCAGCTCCCGAATACAACTTTGCAGATTCCATAAAAACAGTGCTACCAAGGTGCTCAAAGAAAACAAAGGTGTAACTCTGTGTGATGAATTCACTCATCACAAAGAAATTTCCCAGAAAGCTTCTTTCTAGTTTTTATCTCAGGATATTTCCTTTTCCACCATCAGCTTCCACGCACTCCCAAATATCCCTTTGCAGATTCCACGAAAACAGTGTTAGCAAACTCCTCCATAAAAGGAAAGGTGGAACTCTGTGAGATGAACTCACATATCACAAAGAAATTTCTCAGAAAGCTTCTATCTAGCTTTTAATCTGAGGATATTTCCTTTGTCACCATAGGCTTCTATGTGATCCAAAATATTGCTTCTCAAATTCCCCAAATACAGTGCTACCAAACTGCTGAGTGAAAAGAATCATGTAAGGCAATGAGATGAATTCACAAATCACATATCAGTTTCTCAGAAAGCTTCTTTCTACTTTCTGTCTGAGGATATTTCCTTTGTCACTCCAAGCTTCAATGTGCTCTGAAATTTCCCATTGTAGATTCCAAGAAAACAGTTTTAGCATACTGCTCAATGAAAAGAACATTGTAACTCTGAGATTAATTAACACATCACAAAGTACTTTCTCAAAAAGCTTCTTTCCATTTAATATCTGAGAGTATTTCCTTTTTCACCGTAGTACACAATGCGCTCCCTAATATCCCTTTGCAGATTCCAGGAAGGCAGTGCTAGCAAAATCCTGCATGAAAAGAAAGGTGTAACTCTGTGAGATGAATTCACACATCACAGAGAAATTTCTCAGAAAGTTTCTTTCTAGTTTCTATCTGAGGACATTTCCTTTGTCACCATAGACTTCAATGAACTCCCAAATATCCTATTGCAGATTCCACGAAAACAGTGCTATCAAACTGATCCATGAAAAGTATCGTGTAACTCTGTGAGATGAATTCACACATCACAAAGCAGTTTCTGAGAAAGCTTCTTCCTCGTTTTTATCTGAGGATATTTCCTTTGTAACCATCAGCTTCAATGCAATTCAAAATATCCCTTCTCAGCTTCTTCAAAAACAGTGCTACAAAACTGCTGCATGGAAAGAATCATGTAACTCTGTGAGATGAATTCACAAATCACAAAGTAGTTTCTTAGAAAACTTCTTTCTAGTTATTATCTGAGGATATTTCCTTTTTCACAATAGGCCTCATTGCGTTTGAGAATATCCCATTGCATATTCCATGAAAATAATGTTAGCAAACTGTTCCAAGAAAAGAAAAGTGTTATTCTGTGAGATGAATACACATTTCACAAAAAGTTTCTCAGAAAGCTTCTTCCTAGTTTTTATCTGAGGATATTTCCTTTGTCACCATAAGCTTCAATGCAATCCAAAACATCCCTTCTGATATTCCCCCAAAACAGTGCCACCAAACTGCAGCATGGAAAGAAGGGTGTAACACTGTGTGATAAATTCCCGCATCACAAAGCAGTTTCACAGAAAGCTGCTTTTTGTTTTTTGTCTGAGGATATTTCATTTATCACCATATACTTCAAAGTGCTCTGAAATATCCCATTGCGAATTCCAAGAAAACAGTGTTAGCAAAATGCTCAGTGAAAAGAACAATGTAACACTGAGATGAATTCACACATCACAAAGCAGTTTCTCAGACTTGTTTTTGGTTTTTTTCTGAGGATATATCCTTTGTCACAATAGGCTTCAATGTGCTCCCAAACATCCTATTGCAGATTAAATGAAAACAGCGTTATCAAACTGCTCTATGAAAAGAATGGTGTAAAAAGTCATTTTATCTGAGGATATTTCCTTTGTCACCATAGACTTCAATGCAATCCAAAATATCCTATCTCAGATTCCCCAAAAACACTGCTACTATACTGATCCATGAAAAGAATCATGTTACTATGTGAGATGAATTCAGAAATCACAAAGCAGTTTCTCAGAAAGATTCTTTCTAGTGTTTGTCTGAAGGTATTTCCTTGTTCACCATAGGCCTCTATGTGCTCACGAATATCTCTTTGCAGATTCCATGAATATAACGTTAGCAAACTGCTCCATCAAAAGAAAGATGTAAATCTGTGAGATGAATTCAACATCACAAATCAGTTTATCAGAAAGCTTCTTTTTGGTTTCTGTCTGAGGATATTTCCTTTGTCTCCATAGGCTTCAATGCAATCCCAAGTATCCTATTGCTGATTCCACCAAAACAGAGTTAGCAAACTGCTCCAAGAAAAGAATCATAGAACTCTGTGAGATGAATACACACATCCAAAAGCAGTTTCTCAGAAAGTCTCTCTCTAGTTCTTATCTGAAAGGTAAAAGCTTTTTCACCATAGGCTTCAAAGTGATCCAAAGTATGCCTTATCAGATCCGCCAACAACCGGGCTACCAAAGTGCTCCAAGAAAAGTATGCTGTAACTCTGTGAGATGAACTCACACATCACAAAGCTGTTTCCTCGAAAGCTGCTCTCTAGTCTTCATCTGAGGATATTTCCTTTTTCACCAGGTTCCTCAAAGTGTTCCCGAATATCAATTTGCAGATTCCACGAAAAAGTTTTAGCAAACTTCTCAATGAAAAGAATGGTGTAAGTCTGTTAGATGAATTCACACATCACAAAGCAGTTTCACAGAAAGCATCTTTTTCGTTTTTATCTGAGGACATTTCCTTTGAAACCATAGACTTCAATGCACTCCCTAAAATAATATTGCAGATTGCACGAAATCAGTGTTATCAAACTGCTCAATGAAGAGAGTGGTGTGGCTCTGTAAGATGAACTCACCCTTCAAAAAGCAGTTTCTCAGAAAGCTTCTCTCTCGTTTTTGCCTGATGATATTTCCTTTTTTCACCATCGACCTCAACTCGCTCGAGATATCCCTTTGCAGATCCCAAGAAATCGGTGTTAGCAAACTGCTCCATGGAAAAAAAGGTTTAACTCTGTGACATGAATACAAACATCCCAAAGAACTTTCTCAGAAAACTTCTTTCTAGTTTTTATCTGAGGGTATTTCCTTTTTCACCATAGGTTTCAGTGCAATTCGAATTATCCCTTCTCAGATTCCCCAAAAACAGGGCTACCAAACTACTCCATGAAAAGAATGCTGTAATTCTGTGAGATGAATTCAGTTATCACAAAGCTGTTTTTCAGAAAGCTTCTTTCTATCTTTAATCTAAGGATACTTCCTTTTTCACCATATTCCTCAATGCACTCCCGAATATGCCATTGCAGATTCCACTGAAAAAGTGTTAGCAAACTTCTCAAGAGAAAAATGGTATACCTCTTTGAGGTGAATCCATACATCACCAAGAATTTTCTCAGATAGCTGCTTTCTAGTATTTATCTGAAAATATTTCCTTTGTCCATATAGGCTTCAATGTGATCCAAAATATCCCTTCTCAGATTCCCCAAAAACAGTGCTACCAAACTGCTCCATGAAAAGAACAAATTTACTCTGTGAGATGAACTCACAAATCACAAAGTAGTTTATCACAAAGCCACTTTCTACTTTTTGTAAGGGGATATTTCCTTTTCAGTTATAGGCCTCTATACACTCGCGAATATCCCTTTGTAGATTCCACGAAAATAGTGTTAGCAAACTCCTTCATGAAAGAATGGTGTAACTCTGTGAGATGAATTCACACATCACAAAACAGTTTCTCAGAAAGCTTGTTTTTGGTTTTTGTCTGAGGATATTTCCTTTGTCACTATAATCTTCAATGCACTCCCAAATATCCTATTGCAAATTCCACGAAAAAAGTTTTGTCAACCTGCTCATTGAAAAGAATGGTGTAAATCTGTAAGATGAATTCACACATCACAAAGCTGTTTCTCAACAAGGTTCTTTCTGGTTTTTATCTGAGTATATTTCTTTTTTGAAAATATTCCTCAATGAACTCCTGAATATCCCATTCCAGATTCCATGAAAACAGTGTTAGCAACCTTATCAATGAAAAGAATGGTGTAACTCTGAGAGATGAGTTCACACATCAGAAAGAGGTTTCTCAGAAGGATTCTTTCTAGTTTTGATCAGTGCGATTCAAGTGATCCCTTCTCAGATACCCCAAAAACAGGGCTACAAAACTGATCCATGAAAAGAATCCTGTAACTCTGTGAGATGAATTCACAAATCACAAAGAAGTGTCTCAGAAAGCTTTTTTCTGTTATTCTCTGAGGATATTTCCTTTTTCAATATAAGATTCAATACCCTCCGAAATATCCCATTGCAGATTTCAAGAAAACAGTGTTAGCACACTCCTCAATGAAAAGAACAGTGCTACTCTGTGAGATGAATTCACACATCACAAAGCATTTTCTCAGAAAGCTTCTGTTTGGTTTTTATCTGAGGATTTTTCCTTTGTCACCGTAGACTTCATTGAGCTACCAAATATCCCTTTGCAGATTCCATGAAAACAGTGTTAGCAAAGTGCTCTATGAAAACAAAGGTGTAAATCTGTGAGACGAATTCACACATCAAAAAGAACTTTCTCAGAAAGCTTCTTTCAAGTTTTTATCTGAGGATATATATTTTTTCATCATAGGCCTCAGTGCTCTCCTAAATGTCCCTTTGTAGATTCCATGAAAACTTTGTTAGCAAACTGTTCCAATGAAAACAAAGGTGTAACTCTGTGAGATGAATTCACTCATCACAAAGAACTTTCTCAGAAAGCTTCTTTCTAGTTTGGATCTGAGGATATATATTTTTTCATCATAGGCCTCAGTGCTCTCCTAAATGTCCCTTTGTAGATTCCATGAAAACTTTGTTAGCAAACTGTTCCAATGAAAACAAAGGTGTAACTCTGTGAGATGAATTCACTCATCACAAAGAACTTTCTCAGAAAGCTTCTTTCTAGTTTGGATCTGAGGATATTTTCTTTGTGAAAATATTATTCTATGCAATCCAAAATATCCCTTCTCAGATTCCCCAAAAACAGTTCTGCCAAAATGCTCCATGATAAGAATCATGTAACTCTGTGAGCTTAATTTCCAAATCACAAAGCAGTTTCTCAGAATGTTTCTTTCTAGTTTTTTTCTGAGGATATTTCCATTTTCACCATAGGCCTCAATGCACTCAAGAATAGCCCTTTGCAGATTCCATGAAAATAGTGTTACCGAACTGCTCCATGAAAAGAAAGGTGTATATTTGTGAGATGAATTCACACATCACAAACCAGTTTCTCAGAAAGCTTCTTTTTGGTTTTTGTCTGAGGATATTTCCTTTGTGACCATTGGCTTCTGTGTACTCCAAAATATCCTCTTGCAGATTCCCTCAAAACAGTGCTACCATACTGATCCATGGAAAGAATGGTGTAACTCTGTGAAATGATTTCAAATATCACATTGCTGTTTCTCAGAAATCTTCTTACTAGGTTTCATCTGAGGGTATGTCCTTTTCAACATATTCTTCTATGCACTCCCAAATATCACATTGCAGATTCCACGAAAAAAGTGTTAGCAAACTTCCCAATGAAAAGATTGGTGTAACTCTCTGAGATGAATTCACACATAACAAAGCAGTTTCACAGAATGATTCATTTTGGTCTGTATCTGAGGATATTTCCTTTGTCTCCAGAGGCTTCAATGCACTCCCAAATATCCTATTGCAGATTACACAAAAAAAGTGTTATCAAACTGCTCAAAGAAAACTGCAGTGAAACTCTATACAATGAATTCCCACATCACAAAGCAGTTTCTCAGAAGACTTCTTTCTAGTTTTTATCTGAGTATATTTCCTTTTACACCATAGGTCTCAATGCGCTCCCAAATATCCTTTTGGAGATTCCACGAAAACAGTGTTAGCAAAGTGCTCCATGAAAAGAAAGGTTTAATTCTCTGAGATGAATTCACACATCACAAATAACTTTCTCAGAATGTTTCTTTCTAGTTTTTATCCGAGGATATTTCCATTGTCACCTTAGGCTTCAATATGATCCAAAATATCCCTTCTCAGTTTCCCCAGAAACAGTGCTATGAAACTGCTCCATGAAAAGAAACATGTAACTCTGTGAGATGAATTCAGAAATCACAAAGCAGTTTCTCAGAAAGCTTCTTTCTGGTTTCTGTATGATGATATTTCCTTTTTAACTATAGGCCTCAATGTGCTCGTGAATATGCCTTTGCAGATTACATGAAAATACTGTTAGCAAACTCCTCCATTAAAATAAAAGTGTACATCTCTGAGATGAATTCACAAATCACAAAGCAGCTTCTCAGAAAGCTTCTTTTTGGTTTTTCTGTGATGATATTTCCTTTGTCACCATAGGCCTCAATGAGCTCCCAAATATCCCTTTGCAGATCGCATGGAAGCAGTGTTAGCAAACTGCTCAATGAAAAGATCGATTTAACCCTGTAAGATGAATTCACACATCAGAAAGCAGTTTCTCAGATGTCTTCTTTCTATTTTTTATCTGAGGATATTTTCTTTTTCACTATAGGCCTCAATGCACTCCCAAATATCCTTTTGCAGATTCAAAGAAAACACTGTTAGCAAACGGCTTAATGAATATAAAGGTGTAAATTTGTGACATGAATACAAACATCACAAAGAACTTTCTCAGAAAGCTTCTTTCTAGTTTTTATCTTAGGATATCTCCTTTGTCACCATAGACTTCAATGAGATCCAAAATATCCCTTCTCATATTCCCCAAAAACAGTGCTACCAAACTGATTCATGAAAAGAATTGTGTAACACTGTGAGATGATTTAACACATCACAAAGTGGCTTCTCAGAAAATTTCTTTCAATTTTTTATATGCAGATATTTTGTTTGTCACCATAAGCTTCAGTGAGCTTCAAAATATCCCAATGAGGACTCCAGGAAAACACTGTTAGCAAACTGCTCAATGAAAAGAACAGTGTAAAACTGTAAGATAAATTCACACATCAAAAAGGACTTTCTCAGAATGCTTGTTTCTAGTTTTTAACTGAAGATATTTCCTTTTTCACCATAGGCCTCAATGTGTTCCCAAATATCCTATTGCATATTAAATGAAAACAGTGTTATCAAACTGCTCAATTAAAAGAACCGTGTAACTCCATGAGATGAATTGACACATCAAAAAGCAGTTTCTCAGAAAGCTTTTTTTTGGTTGTTCTCTGAGGATATTTGCTTTGTCACCATAGGCCTCAATATGCTCTCAAATATCCTATTGCAGACTTCATGAAAACAGTGTTATCAAACTGCTCAATGAAAAGAACGGTGGAACCCTGTGAGATGAATTCACACATCACAAAAAACTTTCTCAGAAATTTTCTATCCAGTTTTTATCTGAGGATATTTCCTTTGTCACCATATGCTTCAATGAGATTTGTAATCTCCCTTCTCAGACTCCCCACAAACAGTGCCACCAAACTGATCTATGAAAAGAATCGTGTAACTCTGTGAGTTGAATTCACACATCATAAGGCAATTTCTCAGAAAGCTTCCTTCTCGTATTTATCTGAAGATACTTAATTTTTCACCATAGGCCTCAATACACTCCCAAATATACATTTGCAGATTCCAAGAAAACAGTGTTAGGAAACTGCTCCATGAGAGAAAGGTGTAACTCTGTGAGTTGAATTCACACATCACAAAGAACATTCTCAGAAAGCTTCTTTCTAGATTTTATCTGAGGATATTTCCTTTGTCACCATAGGCTTCAAAGCTATCCAAAATATCCCTTCTCAGATTCCCCAAAACGAGCTACCAAACTGATCCATGAAAACAATCATTTAACACTCTGAGATGAATTAGCACATCATAAAGCAGTTTCTCAGAAACTTCTTTCTAGTTTTTATATGAGGGTATTTCCTTTGTCATCTTAAGCTTCAATGCCCCCTGAAGTATCCCTTTGCAGATTCCACAAATACATTGTTAGTAAACTGCTCAATAAATAGAACAGTGAAACTCTGTGAGATGAATACACATCACAAAGCAGTTTCTTAGAAAGTTTCTTTCAGGGGGCGGAGCAAGATGGCCGAATAGGAACAGCTCCAGTCTCCAACTCCCAGCGCGAGCGACACAGAAGACCAGTGATTTCTGCATTTTCGACTGAGGTACTGGGGTCATCTCACCGGGGAGTGCCAGACAATCGGTGCTGGTCAGCTGCTGCAGCCCGACCAGCGAGAGCTGAAGCAGGGCGAGGCATCGTCTCACCTGGGAAGCACAAGGGGGAAGGGAATCCCTTTTCCTAGCGAGGGGAAGTGAGACACACAACACCTGGAGAATCGGGTAACTACCACCCCAATATTGCGCTTTTAGCAAACGGGCACACCAGGAGAATATATCCCTCACCTGGCCGAGAGGGTCCCACGACCATGGAGCCTCCCTCATTGCTAACACAGCAGTCTGCGACCTAACCAAAATGGCAGCAGCGAGGCTGGGGGAGGGGCGCCCACCATTGCTGAGGCTTAAGTAGGTAAACAAAGCCGCTGGGAAGCTCAAACTGGGTGGAGCTCACAGTAGCTCCAGGAAACCTGCCTGTCTCTGTAGACTCCACGTCTGGGGACAGGGCACAGCTAAAAAAACAACAACAACAACAAAAAGGCACCAGAACCTCTGCAGATGCAAACGACTCTGTCTGACAGCGTTGTAGACAGCAGTGGATCTCCCAACACGGAGGTTGAGATCTGAGAAGGGACAGACTGATCAAGTGGGTCCCTGAGCCCTGAGTAGCCTAACTGGGAGACATCCCCCACAAGGGGCAGTCTGACACCCCACACCTCACAGGGTGGAGTACACCCCTGAGAGGAAGCTTCCAAAGTAAGAATCAGACAGGTACACTCGCTGTTCAGCAATATTCTATCTTCTGCAACCTCTGCTGCTGATACCCAGGCAAACAGGGTCTGGAGTGGACCTCAAGCAATCTCCAACAGACCTATAGCTGAGGGTCCTGACTGTCAGAAGGAAAACTATCAAACAGGAAGGACACCTATACAAAAACCCCATCAGTACGTCACCATCATCAAAGACTAGAGACAGATAAAACCACAAAGATGGGGAAAAAGCAGGGCAGAAAAGCTGGAAATTCAAAAAATAAGAGCGCATCTCCCCCTGCAAAGGAGCGCAGCCCATTGCCAGCAACGGATCGAAGCTGGTCAGAGAATGACTTTGACGAGATGAGAGAAGAAGGCTTCAGTCCATCAAACTTCTCAGAGCTAAAGGAGGAATTACATACCAAACGCAAAGAAACTAAAAATCTTGAAAAAAGAGTGGAAGAAATGACAGCTAGACTAATTAAGGCAGAGAAGGTCATAAACGAAATGACAGAGATGAAAACCATGACACGAGAAATACGTGACAAATGCACAAGCTTCAGTAACTGACTCGATCAACTGGAAGAAAGAGTATCAGCGATTGAGGATCAAATGAATGAAATGAAGCGAGAAGAGAAACCAAAAGAAAAAAGAAGAAAAAGAAATGAACAAAGTCTGCAAGAAGTATGGGATTATGTAAAAAGACCAAATCTACGTCTGATTGGGGTGCCTGAAAGTGAGGGGGAAAATGGAATCAAGTTGGAAAACACTCTTCAAGATATCATCCAAGAGAACTTCCCCAACGTAGTAGGGCAGGCCAACATTCAAATTCAGGAAATACAGAGAACGCCACAAAGATACTCCTCCAGAAGAGCAACTCCAAGACACATAATTGCCAGATTCACCAAAGTTGAAATGAAGGAAAAAATCTTAAGGGCAGCCAGGGAGAAAGGTCGGGTTCACAAAGGGAAGCCCATCAGACTAACAGCAGATCTCTCGGCAGAAACTCTACAAGCCAGAAGAGAGTGGGGGCCAATATTCAATGTTCTTAAAGAAAAGAATTTTCAACCCAGAATTTCATATCCAGCCAAACTAAATTTCATCAGTGAAGGAGAAATAAAATCCTTTACAGATAAGCAAATGCTTAGAGATTGTGTCACCACCAGCCCTGCCTTACAAGAGACCCTGAAGGAAGCTCTAAACATGGAAAGGAACAACTGGTACCAGCCATTGCAAAAACATGCCAAAATGTAAAGACCATCGAGGCTAGGAAGAAACTGCATCAACTAATGAGCAAAATAACCACTTAATATTATAATGGCAGGATCAAGTTCACACATAACAATATTAAACTTAAATGTAAATGGACTACATGCTCCAATTAAAAGACACAGACTGGCAAACTGGATAAAGAGTCAAGACCCATCAGTCTGCTGTATTCAGGAGACCCATCTCACATGCAGAGACATATATAGGCTCAAAATAAAGGGATGGAGGAAGATCTACCAAGCAAATGGAGAACAAAAAAAAGCAGGGGTTGCAATCCTAGTCTCTGATAAAACAGACTTTAAACCATCAAAGATCAAAAGAGACAAAGAAGGCCATTACATAATGGTAAAGGGATCAATTCAACAGGAAGAGCTAACTCTCCTAAATATATATGCACCCAATACAGGAGCACCCAGATTCATAAAGCAAGTCCTTAGAGACTTACAAAGAGACTTAAACTCCCATACAATAATAATGGGAGACTTCAACACTCCACTGTCAATATTAGACAGATCAATGAGACAGAAAGTTAGCAAGGATATCCAGGAATTGAACTCATCTCTGCACCAAGCGGACCTAATAGACATCTATAGAACTATCCACCCCAAATCAACAGAATATACATTCTTCTCAGCACCACATCGCACTTATTCCAAAATTGACCACAAAGTTGGAAGCAAAGAACTCCTCAGCAAATGTAAAAGAACAGAAATTATAACAAACTGTCTCTCAGACCACAGTGCAATCAAACTAGAACTCAGGACTAAGAAACTCAATCAAAACCGCTCAACTACATGGAAACTGAACAACCTGCTCCTGAGTGACTACTGGGTACATAATGAAAACGAGGCAGAAATAAAGATGTTCTTTGAAACCAATGAGAACAAAGATACAACATACCAGAATCTCTGGGACACATTTAAAGCAGTGTGTAGAGGGAAATTTATAGCACTAAATGCCCACAAGAGAAAGCAGGAAAGATCTAAAATTGACACTCTAACATCACAATTAAAAGAACTAGAGAGGCAAGAGCAAACAGATTCAAAAGCTAGCAGAAGGCAAGAAATAACTAAGATCAGAGCAGAACTGAAGGAGATAGAGACACAAAAAACCCTCCAAAAAATCAATGAATCCAGGAGTGGGTTTTTTGAAAAGATCAACAAAATTGACCGACTGCTAGCAAGACTAGTAAAGAAGAAAAGAGAGGGGAATCAAATAGACGCAATAAAAAATGATAAAGGGGATATCACCACCGACCCCACAGAAATACAAACTACCATCAGAAAATACTAGAAACACCTCTATGCAAATCAACTAGAAAATCTAGAAGAAATGGATAATTTTCTGGACACTTACACTCTCCCAAAACTAAACCAGGAAGAAGTTGAATCCCTGAATAGACCAATAGCAGGCTCTGAAATTGAGGCAATTATTAATAGCCTACCAACAAAAAAAAGTCCAGGACCAGATGGATTCACAGCTGAATTCTACCAGATATACAAGGAGGAGCTGGTACCATTCCTTATGAAACTATTCCAATCAATAGAAAAAGAGGGAATCCTCCCTAACTCATTTTATGAGGCCAACATCATCCTGATACAAAAGCCTGGCAGAGACACAACAAAAAAAGAGAATTTTAGACCAATACCACTGATGAACATCCATGTGAAAATCCTCAATAAATACTGGCAAACCGGATTCAGCAGCACATCAAAAATCTTATCCACCATGATCAAGTGGGCTTCATTCCTGGGATGCAAGGCTGGTTCAACATTCACAAATCAATAAACGTAATCCAGCATATAAACAGAACCAAAGACAAGAACCACATGATTATCTCAATAGATGCAGAAAAGGCTTTTGACAAAATTCAACAGCCCTTCATGCTAAAAACACTCAATAAATTCGGTATTGATGGAACGTACCTCAAAATAATAAAAGCTATTTATGACAAACCGACAGTTAATATCATACTGAATGGGCAAAAACTGGAAAAATTCCCTTTGAAAACTGGCACAAGACAGGGATGCCCTCTCTCACCACTCCTATTCAACATAATGTTGGAAGTTCTGGCTAGGGCAATCAGGCATGGGAAAGAAATCAAGGGTATTCAGTTAGGAAAAGAAGAAGTCAAATTGTCCCTGTTTGCAGATGACATGATTGTATATTTAGAAAACCCCATTGTCTCAGCCCAAAATCTCCTTAAGCTGATAAGCAACTTCAGCAAAGTCTCAGGATACAAAATTAATGTGCAAAAATCACAAGCATTCTTATACACCAGTAACAGACAAGCAGAGAGCCAAATCATGAAGGAACTTCCATTCACAATTGCTTCAAAGAGAATAAAATACCTAAGAATCCAACTTACAAGGGATGTCAAGGACCTCTTCAAGAAGAACTACAAACCACTGCTCAGTGAAATCAAAGAGGACACAAACAAATGGAAGAACATACCATGCTCATGGATAGGAAGAATCAATATCATGAAAATGGCCATACTGCCCTAGGTTGTTTATAGATTCAATGCCATCCCCATCAAGCTACCAATGAGTTTCTTCACAGAATTGGAAAAAACTGCTTTAAAGTTCAAATGAAACCAAAAAAGAGCCCGCATTGCCAAGACAATCCTAAGTCAAAAGGACAAAGCTGGAGGCGTCACGCTACCTGACTTCAAACTATACTACAAGGCTACAGTAACCAAAACAGCATGGTACTGGTACCAAAACAGAGATATAGACCAATGGAACAGATCAGAGTCCTCAGAAATAATACCACACATCTACAGCCATCTGATCTTTGACAAACTTGAGAGAAGCAAGAAATGGGGAAAGGATTCCCTATTTAATAAATGGTGCTGGGAAAATTGGCTAGCCATAAGAAGAAAGCTGAAACTGGATCCTTTCCTTTCTCCTTATACGAAGATTAATTCAAGGTGGATTAGAGACTTAAATGTTAGACCTAATACCATAAAAACCCTAGAAGAAAATCTAGGTAGTACCATTCAGGACATAGGCATGGGCAAGGACTTCATGTCTAAAACACCAAAAGCAACGGCAGCAAAAGCCAAAATTGACACATGGGATCTAATTAAACTAAAGAGCTTCTGCACAGTGAAGGAAACTACCATCAGAGTGAACAGGCAACCTACAGAATGGGAGAACATTTTTGCAATCTACTCCTCTGACAAAGGGCTAATATCCAGAATCTACAAAGAACTCAAACAAATATACAAGAAAAAAACAAACAACCCCATCAAAAAGTGGGCAAAGGATATGAACAGACATTTCTCAAAAGAAGACATTCATACAGCCAACAGACACATGAAAAAATTCTCATCATCTCTCGCCATCAGAGAAATGCGAATCAAAACCACAATGAGATACCATCTCACACCAGTTAGAATGGCAATCATTAAAAAATCAGGAAACAACAGGTGTTGGAGAGGATGTGGAGAAATAGGAACACTTTTACACTGTTGGTGGGATTGTAAACTAGTTCAACCATTATGGAAAACAGTATGGCAATTCCTCAAGGATCTAGAGCTAGATGTACCATATGACCCAGCCATCCCTCTACTGGGTTTATACCCAAAGGATTATAAATTATACTACTACAAAGACACATGCACACGTATGTTTATTGTGGCACTATTCACAATAGCAAAGACTTGGAATCAACCCAAATGTCCATCTGTGACAGACTGGATTAAGAAAATGTGGCACATATGCACCCTGGAATACTATGCAGCCATAAAAAAGGATGAGTTTGCGTCCTTTGTAGGGACATGGATGCAGCTGGAAACCATCATTCTTAGCAAGCTATCACAAGAACAGAAAACCAAACACCACATGTTCTCACTCATAGGTGGGAAGTGAACAATGAGAACACTTGGACTCGGTAAGGGGAACATCACACACTCGGGCATATCATGGGGCGGGGGGGAGGGATTGCATCGGGGAGTTATACCTGATATAAATGATGAATTGATGGGTGCTGACGAGTTGATGGGTGCAGCACACCAACATGGCACAATTATACATATGTAACAAACCTGCACGTTATGCACATGTACCCTAGAACTTAAAGTATAATAAAGAAAAAAAGAAAGTTTCTTTCTAATTTTTATCTGTGACTATTTCCTTTTTCACTGTAGGCCTCAGTGCATTCCCACATATCCCTTTGCAAATTGGACGAAAACACTGTTTGCAAACTGCTCCATGAAAAGAATGGTGTACTCTGTGAGATTAATTCACACATCAGAAAGCTGTTTCTCATAAAGCTTTTTTCTAGTTTTTTCTGAGGTTATTTCCTTTGTCACCATAAGCTTTAATGCAATCCAAAATATACCATCTCAGAATCCCCAGAAACAGTGCTACCATGCTGGTCCAGGCAAAGAATCCTGTAAGTCTGTAAGATAGATTCACACATCACAAAGCAGTTTCTCAGAAAGCTTCTTTTTAGTTTTTAATCTGAGGATATTTCCTAGTTCACCATAGGCCTCAAGGTGCTCCCAAATATCCCTTTACAGATTCCACGAAATCAGTGTTAGTAAAGTGCTCCAAGAAAATAAAGGTGTAACTCTGTGAGATGAATTCCCAAATCACAAAGCAGTTTCTCATAAAGCTTCTTTCTAGTTTTTGTCTGAGGATATTTCCTATGTCACCATAAGCTTCAATGCACTCTGAAATATTCCACTGCAGATTCCACAAAAACAGTGTTAGCAAACAGCTCAATGCAAAGAACAGTGTTGCTCTGTGAGATGAATTCACACCCCACAAAGCAGTTCCTCAGAAAGCTTCATTCTAGTTTTTATATGAGCATATTTCCTTTGTCCCCATAAGCTACCATGAGCTCCTATATATTGCTTTGCTGATTCCAGGAAAACAGTGTTAGCAAACTTCTCCTTGCCAGAAAAAGTGTAACTCTCGAAAAGAATTCACACAACACAAAGAACTTTCTCAGAAAGTTTCTTTCTTGTTTTTATCAGAGAGTATTACCTTTGTCACCATAGGCTTCTATCCGATCCAAAATATCCTTTCTCAGAATCCCCAAAGACAGTGCCACCAAACTGATACAGAAAAAAATTGTGTAACACTGTAAGATGAATTATCACATCACAAAGCGGTTTCTCAGTAAGCTTCTTTCTCGTTTTTATCAGAATATATTTTAATTTTTCACTATAGGCCTCCATGCACTCTCAAATATCCCTTTGCCAATACCACGAAAACAGTGTTAGGAAACTGTTCCATGAAAAATAAGGTGTAACTCTGAGATGAATTCACATATCACAAAGAACTTTTCGGAAAGCTTCCTTCTAGTTTTTATCTGAGGATATTTCTTTGTGACCATAGGCATCAAAGTGATCTGAAATATCCCTTCTCAGCTTCCCCAAAACAGAACTACCAAACTGATCCATGAAAAGAATCATTTAACTCTGTGAGATGAATTACCACATCATAAAGTGGTTTCTCAGAAAGCTTCTTTTTAGTTTTCATATGAGGACATTTCCTTTGTTACCTTAAGCTTCCATGCCCCCGAAGTATCCCTTTGCAGATTCCACAAAAAGAGTGTTAGCAAACTGCTCAATTAAAAGAACAGTGTAACTCTATGAGATGAATTCACTCATCACAAAGAAGTTTCTGTAAAAGCTTCTTTTCAGTTTTTATGTGAGGATAATTCCTTTGTCACCATAGGCTTCAATGTGCTCCAAAATATACTACTGAATATTTCACGAAAACATTGCTAGCAAAATGCACAATGCAAAGAACAGTGTAACTCTGTGAGATGAATTCACACATCACAAAGCAGTTTCTCGGAAAGCTTCTTTCTAGTTTTAATCTGAGATTATTTCCCTTTTTGTGAAACAACTCAAATCGCTCATAAATATCCCTTTGCAAATTCCATGAAAACAGTGTTAGCAAACTGCCTCATGAAAGGAAAGGTGTAACTCTGTGAGATGAATTCACACATCACAAAGCAGTTTCTCAGAAAGCTTCTTTCTAGTTTTAATCTGAGGATATTACCTTTGTCACCATAGGCTTCAATGCGATCCAAAATACACCCTCTCAGATTTCCCCAAAACAGTGCTACCAAACTGCTCCATGAAAACAATCATGTAACTCTGTGAGATGAATTCACAAATCACAAAGCAGTTTCTCAGAAATCTTCTTTCTAGTTTTTGTCTGAGGATATTTCCTTTTTCACCATAAGCTTCAATACATTCGCTAATATCCCTTTGCAGATTCCATGAAAACTGTGTTAGCAATCTGCTCCATGATAAGAAAGGTGTAAATATGTGAGATGAAGTCACACATCACAAGGAAGTTTCTCAGAAAGCTTCCTTTTTGTTTTTATCTGAGGATATTTCCTTCGTTACCATAGGCTTCAATGCATTCCCAAATATCCTATTGCAGATTCCACACAAACAGTATTATCAAACTGCTAAATGAAAATACTTGTGTATCTCTGTGAGATTAATTCACCCATCAAAAAGTAGTTTCTTAGAAAGCTTCTTTCTAGTTTTTATCTGAGGATATTTCCTTTTTCACCATAGGCTTCAATGCATTCCCAACTATCCCTTCTCAGACACCACAAAAACACTGATGCCAAAGTGTTGCCTCAACAAAAATGTTTAGCCTTATGAGATGAATGCAGACATCACAAAGGAGTTTCTCTGAAAGCTTCACTCCAGTTTTTAACTGAAGAATTTTCTTTTTTCACCTTAGGCCTCTATGTGCTCCCAAATATCTCCTTGCAGTTTCCACGAAAACAGTGCTACCAAACTGGAAAATGAAAAGACAGCTGTAACTCTGTGAGATGAATTCAACCATTACAAAGACATTTCTCAGAAAGCTTCTTTCTAGTTTAAATCTGAGGATATTTCCTTTTTCACCATTGGATTCAATGTGCCCCCTAAAACTTCTCAGATACCACAAAAACAGTGACGCCGAATTGCTCAGTAAACAAAAAGGTTTAACTCTATGACATGAATACAAACATCACAAAACCGTTTCTTGAAAAGCTTCTCTCCAGTTTTTATCTGATGTTATTTCCTTTTTCACCATAGGCCTCTAGGAGCTCCTGAATATCCCTTTGCAGATTCCATAAAATCAGTGCAGCCAAACTGCTCAGAGATAACTAAGGTGGAACTCTGTGTGTTGAATTCACCCATCACAAAGAAATTTCTCAGAAAGATTCTTTCTAGTTTTTATCTCAGGATATTTTTTTTTCCACCATCAGCTTCCATGTGCTCCTAAATATCCCTTCTCAGACACCACAAAAACACTGATGCCAAACAGCTCTCCCAACAGAAAGTTTCACCTCTATGAGATGAATGCATGCATCACAAAGGAGTTATCAGAAACATTCTCTCCAGTTTCAACCTGAAGATATGTCCTTTTTCAACTTTGGCATCTATCTGCTCTTGATTATCCCTTTCTGTATTCCAAAAAAACAGTGTTACCAAACTCCTCAATCAAAAGAGAGGTTTAACTCTATGAGAAAAATTCACCCAACACAAAATAGTCTCTCAGAAAGCTTTTTTCTAGTTTTGGCCTGAGGGTGTTTCCTTTTTCACCAAAGGTTTCTCTGCACTCCGAATATCACTTTGTAGATTCCAAAAAAACAGTGGTACCACACTGCTCAATGAAAAGAATGGTTTACCTCTGGGAGACGAATTCACCCATCACAAAGAAATTTCTCAGAAAGCTCCTTTCCAGTTTTTATCTGAGTATGTTTACTTTTCCACCATCAGCCTCAACACGCTCTCAAATATCCCTTCTCAGACACCACAGAAACAGTGAGACCATACTGCTCAATAAACAACACGGTTTATCTTTATGAGGTGAATACACACATCAAAAAACAGTTTCTCAAAAACCTTCTCTCCAGTTTTTATCTGAAGATATTTCCTTTTCCACCATAGACCTCTGTGAGCTCCCAAAAATGCCTTTGCAGATTCCCCAAAAACAGCACTACCAAACGGCTCAATGAAAAGAAACGTGTAACACTTTGAGACAAATTCACCCATCACAATGCAGTTTCTCACAAAGTTTCTTTCTAGTATTCATCTGAGGATAATTCCTTTTTCAGTATAGACCTCAATGTGCTCCAGAATATTCCATTGCAGATTCCATGAAAACAGTGTTAGCAAACTTCTTCATGAAAAGAAACGTGTAACTCTGTGAGATGAATTCACACATGACAAGGAACTTTCTCAGAAAGCTTCTTTCTAGTTTTTATCTGAGGATATTTCCGTTGGCACCATCAGCTTCAATCCAATCCAAAATATCCCTTCCTTATTTCCCAAAGAGTGTTCTACCAAACTGCCACATGAAGAGATCCGTGGAACTCTGTGAAAATAAGTCACAAATCACAAAACAGTTTCTCAGAAAGCATCTTTCTAATTTTTGTCTGAGGATATTTCCTATGTCATCATAAGCTTCTAGGCACTCTGAAATATCCCATTGCAGATTACAAGAAAACAGTGTTAGCATCCATCTCAATGAAAAGAACAGTGTAATTCTCTGAGATGAATTCACACATCACAAAGCAGTTTCTCAGAAAGCTTCTTTCTAGTTTTTATCTGAGGATATTTCCTTTTTCACCATAGAAATCAATGAGCTCCCAAGTATCCTTTCGCAGATTCTACAAAAACAGTGTTAACAAACTAGTCCATGAAAGGAAAGGTGTACGTCTGTGAGGTGAATTCACATATCACAAAGCACTTTCTCAGAATGCTTCTTTCCAGTTTTTATCTGAGGATATTTTCTTTGTCACTATAGGCTTCATTGTGATCCAAAATTTCCCTTCTCAGATTCTCAGGAAGCCTTGCTAACAAACTACTCCATGAAAAGAATCATGTAACTCTGAGATGAATTCACAAATCACCAAGCAGTTTTTCAGAGAGCTTCTTTCTAGTTTTTGTCTGTGGATATTTCCTTTGTCACCATACGCTTCAATGTGCTCTGAAATATCCCATTGCAGATTCAAAGAAAACAATGTTAACAAACTGGTTAATGAAAAGAACAGTGTAACTCTGTGAGATGAATTGACACAACACAAAGTTTTTCAGAAGGCTTCTTCTTGGTTTTCATCTGATTTTAGTTCCTTTGTCACCATAGGCTTCAGTGTGCTCTGAAATATCCCATTGCAGAGTCCAAGAAAACAGTGTGACCAAGCTGCTCAATGAAAACCACAATGTAACTCTGTGAGATGAATTCACACATCGCAAAGCAGTTTCTCTGAAGGATTGTTTTTAACTTTTAACTGATAATATGCCCTTTTTCAACATTGTCCTCAATGAACTCCAGAATATCCCTTTGCAGATCCTACAAAAACAGTGCTAGCAAACTGCTCCATGAAAATAAATTTGTAATGCTGTGAGTTGAATTCTCACATGATGAAGAAATTTCTCAGAAAGCTTCTTTCTGGGTTTTATCTAAGGATATTTCCTTAGTCAACATATACTTCAATGTGATCCAAAATATCCCTTCTCAGGTTACCCAAAAACAGTGCTACCAAACTGATTCATGAAAACAGTGGTGTAACGCTGTGAGATGATTTAACACATCACATAGCAGTTTCTCAGAAAGCTTCTTACTAGTTTTTATGTGAACATATTTCCTTTGTCACTGTAAGTTTCAAGGTGCTCCAAAATATCCCATTGCAGATTCCAAGAAAACACTGTTAGCAAACTGCTTGATGAAAAGAACGGTGTAGCTCTGTGAGATGTATTCACACATCACAAAGCTGTTTCTCAGAAAGCTTTTTTCTAGTTTTTATCTGAGGATATTTACTTTATCACCCTATGCTTCAATGCAATTGAAAATACCCCTTCTCAAATTCCCCAAAAATGGTGCTGGGGAATTGTTCCAGGAAAAGAAAGTTGTATCACTGTGAGGTGAATTCACACATCAGAAGGAAGTTTTTCAGAAAGCTTCTTTCTAGTTTTTTCTCAGGATATTTCCTTTGTCATCATTAACTTCAATGCCCTCAAAAGTATCCCACTGCAGATTCCAAGAAAACAGTGTTATCAAACTGATCAATGAACAGAACAGTGTAATGTTGTGAGATGAATTCACACATCAAAAAGCAGATTATCAGAAAGCTTCTTTCTAATTTTTTTCTGAGGATATTTCCTTTGTAACCATAGGCTTCAGTGCACTCCAAAATATCCTATTGCAGACTCCACGAACATAGTGTTATCAAATGGCTCAAAGAAAACAGCAATGTAGCTCTGTGAGATGAATTCACCCATCACAAAGCAGTTTCTCAGAAAGCTTCTTTTTAGTTTTTATCTGAGGATATTTCCTTTTTCACCATAGGCCTCAATGCGCTCCCAAATATCCCATTGCATATTCCATGAAAACAGTGTTAGCGAATTGCTCCTTTAAAAGAAAGGTGTACAATTGTGAGGTGAATTCACACATCACAAAGAAGTTTCTCAGACAGCTTCTTTCTAGTTTTTATCTGAGGATAATTCCTTTGTTACCAAAGGCTTCAATGCAATCCAAAATATCCTTTCCCAGATTCCTCAAAAACAGTGTTAGCAAACTGCTTAATGTTAAGAACAGTGTAACTCAGTGAATTGAATTCACACATCACAAAGCAGTTTCTCAGAATGCTTCTTTCTAGTTTTTATCTGAGGATATTTCCTTTTTCACTATAGGCCTCCATGTGCTCCCAAATATCCCTTTGCAGGTTACACAAAAACAGTGATGGCAAAGTGCTCCAAGAAAAGAAAGGAGTATAATTCTGTGAGGTGAACTAACACATCACAAAGTGGTTTCTCAGAGAGATTCTTTCCAGTTTTTATGTTAGGATATTTCGTTTGTCACCATAGGACTCAATGTGATGCAAAAAATCCCTTCTCAGATTCCCCAGAAGCACTGCTGGTAAACTGCACCATTAAAAGATTCGTATAACTCTGTGGGATAAATGAACACATCTTGAAGTGGTCTCAGAAAGCTTCTTTCTAGTTTTTATATGATATTATTTATTTTGTCACCATAAGCATCAATGCGCTCTGAAATATCCCATTGTAGATTCCAAGAAAACAGTGTTAGCAAACTGCTTAATGTAAAGAACAGTGTAACTCAGTGAATTGAATTCACACATCACAAAGGAGTTTCTCAGAAAGCTTCTTTCTAGTTTTTATATACGGATATTTCCTTTTAAACTATAGTTTTCAATGTACTCCCAAGTATCCCTTCTCAGACACCACAAAAACAGTGATACCAAAGTGCTCACTCAACAGAAACATTTAGCTGCATGAGATGAATGCACAAATCACAAGGGACTTTATCTGAAAGATTCTCTCCAGTTTTTACCTGGAGAATTTTCTTCTTTCAACTCAAGACTCTATGTGCTCCCAAATGTCCCATTACAGATTCCAAAAAAACAGTGTTACCAAATTGCTCAATGAAAAGAAAGATTTAACACTGTGAGATGCATTCATCCATCACTAAACAGTCTCTCAGAAAGCTTCTTTCTAGTTTTTATCTGAGGTTATTTCCTTTTTCATCATAGGCTTCTCTGTGTCTCATGTATCCCTTTGTGGATTCCACAAAAACAGGGTTAACAAACTGCTCAATGAAAAGAATGGTTTACCTCTGGGAGATAAATTCACCCATCACAAAGAAATTTCTCAGAAGGCTCCTTTCTGCCTTTCATCTGTGCAGCATATTTACTCTTCCACCATCAGCCTCAAAGCGTTCCCAAGTATCTCTTCTCAGACACCACCAAAAACAGTGAAGCCAAACTGGTCAATCAAAAATATGGTTTATCTTTATGAGATGAATGCACACATTACAAAACAGTTTCTTGAAAGCCTTCTTTCCAGTTTTTATTTGAAGATATTTCCTTTTTCACCATCAGCCTCTATGAGCTCCTGAATATCCCTTTGCTGATTCCCCAAAAGGAGTGTTACCAAACTGCTCAATGAAAAGAAAGTTGTAACTCTGTGAGATGAATTCAACCATCACATAGCAGTTTCTCATAAAGCTTCTTTCTAGTTTTTATCAGAGGATGTTTCTTTTTTCACCATAAGCCTCAAGGTGCTCCAAAATATCCCTTTGCAAATTCCAGGAAAGCAGTTTTAGCAAACTACTCCACGAAAAGAAAGGTGTAACTAAGGAAGATGAACTCACACATCACAAAGCAGTTTCTCAGAAAGTTTCTTTGTAATTTTTATCTGAGGACATTTCCTTTGTCAATATAGGCCTCAATGCACTCTCACGTGCCCTATTGCATATTCCACGAAAACAGTTTTGGCAAACTGCTCCATGAAAAGAATGGTGTACTTCTGTGAGATGAACTCAGACATCACAAAGACCTTTCTCAGAAAAATTCTTTTTAGTTTTTAACTGCGGATATTTCCTTTGTCACCAGAGGCTTCAATGAAATCCAAAATATCAGTTCTCAGATTCCCCAAAAACAGTGCTACCATACTGCTCCATGAAAAGTATTGTGTAACTCTGTGAGATGAATGATCACATCACAAAGTGGTTTCTCAGAAATATTCTTTCTAGTTTTTATATCAGGATTTTCATTTGTCACCATAAGCTTCAATGCACTCCCAAATATCCCATTGCAGATTCCAAGAAAACTGTGTTAGCAAACTGCTCATTGAAAAGAACAGTGTAACTCTGAAATTAATTCACACATCAGAAGGACCTTTCCCAGAAAACTTATTTCTAGTTCCTCCCTGAGGATATTTCCTTTGTCACCATAAGTTTCAATGTGATCCAAAATATCCCTTCTCAGATTTACCAAAAACAGTGCTACCATACTGATCCATGAAAGAATCATGGAGTTCCATGTGAAGAATTTATACATCACAAAGTGGTTTCTCAGAGAGTTTCATTCTAGTTTTTATTTGAGGATATTTCTTTTATCACCATTTGCCTCAGAGCACTCCCAAATATCCCTTGGCAGATTCCACAAAAACAGTGTTAGCAAACTGCTCCATGAAAAGTACAGTGTAAATCTGTGAGATGAATTGACACAACACAATGCAGTTTCTCAGAAAGCTTCTGTTTAGTTTTTATCTGAGGACATTTTCTTTGTCACCATAGGCTTCAGTGCACTCCCAAACACCCTATTGCAGATTCCATGAAAACAGTGTTATCAATCTGCTCAAGGAAAAGTGTGGTGTAACTCTGTGAGATGAAGTCACACATCACAAAGCAGTTTCTGAGAAAGGTTCCTTCTAGCTTTTATCTGAGGGTACTTCCTACTTCACCATAGTCCTCAATGCACTCCCAAATATCCCTTTGCAGATTCTAGGAAAACAGAGTTAGCAAACTGCTCCATGAAAAGAAAGGTGTAACACTGTGAGGTGAATTCACACATAACAAAGAACTTTCTCAGAATGTTTCTTTCTACTTATAATCTGAGGATATTACCTTTATCACCATAGGTTTCAATGAGATCCACATATACCTTCTCAGATTGACCAAAGCAATGCTAACAAACTGCAACATGAAAAGAAATGTGTAATTCTGTAAGATGAATTCACAAATTCCAAGGCAGTTTCTCAGAATGTTTATTTCTAGTTTTTGTCTGAGGATATTTCCTTTGTCACCTAAAGCTTTAACACACTCTAAAGTATCCCATAGGAGATTCCAAGAAAACAGTGTTAGCAAACTGCTCAATGAAAAGAACAGTGTAACACAGAAAGGTGAATTCACACATTACAAAGCAGTTTCTCAGAAGGCTTCTTTTTTTTAATCTGACTATATTTCCTTTGTCTCCAAAGGCTTCAATGCACTCCCAAATACCCTATTGCAGGTTCCACGGAAACAGTGTTATCAAACGGCTCAATGAAAAGGATGGTGTAACTCTGTGAGATGAAATTACACATCACAAAGCTGTTTCTCAGAAAGGTTCTTTCTAGTTTTTATCTGAGGATACTTCCTTCTTCACCCTACGCCTCAATGCTTTCCCAAATATCCCTTTGCAGATTCCAGGAAAACAGTGTTAGCAAACTGCACCATGAAAAGAAAGGGTTAAACCATTCACAGAATTCAGACAACAAAAGGAATTTTCTCAGAAAGCTTCTTTCTACTTTTTTATCAGCGGATATTTCCTTTGTCACCATAGGCATCAATGCATTCCAAAATATCCCTTCTCAGATTCCCCAAAAGCACTGCTACCAAACTGCTCCATTAAATGAACACTGTATCTCTATGAGATGAATTCACACATCACAAAGCAGTTTCTCACAAAGCTTCTTTCTAGTATTTTTCTGAGGATATTTCCTTTTTCAGCATTGGCCTCAAAGTGCTCCCAAATATCCGTTTGTAGATTCCATGAAAACAGGGTTAGCAAACTGCTCCATGAAAACAAAGGTGTAACTCTGTGAGATGAATTCACATATCACCAAAACCTTTCTGAGAAAGCTTCTTTCTAGTCTTCATCTGAGGATAATTTGTTGTCACCCTAGGCTTCAATGCTATCCAAAATATCCCTACTCAGATTTCCCAAAAATAGTGATAAAACAGTGATCCATGTACAGATTTGTGTAACTCTGGGAGACTAATTAACACATCAAAAAGCGGTAAACTAGAAAGCTTCTTTCTAGTTTATATGTAAATGTATTTCCTTTGTCACCATAAACCTCAATGTGCTCTGAAATATGAAATTGCAGATTCCTAGAAAACAGTGTTAGCAAACTGCTCAATGAAAACAACAGTGTAACTCTGTGAGATGAATACACACATCACAAAAAAGTTTCTCAGAAAGTTTCTTTCTAGTTTTAATCTGAGGATATTTCCTTTTTCACCATAGGCCTTGGTGCACTCCAAAATATCCCTTTGCAGATTCCATGAAAACAGTGTTAGCAAACTGCTCCATAAAAAGAAAGCTGCAAATCTGTGATATGAATTCACACATCACCAAGAAGTTTCTCTGAAAATTTCTACTTAGTTTTAATCTGAAGATATTTCCTATGACACCATAGGCTTCAAAGTGATCCAAAATATCCCTTCTCAGATTCCCCAAAAGCAGGGCTACCAAGCTGCTTCATGAAAGGAAAGGTGTAACTCTGTGAGATGATTTCAGAAATCAAAAAGCAGTTCATCAGAAAGCTTCTTTCTAGTTTCTGTCTCAGGATATTTCCTTTGTCACCATAAGCTTCAATGCACTACGAAATATCATATTGCAGATTCCAAGAAAGCAACGTTAGCAAACTGATCAATGAACAGAACAGTGTAACGCTGTGAGATGAATTCACACCTCACAAAGAACTTTCTCAGAAAGCTTCTTTCTAATTTTTTTCTGAGGATATTTCCTTTGTCACCATAGGCTTCAATGCACTCAAAAATGTCCTATTGCAGACTCTATGAAGACAGTGTTATCAAACGGCTCAAAGAAAAGCATGATGTAGCTCTGTTAGATGAATTCACCCATCACAAAGCAGTTTCTCAGAAAGCTTCTTTCAACTTTTTATCTGAGGTTAATTCCTTTTTCACGATAGGCCTCAATGCACTCCAGAATATCCCTTTGCAGATTCCATGAAAACAGTGTTAGCAAGCTACTCCATGAAAAGAAAGGTGTAACTCTGAAATGAATTCACACATCACAAAAAAACTTTCTCAGAAAGCCTCTTTCTAGTTTTTATCTGATTATATTTCCTTAGTCACCATAGGTTTCAATGCGTTCCAAAATATCCCTTCTCAGATTCCCCAAAAACAGTGCAATCAAACAGATCCAAGAAAAGAATCATGTAGCTCTGTAAGATGAATTCACAAATCACAAAGGAGTTTCTCAGAAAGTATCTTTCTAGTTTTTGTCTAAGGATTCTTCCTTATTCACGGTAAGTTTCAATGCGCTCTGAAATATCTCAATGCAGATTCCAAGAAAACAGTGTTAACAATCTCCTCAATGAAAAGAACTGTGTAACTCTGTGAAATGAATTCACACATCACAAAGCAGTTCCTCAGAAGCTTCTTTTTGGTTTTTCTATGAGGATATATCCTTTGTCAACAGAGGCTTCATTGACCTCCGTAATATCCTACTGCAGATTCCAAGACAAAAAGGTCTTGGAATCTTCTATGAAACTTCTCAATGAAAAGAATGGTGTAACTCTGTGAGATGAATTCACACATCAGAAAGCAGTTTCACTGAAAGCTTCTTTTTGGTTTTAACCTGAGGATATTTCCTTTTTCAACATAGGATTCAAGTGCCACCAAAATATAATATTGCAGATTCCATGAAAACAGTCTTATCAAAGTGCCCAGTGAAAATAATGGTGTACCTCTGTAAGGTGAATTCATACATCACAGAGCAGTTTCTCACAAAGCTTCTCTCTAGTTTTTATCTGAGGATATTTCCTTTGTCACTACAGGACTCAATGTGCTCCTAAATATCCTACCTCAGATTCCACAAAAACAGTGTTATCAAACTGCTCAATGAAAAGAATGGTGTAACACTGTAAGATGAATTCACACATTGCAAAGCAGTTTCTCAGAAAGCTTCTTTCTGGTTTTAATCTGAGGATATTTCCTTTATCACTATAGGAGTCAATTTGATAGAAAATATCCCTTTTCAGATTCCCCAAAAACAATGCTACCAAACTGATCCATGAAAAAAAAGCTGTATCTCTGTGAAATGAATTCACAAAACAGAAAGAAGTTTCTCAGAAACCTTCTTTCCGGGTTCTCTAAGGATATATCCTTTCTCACCATCAGATTCAATGTGCTCCAAAATGTCACATTGTGGATTCCAAGAAAACAGCGTTAGCAAACTGCTATATGAAGAGAACAGTGTAACTCTGTGAGATAAATTCACACATCACTAAGCAGTTTCTCAGAAATCTTCTTTCTAGTTTTTATCTGAGGATATTTCCTGTTAATCCATAGGCCTCAATACACTCGTGAATATCCCTTTGAAGATTCCACGAAAACAGTGTTAGCAAACTGCTCCATGAATAGAACGGTGTAATCTGTGAGATAAATTTACACATCACAAGGCAGTTTCTCAGAAAGCTTCTTTCCAGTTTTCATCTGAGGATATTTCCTCTTTCACCATAGGCTTCAAAGCGATCCAAATATCCCTTCTCAGATTCCCCAAAAACAGTGCTACCAAACTGCTCCATGAAAAGAATGGTGTAACTCCATGAGATGAATTCACACATCACACAGTAGTTTCTCAGAAAGATTTTTTGGAGTTTTTATCTGAGGATATTTCGTTTGACATTATATGCTTCAATGTAATCCAAAGTAGGCCTACTCAGATTCAACAAAAACAGTGCTACCAAACTGCTCCATGTAAGGAGTAGTGTAACTCTGTTAGTTGAATTCACACATCACAAAGCCATTTCACAGAAAGCTTCTATCTAGTTTTTACCTGAGAATATTTCCTTTTTCACCAGAGGCCTCAACTTGCTCCCAAATATCGCTTTGTAGATTCCTCGAAAAGTGTTAGCAAACTGCTCCATGAAAAGAAAGGTGTTACTCTGTGAGATGAATACATGAATCACAATAAAGTTTCTTAGAAAGCTTCTTCTAGGTTTTATCTGAGGATATTTCCTCTGTCACCATAGGCTTCAATGCAATCCAAAATATTCCTTCTCAAATTCGCCATAAACAGTGCTATCAAAGTGATTCATGAAAAGAATCGTGTAACTCTGTGAGATGAATTAGCACATCACAAAGCGCTTTCTCAGAGAGCTTCTTTCTAGTTTTTATATGAGGATATTTCCTTTGTCAAATTAAACTTCAAAAAGCTCTGGAATATCCAATTGCAGAATCCAAGAAAACAGAGTTAGCAAACTGCTCAATGAAAAGTGCAGTGCAACTCTGTGAGATGAATTCACTCATTGCAATGCAGTTTCTCAGAAAGACACTTTCTATTTTTTTGTCTGAGGAAATTTCTTTTTTCACTGTAGGCTTCAATGTGCTCACAAATATCCTTTTGTGTATTCCACGAAAATAGTGTTAGCATACTGCTCCATGAAAATGAAGGTGTAATCTGTGAGATTAATTCACACACCACAAACCAGTATCCCAGAAAGATTCTTCTTGGTTTTTGTCTGAAGATATTTCCTTTGTCACCATAGTCTTCAATGAGCTCCCAACTATACTATTGCAGATTCCACAAAAACAGTGTTAGCACACTGCTCCAAGAAAAGAATCTTGTAACTCTGTGAGATGAATTCACATATCACAAAACAGTTTCTCAGAAAGCTACTTTCTAGTTTTTATCTGAGGATATTTCCTTTTGCAACATAGGCTTCAATGCAATCGAAAATGTCCCTTCTCAGATTCTCCAAAACAGGCCCACCAAACTGCTCCATGAGAAGAATGGTGTAACTCTGTGAGATAAATTCACACATCAAAATATTGTTTCTCAGAAATCTTTCTAGTTTTTATCTGCGGATATTTCCTTTTTCACTATATTCCTCAAAGTGATCCCAAATATCCCATTGCAGATTCCACAAAAAAAGTGTTAGCAAACGGATCCATGAACAAAAAGGTGTAAATCTGTGAGATGAAATCAGGAATCACAAAGTAGTTTCTCAAAACTCTTCTTTTTGGTTTTTATCTAAGGATATTTCCTTTTTCACCATAGGTTTCAATGCGATCAAATTTATGCCTTCTCAGGTTCCCGAAAAACAGGTCTCAAAACTGCTTCATGAAAAGAATGGTGAAACTCTGTGAGATGAATTCACCCATCACAAAGCTGTTTATCAGAAAGCTTCTTTTTAGTTTTTATCTGAGGATATTTCCATTTTCACCACATTCCTCAATGCACTCCAGAATATCCCATTGCAAATTCCAAGAAGAAAGTGTTAGCAACGTGCTCAATGAAAGGGAAAGTGTAACTATGTGAGATGAATTCACAACTCACAAAGCAGTTTCTAGAAAGATTCTTTCAAGTTTTTTTCTAAGGATATATACTTTTTCACCACAGGCCTCAATGCACTCGAAAATACCCTTTTGCGGATTCCACAAAAATTGTGTCAGCAAACTGCCCCATGAAAGGAAAGGTGTAAATCTGTGAGATGAATTCACACATCAGAAAACAGTTTCTCAGAAAGCGTCTTTTTCGTTTTTGTCTGAGGATGTTTCCTTTATCACTGTAGGCTTCAAAGTGCTCCCAAATATCCTATTGCAGTTTCCACGAAAACAGTGTTAGCAACCTATTCCAATAAAACAATCGTGTAACTCTGTTAGATGAGTTCACTCATCACAAAGGAGTTTCTCAGAAAGCTTCTTTCTACTTTTTATCTGAGGAGATTTACTTGGTCAACATAGGCTTCAATACAATCCAAAATATCACTTGTCAGTTTCCCCAAAAACAGTGCTACCAAACTGATCCATCAAAAGAATCGTTTAACTCTGTAAGATGAATTAACATATCACAAAGTTGTTCCTCAGAAATCTTCCTTCTAGTTTTTATATGAGGATATTTCCTTTGTCACCATAAGCTTCTGGGCACTTCACAATATGACAATGCAGATTCGAAGAAAACAGTGTTATCAAACTGCTCAATGAAAAGAGTGAACTTCTTTCTAGTTTTAATCTGAGGATGATTCCTTTTTAACCAGAGGACTCAATGTGCTCCCAATTATCCCTTTGCAGATTCCAGGAAGGAAGTGTTAGCAAATTGCTCCATGAAAAGAAAGGTTTAACTCTGTGAGATGAATTCACTCATCACAAAGGGTTTCCATAGAAAGCTTCTTTCCAGTTTTTATCTGAGGATATTTCCTTTGTCACCATAGGCTTCAATGTGTTCCCAAATATCCTATTCCAGATTCCACCAAAACAGAGTTAGCAAACTGCTCCATGAAAAGATTCGTGTAACAGTGTTAGATGAATGCACACATCACAAAGGAGATTCTCAGAAAGCTTCATTTTGTGTTTATCTGAGTATCTGTCCTGTGTCACCATAGGATTCAATGCGCTCCCGGATATCCTATTGAAGGTTCCATGAAACCAGTGTTATCAAACAGCACAATGAAAATAAAGGCTTAACTCTGTGAGATGAATTCAAACATAAAAAAGTAGTTTCTCATAAATCGTCTTTCTAGATTTTATCTGAGGATATTTCATTTTTTACTATAGGCCTCAATGGGCTCCCAAATATCCTTTCACCGATTCCACAAAAACAGTGTTATTAAACTGCTCAATGAAAAGAGAAGTGTAACCCTGGAGGATGAATTCACACATCACAAACCATGTATTCAGAAAGCTTCTTTCTAGTTTTGTCTAAGGATATTTCATTTGACACCATAGGGTTCAATGTGCTCACAAATATCCCAGTGCATATTCCAGGAAAACAGTGTTATCAAACTGCTCAATAAAAATAATGGTGTAACTCTGAGATGAATTCACACATCAAAAAGCAGTTTCTCAGAAAGCTTCTGACTCGTTATTATTGGAGGATACTTCCTTTGTCACCATAGGCCTCAATGCGTTCCCAAATATGGCTTTGCAGATTCCACGAAAATGGTGGTAGAAAACTACTCAATGAAAAGAATGGTGTAACTCCATGAGATGAATTCACACATCACAAAGCAGTTTCTCAGAAAGCTTCTTTCTAGTTTTTATCTGAGGATATTTCTTTTTTCACTATAGGCTCCAAAGCCATCCAAAATATCCCTTCTCAGATTCCCAAAAACAGTGTTATCAATCTGTTCAATAAAAAGAATGATGTAACTCTGTGAGATGAATTCACACATCACAAAGCAGTTTCTCAGAAAGCTTTCCAGTTTTTATCTGTGGATAATTAACTGTCACCATAGGCTTCAATGTGAAACAAAATATCCTTTCTCAGATTACGCCAAAACAGTGTTACAAAACTGATCCATGAAAAGAATCGTTAACACTGTGAGATGAATTAACACATCACAAAGCAGTTTCTCAGAAAACTTCATTCCAGTTTTTATATGAGAACATTTCCTTTGTCACTATAGGCTTCAATGCGATCCAAAATATCCCTTCTCAGATTCCCCAAAAACAGTGCTACCATACTGCTCCATGCAAAGAATCATGTATCCAAGGGTGGAGCAAGATGGCCGAATAGGAACAGGTCCAGTCTCCAACTCCCAGCGCGAGCGACACAGAAGACCGGTGATTTCTGCAATTTCAACTGAGGTACTGGGGTCATCTCACTAGGGAGTGCTGGACAAACGGTGCTGGTCAGCTGCTGCAGCCTGACCAGTGAGAGCTGAAGCAGGGCGAGACATCGCCTCACCAGGGAAGTGCAAGGGGGAAGGGAATCCATTTTCCTAGCCAGGGGAACTGAGACACAAAACAACTGGAAAATCGGGTAACTCCCACGCCAATACCACCGTTTAAGCAAACAGGCACACCAGAAGAATATATGCCTCACCTGGCAGGGAGGGTCCCATGCCCACAGAGCCTCCCTCATTGCTAAAACAGCGGTCTGTGGCGATCTAACTGCAAGGCAGCAGCGAGGCCGGGGGAGGGGCGCCCGCCAATGCTGAGGCTTAAGTAGGTAAACAAAGCCGCTGGGAAGCTCGAACTGGGTGGAGCTAACAGCAGCTCAAAGAAACGTGCCTGTTTCTATAGACACCACCTCTGGGGACAGGGCACAGCTAAAAAAACAACAGGGGAAGCAGCAGAGGCCTGAGCAGACGCGAACGACTCTGTCTGACAGTTTGAAGAGAGCAGTGGATCTCCCAAAACGGAGGTTGAGATCTGAGAACGGACAGACTGCCTGTTCAAGTGGGTCCCTCACCCCTGAGTAGCCTAACTTTGAGACATCCCCCACAAGGGGCAGTCTGACACTCCACACCTCACAGGGTGGAGTACACCCCTGAGAGGAAGCTTCCAAAGTAAGAATCAGACAGGTACACTCGCTGTTCAGCAATATTCTATCTTCTGCAACCTCTGCTGCTGATACCCAGGCAAACAGGGTCTGGAGTGGACCTCAAGCAATCTCCAACAGACCTATAGCTGAGGGTCCTCACAGTCAGAAGGAAAACTATCAAACAGGAAGGACACCTATACCAAAACCCCATCAGTACGTCACCATCATCAAAGACCAGAGACAGATAAAACCACAAAGATGGGGAAAAAGCAGGGCAGAAAAGCTGGAAATTCAAAAATATGAGTGCATGTCCCCCTGCAAAGGAGCGCAGCCCATCGCCAGCAACGGATCAAAGCTGGTCAGAGAATGACTTTGACGAGATGAGAGAAGAAGGCTTCAGTCCATCAAACTTCTCAGAGCTAAAGGAGGAATTACGTACCCAGCGCAAAGAAACTAAAAATCTTGAAAAAAGAGTGGAAGAATTGACAGCTAGACTAATTAATGCAGAGAAGGTCATAAACGAAATGACAGAAATGAAAACCAGACACAAGAAATACGTGACAAATGCACAAGCTTCAGTAACTGACTCGATCAACTGGAAGAAAGAGTATCAGCGATGAGGATCAAATGAATGAAATGAAGCGAGAAGAGAAACCAAAAGAAAAAAGAAGAAAAAGAAATGAACAAAGCCTGCAAGAAGTATGAGATTATGTAAAAAGACTACATCTACGTCTGATTGGGGTGCCTGAAATTGAGGCGGAAAATGGAATCAAGTTGGAAAACACTCTTCAGGATATCATCCAGGACAACTTCCCCAACCTAGTAGGGCAGGACAACATTCAAATTCAGGAAATACAGAGAACGCCACAAAGATACTCCTCCAGAAGAGCAACTCCAAGACACATAAGTGCCAGATTCACCAAAGTTGAAATGAAGGAAAAAATCTTAAGGGCAGCCAGAGAGAAAGGTCGGGTTACCCACAAAGGGAAGCCCATCAGACTAACAGCAGATCTCTCGGCAGAAACTCTACAAGCCAGAAGAGAGTGGGGGCCAATATAGAACTATAGAACTCTCCACCCCAAATCAACAGAATATACATTCTTCTCAGCACCACATCGCACTTATTCCAAAATTGACCACATAATTGGAAGGAAAGCACTCCTCAGCAATGTACAAGAACAGAATGTACAAGAACAGAAATTATAACAAACTGTCTCTCAGACCACAGTGCAATCAAACTAGAACTCAGGACTAAGAAACTCAATCAAAAACGCTCAACTACATGGAAACTGAACAACCTGCTCCTGAATGACTACTGGGTACATAACAAAATGAAAGCAGAAATAAAGATGTTCTTTGAAACCAATGAGAACAAAGATACTACATACCAGAATCTCTGGGACACATTTAAAGCAGTGTGTAGAGGGAAATTTATAGTACTAAATGCCCATGAGAGAAAGCAGGAAAGATCTAAAATTGACACTCCAACATCACAATTAAAAGAACTAGAGAGGCAAGAGCAAACACATTCAAAAGCTAGCAGAAGGCAAGAAATAACTAAGATCAGAGCAGAACTGAAGGAGATAAAGACACAAAAAACCCTCCAAAAAATCAATGAATACAGGAGTGGGTTTTTTGAAAAGATCAACAAAATTGACAGACCGCTAGCAAGACTAATAAAGAAGAAAAGAGAGAGAAATCAAATAGACGCAATAAAAAATGATAAAGGGGATATCACCACCGACCCCACAGAAATACAGTCTACCATCAGAGAATACTATAAACACCTCTACGCAAATCAACTAGAAAATCTAGAAGAAATGGATAATTTCCTGGACACTTTCACTCTCCCAAGACTAAACCAGGAAGAAGTTGAATCCCTGAATAGACCAATAGCAGGCTCTGAAATTGAGGCCACAATTAATAGCCTACCCACCAAAAAAAGTCCAGGACCAGATGGATTCACAGCTGAATTCTACCAGAGGTACAAGGAGGAGCTGGTACCATTCCTTCTGAAACTATTCCAATCAATAGAAAAAGAGGGAATCCTCCCTAACTCATTTTATGAGGCCAACATCATCCTGATACCAAAGCCTGGCAGAGACACAACAAAAAAAGAGAATTTTAGACCAATATCCCTGATGAACATCGATGCAAAAATCCCCAATAAAATACTGGCAAACAGGATTCAGCAGCACATCAAAAAGCTTATCCACCATGATCAAGTGGGCTTCATCTCTGGGATGCAAGGTTGGTTCAACATTCGCAAATCAATAAACGTAATCCAGCATATAAACAGAACCAAAGACAAGAACCACATGATTATCTCAATAGATGCAGAAAAGGCTTTTGACAAAATTCCACAGCCCTTCATGCTAATAATGCTCAATAAATTCGGTATTGATGGAAAGTACCTCAAAATAATAAGAGCTATTTATGACAAACCCACAGCTATAATCATACTGAATGGGCAAAAACTGGAAAAATTCCCTTTGAAAACTGGCACAAGACAGGGATGCCCTCTCTCACCACTCCTATTCAACATAGTGTTGGAAGTTCTGGCTAGGGCAATCAGGCAAGAGAAAGAAATCAAGGGTATTCAGTTAGGAAAAGAAGAAGTCAAATTGTCCCTGTTTGCAGATGACATGATTGCATATTTAGAAAACCCCATGGTCTCAGCCCAAAATCTCCTTAAGCTGATAAGCAACTTCAGCAAAGTCTCAGGATACAAAATTAATGTGCAAAAATCACAAGCATTCTTATACACCAGTAACAGACAAGCAGAGAGCCAAATCAGGAATGAACTTCCATTCACAATTGCTTCAAAGAGAATAAAATACCTAAGAATCCAACTTACAAGGGATGTCAAGGACCTCTTCAAGGAGAACTACAAACCACTGCTCAGTGAAATCAAGGAGGACACAAACAAATGGAAGAACATACCATGCTCATGGATAGGAAGAATCAATATCGTGAAAATGGCCATACTGCCCAAGGTTATTTATAGATTCAATGCCATCCCCATCAAGCTACCAATGTTTCTTCACAGAATTGGAAAAAACTGCTTTAAAGTTCATATGGAACCAAAAAAGAGCCCGCATTGCCAAGACAATCCTAAGTCAAAAGGACAAAGCTGGAGGCATCACGCTACCTGACTTCAAACTATACTACAAGGCTACAGTAACCAAAACAGCATGGTACTGGTACCAAAACAGAGATATAGACCAATGGAACAGAACAGAGTCCTCAGAAATAATACCACACTTCTATAGCCATCTGATCTTTGGCAAACCTGAGAGGAACAAGAAATGGGGAAAGGATTCCCTATTTAATAAATGGTGCTGGGAAAATTGGCTAGCCATAAGTAGAAAGCTGAAACTGGATCCTTTCCTTTCTCCTTATACGAAGATTAATTCAAGGTGGATTAGAGACTTAAATGTTAGACCTAATACCATAAAAACCCTAGAAGAAAATCTAGGTAGTACCATTCAGGACATAGGCATGGGCAAGGACTTCATGTCTAAAACACCAAAAGCAATGGCAACAAAAGCCAAAATTGACAAACGGGATCTGATTAGACTAAAGAGCTTCTGCACAGCAAATGAAACTACCATCAGATTGAACAGGCAACCTACAGAATGGGAGAACATTTTTGCAATCTACTCATCTGACAAAGGGCTAATATCAAGAATCTACAAAGAACTCAAATAAATATACAAGAAAAAAACAAACAACCCCATCAAAAAGTGGGCAAAGGATACGAACAGACATTTCTCAAAAGAAGACATTCATACAGCCAACAGACACATGAAAAAATGCTCATCATCACTCGCCATCAGAGAAATGGAAATCAAAACCCCAATGAGATACCATCTCATACCAGTTAGAATGGCAATCATTAAAAAATCAGGAAAGAACAGGTGTTGGAGAGGATGTGGAGAAATAGGAACACTTTTACACTGTTGGTGGGACTGTAAACTAGTTCAACCATTATGGAAAACAGTATGGCAATTCCTCAAGGATCTAGAACTAGATGTACCATATGACCCAGCCATCCCACTACTGGGTATATACCCAAAGGATTATAAATTATTCTATTACAAAGACACATGCACATGTATGTTTATTGCAGCACTATTCACAATAGCAAAGTGTTGGAATCAACCCAAATGTCCATCTGTGACAGACTGGATTAAGAAAATGTGGCACATATACACCATGAAATACTATGCAGCCATAAAAAAGGATGAGTTTGCGTCCTTTGTAGGGACATGGATGCACCTGGAAAGCATCATTCTTAGTAAACTATCACAGGAAGCGAAAACCAAACACCGCATGTTCTCACTCATAGGTGGGAACTGAACAATGAGATCACTTGGACTCGGGAAGGGGAACATCACACACTGGGGCCTATCATGGGGAGGTGGGAGGGGGGAGGGATTGCATTGGGGAATTATACATGATATAAAGGATGAATTGATGGGTGCTGACGAGTTGATGGGTGCAGCACACCAACATGGCACAAGTATACATATGTAACAAACCTGCACGTTATGCACATGTACCCTAGAAATTAAAGTATAATAAAAAAAAAGAAACATGTGTCTGTGTGAGGTAAATTCACGTATCACAAAGGAGTTTCTCAGAAAGCTTTTTTCTAGTTTTTGTCTTAGGATATCTCCTTTGTCACCCAAAGCATCAATGCACTATGAAATATCCCATAGCATATTCCAAGAAAACAGCATTGGCAAACTGCTCAATGAAATGAGCAGTATAACTCTGTTATATGAATTCACACATCACAAAGCAGATTCTCAGATTGCTTGTTTATGCTTTTTATCTGAGGATGTTTCCTTTGTCACCATTGGCTTCCATGCGCTCAAAAATATCCCATTGCATATTCCAGGAAAACAGTGTTAGCAGACTGCTCAATGAAAAGAATGGTGTAGATCTGTGAGATGAATTCACACATCACAAAGTAGTTTCTCAGAAAGCTTCTTTCTCCTTTTTATCTGAGGATATTTCTTTTTTCATTATACCCTCCAATGCCATCCGAAATAGCCCTTCTCAGATTCCCAAAAACAGTGTTATCAAACTGCTCAATAAAAAGAATGTTGTAACTCTGTGAGATGAATTCAACATCACAAAGCAGCTTCTCAGAAAGCTTCTCTATAGTTTTTATCTGAGGCTATTTCCTTTTTCACTGTAGTCCTAAATGTGCTCCTAAATATCCCATTGCAGATTCCACGAAAACAGTTTTGGCAAACTTCTCCAGGAAAAGAAATATGTAGCTCTGGGAGATGAATTCACACATCACAAAGAAGTTTCTCAGAAAGCTTCTTTCTAGTTTTTATCTGAGGATATTTACTTTGTCACCATAGGCTTCATTGCAATCCAAAATATCCCTTCTCAGATTCCCCAAAAACAGTGCCACCAAACTGCTCCAAGAAAAGAATCGTGTAACACTGTGAGATGAATTAACACACCAGAAAGCATTTATTCATAAAGCTTCTTCTAGTTTTTACATGCAGATATTTTCTTTGTCACCAAAAGGTTCAATGCGCTCCAAAATATCGCTTTTCAGATTCCACGAAAACTGTGTTCCCAAACTGCTCAAAGAGAAGCACTGTGTAACTCGTTGAAATGAATTAACACATCAGAAAGCCATTTCTCAGAAAGCTTCTTTCTAGTTTTTATCTGAGGATATTGCCTTTTTCACCGTAGGCCTCAATGTGCTCCCAAATATCCCTTTTAGGATTACTCAAAAACAGTGTAAGCAGCTGCTCCAAAGTGAGAAAGGTGTAAATCTGTGAGGTCAATTCACACATCACAAATAACTTTCCCAGAAAATTTCTTTCCAGTTTTTATCTGAGGATATTTCCTTTGTCTCCTTAGGCTTCAATGAATTCCAAAATATCCCTTCTCAGATTCCCCGGAAACACTGCTACCAAACTGCTCCATCAAAAGAATATTGTAAGTCTGTGAGATGAATTCTCAAATCAGAAAGCAGTTTCTCAGAAACCATCTTTCTGTTTTATGTCTCAGGATATTTTCTTTGTCACAATAACCTTCAATGTTCTCCAAAATATCCCATTGCAGATTCCAAGAGAGCAGTACTAGCAAACTGCTGAAAGAAAAGAACTGTGTAACTCTGTGAGATGAATTTACACATCAAAAAGCAGTTTCTCAGAAATCTTCTTTTTGGTTTTTTCATGAGGATATTTCCTTTGTCACCATAGGCTGCAATGCACTCCCTAATATCCTATTGCAGATTACACGAAAACAGTGTTACCAAACTGACACATGGTCAGAAAGGTTTAACTCTGTGAGGTAAATTCACACATCACAACGAACTTTCTCAGAAAGCCTCTTTCTAGTTTTTACCTGAGGATATTTTCTTTGTCACCATTGGCTTCAAAGTGATCCAAAATATCCTATCTCCATTTCCACAGAAACAGTGTTAACAAACTGATCCATGAAAAGCATCATGCAATGCTGTGAGATGAACACATCAGAAATTGGTATATCAGAAAGTTTGTTTCTAGTTTTTATATGAGGATATTTCGGTTGACTCCACATGCTTCAATGCGGTCCGAAATATCCCATAGCAGATTCCAAGAAAACAGTGTTAGCAAACTGCTCAATGAAAAGAACAGTTTAACTCTGTGAGATGAAACCACACATCACTAAGGAGTTTCACAGAGGCTTCTTTCTAATTTTAACCTGAGGATATTTCCTTTTCAGCTTAGACTTCAATGCAATTCAAAATATGCTGTCTCAGATCCCCAAAAATAGTGCAACCAAAAAACTCCATAAAAACTGAGGTGTAACTCTGGGAGATGAATTCACACATCTCAAAGCTGTTTCTCAGGAAGCTTCTTTCTAGTTTTTCTCAGAGTTTACATCCTTTTTGACTGTAATCCTCAATGCGCTATGGAATACCCCATTGCAGATTCCACAAAAAAAGTGTTGGCAAACTTCTGAAAGAAAAGAAAGGTGTAACTCTGTGAGATGAATTCACATATCCCAAAGCAGTTTCACAGAAAGCTTCTTTTTGGTTTTTATCTGAGGATAATTTCTTTGTCACTATTGGCTTCAATATACTCCCAAATATTCTACTGCAGATTCCATGAAAACAGTGTTATCAATCTTCTCAATGTAAAGAACGGTGTGTCTCTGTAAGATGAATACACACATCACAAAGCAGTTTCTCAGAAAGCTTCTTTCCTGTTTTTTCCGAGGATATTTCCTTGTTTTCTGTAGGCCTCAATGCACTCCCAAATATCCCCTTGCAGGTTCCATGAAAATGGTGTTAGCAAATTGCTCCATGAAAAGAAAGGTGTAAATCTGTGAGATGAATTCAAACACCTCAAAGAACTTTCTGATAAAACATCATTCTAGTTTTTATCTGAGGATATTTCCTTTGACACCATAGACTTCAATGTGATCCAAAATATCCTTCCTCAGATTCCGCCAAAATAGTGATACCAAACTGAATCATGAAAAGAATCATGTAACTCTGTGAATTGAATTAACACATCACAATGCAGTTTCTCAGAAAGCTTCCTTCTAGTTATAATCTGAGGATAATTCCTTTGTCTCCATAAGTTTCAATGTGCTCCAAAATATCTCACTGCAGATTCCAAGAAAATGGTGTTAGTAAACTGCTCAATGGGAAGAACAGTGGAACTCTGTAAGATGAATTCACACATCATGAAGTAGTTTCTCAGAAAGTCTCTTTCTATTTTTTATCTGAGAATATTTTCTTTTTCACCATAGACCTCAATGCGCTCCAAAATATCTCTTCGCAGATTCCACGAAAACAGTGTTAGCAAACTACTCCATGAAAAGAAAGGTGTATCTCTTTGAGATGAATTCACACATCACAAAAAACTTTTTGAGAAAGCTTCTTTCTAGTTTCTATATGAGGATATTTCATTTGTCACCATACTCTTCAATGCTATCCAAAGTATCCCTTCTCAGATTCCCCAAAAACAGTGCTACCAAACTGATACATGAAAGGAGTGGTGTAACTCTGTGAAATGAATTCATACATCGCAAAGCAGTTTCTCGGAAAGTTTTCTTTTGCTTTTTTTGTGAGGGTATTTAGTTTGTCACCATATGTTTCAAACCACTCCGAAATATCCTAACGCAGATTCCACAAAAACATTGTTAGCAAACTGCTCCAAGAAAGGAGTCATGTAACTCTTTCAGATAAATTCACACATCACAAGGAAAATTCTCAAAAAGCTTCTTTTTATTTTATATCTCAGGATATTTTCTTTGTTACCATAAGCTTCAATGGAATGCAAAATATCCCTTCTCACATTGCCCATAATCAATGCTAGCAAATTGATCCATGAATAGAAAAGTGTAAGTGTGTGAGATAAAATAACACATCACAAAGTGGTTTCTCAGAAAGTTTCTTTCAAGTTTTTTTCTGAGGATATTTTCGTGTTCACCATGGGCCTCAAAGTACTCGTGAATATCCCTTTGCAGATTCCACGAAAATAGTGTCAGCAAACTGCTTCATGAAAACAGAGGTGTGAATCTGTGAGATGAATTCACACATCACGAAGCAGTTTCTCAGAAACCTTCTTTTTGTTTTATTTATGAGGATATTTCCTTTGTCACCATATGCTTCATGGCATTCCCAAATATCCTATTGCAGATTCCACGAAAACAGTTTTATCAAACTGGTGAAAGGAAAATATCATGTAGCTCTGTGAAGTGAATTCACATATCACAAAGAAATTTCTCAGAAAGCTTCTTTCTAGTTTCTATCTGAGGATACTTCCTGTGTAACCATAGGCTTCAATGCAATTCAAAATATCCCCTCTCAGATTCCCCAAAAACAGTGATACTAATTGCTCCATGAAAAGGCTTGTGTAAATTTGTGAGATGAACTCACACATCACAAAGCAGTTTCTCTGAAAACTTCTTTCTAGTTTTTATCTGAGGATGTTTCCTTTTTCACCATAGGCCTCAATTCACTCCCAAATATCACTTTGCAGATTCCACGAAAACAGTGTTAGCAAACTGCTTCATGAAAAGAAGGTTGTTACTGTGTGAGATAAATACACACATCAGAAAGAAGTTTCTCTGAGAGCTTCTTTCTAGTTTTTACCTGAGGATATTTCCCTTGTCACCATCCTCTTAAATGCCATCCAAATATCCTTTCTCAGATTCCCCAAAAACAATGCTACCAAACTGCTCCATGAAAAGAAAGGTGTAACGCTGTAACATAAATTCATACATCACAAAGCTGTTCCTCAGAAAGCTTCTTTCAAGTTATTATCTGAGAATATTTCCTTTTTCACCATAGACCTCAATGCACCCCCAAATATCCCTTTGCAGATTCCATGGAAACAGTGTTAGCAAACTGCTCCATGAAAGGAAAGGTGTAACTCTTGGAATGAATTCACACATCACAAGGAACTTTCTCAGAATATTTCTTTGTAGTTTTTATCTGGGGATATTTCCTTTGTCACCGTAAACTTGAATGCGTTCTGAAATATCCCATTGTAGATTCCAAGAAAACAGTGTTAACAAACTCCTCCATGAAAAGAAAGATGTTACTCTGTGAGATGAATATACAATCACAAAGAAGTTTCTCAGAAGCCTTCCTTCTGGTTTTTATCTGAGGATATTTTCTTTTTAACCATAGTTGTCAACTAGCTCCCAAATTTCACTTTGTAGATTCCACGAAAACAGAGTTAACAAACTGCTACATAAAAATAAATTGTTCCTCTGTGAGATGACTACACACTTCAAAAATAAGTTTCTCAGAAAGCTTCTTTCTAATTTTTAATTGAGGATATTTCCTTTGTCAGCATGGGCATCAATGCTATCCAAAATATCCCTTCTCAGATTCCCCAAAAACAGTGCTTCCAATCTGCTCCATGAAAAGAATGGTGTAACTCTGTGAGATGAATTCACAAATCACAAAGCAGCTTTTCAGAAAGCTTCTTTCCAGTTTTTGTTGGAGGATATTTCTTTTTTCCCCATAGGCCTCAATGCGCTCATGAATATCTCTTTGCATATTACACAAAAATAGTGTTAGCCAAGTGCTCCATGAAAAGAAAGGTGTAAATTAATGAGGTGAATTTACACATCACAAAGCAGTTTCTCAGAAAGCTTCTTTTTGGTTTTCATCTGAGGATAATTTCTTTGTCACCATAGGCTTCAATACACTCCCAAATATCCTATTGCAGATTCTCCAAAAATAGTGCTACCGTAGTGCTCCATGAAAAGAATGGTGTAACTCTGAAAAGTAAATTCACACATTCCAAAGCTTTATCTCAGAAGGCTTCTTACCAGTTTTTATCTGAGGATATTTCCTTTTTCACCATATTCTTATATGCACTCCTGAATATCTCATTGCAGATTCCACAAAAGTAGTGTTAGCAAACTTCTCAATGAAAAGAACGGTGTAAGTTTGTGAGATGAATTCGCACATCACAAAGCAGTTTCACAGAAAGCTTCTTTTAGGTTTTTCTCTGACTATATTTCCTTCATCACCAGAGGCTTCAATGTGCTCCAAAATATCCTACTGCAGATTCCATGAAAACACGGTTATCAAACTGCTCAATGAAAAGAATGGTGTAACTCTGTAAGATGAACTCACATATCACAAAGGAGTTTCTCAGGAAGCTTCTCTCTAGTTTTTATCTGAGGACATTTCTTATTTCACCCTAGGCCTCAATGTGCTCCCAAATATCCCTTAACAGATTCCATGAAAACAGGGCCATGGAACTGCTCCATGAAAAGAAAGGTGCCACTGTGTGAGATGAATTCACACATCACAAACAACTTTCTCAGAAACATTCTTTCTAGTTTTTATCTGATGATATTTCCTTTGTCACCATAGGCCTCAATGCAATCTAAACTATCCATTATCAGATTCCACAAAAACAGTGCTACCAAACTGCTCCATGAAAATATTTGTGTAACTCTGGGAGATAAATTCACGATTCAAAAAGTCATTTCTCAGAAAGATTCTTTCTAGTTTTTATATGATGATACTTCCTTTGTCACCACAAGCTTCAATGCGCTTTGAAATATCCCATTGCAGATTCATAGAAAACAGTGTTTGCAAACTGATCAATGAAAAGAACACTGTCACTCTGTGAGATGAATTCACTAATCACAAAGCAGTTTCTCAGAAATCTTTTTGACTTTCATCTGAGGATATTTCCTTTGTCTCCAAAGGCTTCAATGCCCTACAAAATATCCTGTTGCAGATTTCATGAAAACAGAATTAACAAACTTCTCCATGAAAATAAAGTTGTTATACTGTGAGATTAATACACCCATCACAAGTTTCTCAGAAAGCTTCTTTTTGTTTTTTTTGTGAGGCTATTTCCTTTGTCACCATAGGCTTCAATGCAATCTAAAATATCGCTTCTCAGATTCCCCAGAAACAGTGCTACCACACTGCTCCAAGAAAAGAATCATGTACCTCTGTGAAATGAATTCAAAAATCACCAAAGAGATTCTCTGAAAGTTTCTTTCCAGGTTTTGCCTGAGGATACCTCCTTTGTCACCATAAGTTTCAATGCATTCCAAAATATCTCATTGCACATTCCATGAACGCAGTGTTAGTAAACTGCTCAATGAAAAGAACAGTGTAATTCTGCGAGACCAATTCTCACATCCCAAAGCAGTCTCTCAGAAAGCTTCTTTTTGGTTTTTATCTGAGGATATTTCCTTTTTCATCATAGGCTTCAATGCACTCCCAAATATCCTTTTGCAGGTTCCACAAAAACAGTGTTAGCAAACTGCTCCAAGAAAAGAAAGGTGTAACTCTGTGAGATGAATTCACACATCACAAAGAAATTTCTCAGAAAACTACTTTCTAGTTTTTCTCTGAGGATATTTCCTTTGTCACCATAGGCCTCAGCTCGCTCCCATATATGCCTTTGTAGGTTCCATGAAAACAGTGTTAGCAAATTACTCCATGAAAAGAAAAGTGTTATTCTCTGAGATGAATACACACAGCACAATGCAGTTTCTTCAAAATCTTCTTTCTAGTTATTATCCGAGGATATTTCCTTTGTCACCATATGTTTAATGTGATCCAAAATACCCCTTCTCACATACCCCAAAAATGTGCTACCAAACTACTTCGTGAAAAGAGTGGTGTAACTCTGTGAAATGAATTCACACATCACAAAGCTGTTTCTCAGAAAGATTCTTTCTAGTTTTTATCTGAGCGTATTTCCTTTTTCACCATATTTCTCAATGCACTACTGAATATCCCACTGCAGATTCCAGAAAAAATGTGTTAACAAACTTCTCAATGAAAAGAACGGTGTAACACTGTGAGATGATTACACACATCACAAAGCAGTTTCACAGAAAGTTTCTCTTTTGTTTTTATCTGATACATTCTCTGCAATCATAGGCTTCAATGCACTCCCAAATGTCCTATTGCAGATTCCAAGAAAACAATGCTATCAAACTGCTCAATGAAAATAACAGTGTAACTCTGTGAGATGAATTCACACATTACAAATCAGTTTCTCAGGTATCTTCTTTCTCATTTTTATCTGAGGATATTTCCCTTTTCACTATAAACTTCAAAGCACTCACGAATATCCCTTTGCAGATTCCACAAAAACAGTGTTAGGAAAGTGCTCAATGAAAACAAAGGTATTACTTTGTGAGATGAATACATACATCACAAAGGAGCTCCTCAGAAAGCTGATTTATACTTTTTATCTGAGGATATTTCCTTTGTCACCCTAAGCTTCAATGTGCTCCAACATATCAGAATGCAGATTCCAAGAAAACAGTGTTAGCAAACTGCTAAATGAAAACAACAATGTAACTCTGTGAGATGAATTCACACACCAATAAGCAGTTTCTCAGAAAACTTCTTTCTAGTTTTTGTCTGAGAATATTTCCTTTGTCACCATGGGCTTCAATGCAATCAAAAATATCCCTTCCCAGATTCCTCAAAAACAGTGGTACCAAACTGTGCCAAAAAAATAAAGTGTAATTCTGTGAGGTGAATTCATACATCACTAAGCAGTTTCACAGAAAGCTTCTTTTTGGTTTTTGCCTGAGGATATTTCGTTTGTCACCAAAGGCTTCAATGAACTCTGAAATATTCTATTGCAGATTCCGGGAAATCAGTGTCAAAAAACTGCCCCACAAAAAGAGTGGTGTAACTCAGTGAGATGAAATCACACATCACAAAGAAGTTTCTCAGAAATCTTCCTTCTAGTTTTTATCTGAGGATATTTTCCTTTTCACCATAGGTCTCAACTCGCTTCCAAATATCACTTTGTAGATTCCACAAAAACAGTGTTAGCAAACTGCTCCCTGAAAAGAAAGATGTTACTCTGAAAGATGAATACACACATCACAAAGAAGTTCCTCAGAATGCTTCTTCTAGTTTGTATCTGATTATATTTCCATATGTCACGAATAGGCTTCAATGTGATAAAACATATAACTTCTCAGATCCCCAAAAAGAGTGCTACCAAATTGCTCCATGAAAGGAATGGTGTATCTCTGTGAGATAAATTCACACACCACAAAGCTGTTTCCCAGACCACTTCTTTCTAGATTTTGTCTGAGGATATTACCTTTTTCTCCATATTCCTCAATGCTCTCTGGGATATCCCATTGCAGATTTCACGAAAAAAGTGTTAGCAAACTTCTCAATGAAAAGAACGGGGCAACTCGGTGGTGTGAATTCACACCTCACAAAGCAGTTTCACAGAAAGCTTCTTTTTTATCTGAGGATATTTCCTCTTTCACCATAGGCGTCAATGAGCTCCCAAATATCCCTTTGCAGATTCCATGAAAACAATGTGAGCAAACGGTTCCATGAAAGGAAAGGTGTAACTCTGTGAGATGAATTCATGCATCACAAAGAACTTTCTCAGAAAACCTCTTTCTAGTTTTTATCTGAGGACATTTCCTTTGTCACCATAAGCTTTATTGTGCTAAGAAATATCCCATTGCAGATTCCAAGAAAACAGTTTTACCAAACTGCTCAATAAAAAGAACAGTGTAATTCTCTGACATGAATTCACACATCGGAAAGCAGTTTCTCAGAAAACTGCTTTCTAGTTTTTTTCTGAGGATATTTCCTTTTTCAAAATAGGCCTCACCTCGCTCCCAAATATCCCTTTGTTGATTCCACGAAAAGAGTGTTAGCAAACTGCTCCATGAAAAGAAATGTGTTACTCTGTGAGATGAGTACATGCATCACAAGAAGTTTCTCAGAAAGCTTCTTTCTATTTTTATCTGAGGATATTTCCTTTGTTACCATAGGCTTCAATGCAATCCAAAATATCCCTTCTCAGACTCCCCCAAAACAGTGCTATCAAACTGCTCCGTGGAAAGAATTGTGTAATTCTGTGAGATGAATTGACACATAATAAAGCAGTTTCTCAGAAAGTTTCTTTCTAGTTTTTAACTGAGAATATTTCCTTTTTCACCATATTCCTCCATGAGCTCCAGAATATCCCATTGCAGATTCAAGGAAAAATGTGTTAGCAAACTTCTCAATGAAAGCAATGGTGTAACACTATGAGGTGAATTGTCACATTACAAAGCAGTTTCACAGAAAGATTCTTTTTGGTTTTTATCTGAGGATATTTCCTTTATCACAATAGACATCAATGCGCTCCCAAATATCCTATTGCAGATTCCAAGAACACAGTGTTATCAAACTGCTCAAAGATAAAAACAATGTAACTCTGTGAGATGAATTCACACATTACAAAGCAGTTTGTCAGAAATCTTCTTTCTCGTTTTAATCTGAGGATATTTCCTTTTTCACTATAGGCCTCAAAGTGCTCACAAATATCCCTTTGCAGGTTCCACAAAAACAGTGTTAGCAAACTGCTGCATGAAAAGAAAGGTGTTACTCTGTGAGATGAACACATACATTAAAAAGAATCTTCTTGGACAGCTGATTTCTACTTTTTATCTGAAGATGCTTCCTTTGTCAGCATAGGCTTCAATGCGATTGAAAATATGCCTTCTCAGATCCCCCACAAGTAGATCTACCATACTGCTCCTTGGAGGGGATCATGTAACTCTGTGAGATGAATTCACAAATCACAAAGCAGTTTCTCAGAAACCTTCTTTCTAGTTTTTCTCTGAGGATATTTCCTTTTTCACCCTAAGCTTCAATGACTTCTGAAATATCCCATTGCATATTCCAAGAAAACAGTGCTAGCCAACTGCTCAATGGTAGGAATGGTGTAACTCTGTGAGTTGAATTAACACATCACAAAGCAGTTTTTCAGAAAGCTTCATTCTAGCTTTTATCTGAGGATATTTCCTTTTTCACCATAGACTCTATGTATTCCCAAATATCCCTTTGCAGATTCCAGGAATACAGTGATAACAAATTACTCCATAAAAAGAAAGGTGTAACTCTGTGAGATGAATTCACACATCGCAAAGAGCTTTCTCAGAAAGCTTCTTTCTAGTTTTTGTCAGAGGATAATTCCTTTGTCACCGTAGGTTTGAATGAGATCCAAAATATTTCTTCTCAGTTTCCCCAAAACCATTGCTACCAAACTGCTCCATGAAAAGAATTGTGTAACTCTGAGACATGAATTAACACATCACAAAGTGATTCTCAGAAAGCTTCTTTCTAGTTGTTATATGAGCCTATTTCCTTTACAACCTTAGGCTTCAATATGCTCCAAAATATCCCTTCTAAAACACCAAAGAATCAGTGATGTCAAAGTGCTCCCTCAGAGAAACGTTTAGCTCTATGAGATGAAAACCCACAACTCAAAGGGATTTCTCAGAAAGCCTCTCTCCAGTTTTTACCTGAAGTTATTTCCTTTATTGCCATTGGACTCTGTGTGCTCCCAAATATCCCTTTGCAGATTCCCCAAAGCAGTGTTTCCTAATTGCTCAATGAAAAGAAAGGTGTAACTCTGTGAGATGAATTCACACATCACAAAGCAGTTTCTCAGAAAGCTTCTTTCTAGTTTAAATCTAAGGATACTATCTTTTTCACCATAATCTTCATTGTGCTCCCAAGTATCTCTTCTCAGATAGCACAAAAACAGTGATGCTGGACTGCTCAACCAACAAAAAGGTTAAACTCTATGTGATGAATACACACAACACAAAACTGTTTCTCAAAAAGCTTCTCTCCAGTTTTTATCTGAAGTTATTTTCTTTTTCACCGTAGGGCTCTAGGAGCTCCCGAATATCGCTTTGGACATTCCACAAAAACAGTACTACCAATGTCCTCAAAGAAAACAAAGGTTTAACTCGGTGTGATGAAATCACCCATCCCAAAGAAATTTTTCAGAAAGCTTCTATCTACTTTTTATCTCAGGATGTTTCCTTATCCACCATCGGCTTCAGGTACTTTGAAATATCCCTTCTAAGACAGCACAAAAACAGTGCTACCAAACTGATTCTTAAAAAGAATCGTGTAACTCTAGGAGTTGAATTAACAAATCAAAAATGGGTTTCTGAGATAGCTTCTTTCTAGTTTTTGCCTGAGGATATTTCCTTTGTCAACATAAGCTTCAATGTACTCCGATATATACCATTGCAGATTCCAAGGAAACGGTGTTAGCAAAGTGCTCAATGAAAAGATCTGTGTAACTCTGTGAGATGAATTCACACATCACAAAGCAGTTCCCCTGAAGGATTCTTTTTAGTTTTTATCTGAGGATATTTCCTTTTTCACTATAGGCCTCAGTCCATTCCCAAATATCCCTTTGCAGATTCCACATAAACGGTGTTAATAAACTGCTCCATGAAAAGAAAGGTGTAACTCTGTGAGATGAATTCACACAATGCAAAGAATTTTTTCAGAAAGCTTCTTTCTAGTTTTTATCCTAGGATATTTCCTTTGTCACCATAGGCTTCAATGCGATCCTAAATATCCCTTCTTAGATTACCCAAAAGCAGTGCTACCAAACTGATCCATGAAAAGAATCGTGTAACTGTGTGAGATTAATTCACAAATCACAAAGCAGTTTCTCCGAATGATTCTTTCTAGCTTTTGTCTAAGGATATTTTCTTTGTCTCCCTAAGCTTCAATGCACTCCAAAATATACCATTACAGATTCCAAGAAAACTGTTAGCAAACTGCTCCATGAAAACAACAGTGTAAGTCTGTGAGATGAATTCACACATCACAAAGCAGTTTCTAAGAAATCTTCCTGTTGGTTTTTACCTGAGGATTTTCCTTTGCCACCCTAGGCTTCAATGTGCTCCCAAACATCCTACTGCAGATTCCATCAAAACAGTGTTATCGACCAGCTGAACAGAAAGAATGATGTACCTCTGTGAGATAAATTCACACATCACAAAGCAGTTTCTCAGAAAGCTTCCTTCTAGTTTTTATGTGAGGATATTTAGTTTTTTACCATAGGCCACAATGTGCTCCAAAATATCCTTTGCAGATTCCATGAAAACTGTGATAGCAAGCGATTCCATGGAAAGGAAGGTGTAACTCAGTGAGATGAATTCACACATCACAAAGAAGGTTCTCAGAAAGATTCTTTCTAGTGTTTATCTGAGGATATTTTCTGTTTCACTCTAGGCCTCAATGCGCACCCAAATATCCCTTTGCATATTCCACAAAAACATTGTTTGCAAACTGCTCAATGAAAAGAACAGTGTAAATTTGTGAGATGAATTCCATGTCACAAAGCAGTTTCTCACAAAGCTGCTTTTTGCTTTTTGCTTGGATATAACCTTTGTCACCATAGGCTTCAAGTCACTCCCAAATATCCCTTTGCAGCTTCCAGCAAAACAGTGTTAGCAAACAGCTCAATGAATAGGAAGTTGTAACTTTGTGAGATGAATTCACACATCACAAAGAACTTTCTCAGAAAGTTTCTTTCTATATTTTTTCTAAGGATATTTCCTTTGTCATCATAGGCTAGAATGCGATCCATAGTATCCATTCTCAGATTCCCCGAAAACAGTGCTACCAAACTGCTGCATGAACAGAAAGGTGTAACTCTGTGAGATGAAATAACACATCACAAGCCACTTTCTCAGAAAGTTTGTTTCCAGTTTTTGTCTTAAGATATTTCCTTTGTCAGCATAAAGTTCAATGCTCTCCAAAATATGCCATTGCATATTCCAACGAAAGAGTGTTAGCAAACTGCCCAATGAAAAGAACAGTGTAACTCCATGAGATGAATTCAGAAATCATAAAGCAGTATCTCAGAAATCTTTTTGCTTTTTATCTGCGGATATTTCCTTTATCATGATAGGTCTCAAAGTGCTCCCACATATCCCTTTGCAGATTCCTCGAAAACAGTGTTTACAAATTTCTCCATGAAAAGAAAGGTGTAACTCTGTGAGGTGAATTCACACATCACAAAGAACTTTCTCAGAAAGCTTGTTTCTAGTTTTAATCTGAGGATATTTCCTTTGTCACCATAGGCTTCAATACGATCCAAAATATCCCATCTCAGATGAACCAAAAACAGTGCTAACAAACTGCTCCATGAAAGCAATTGTGTAACATTGAGAGATTAATTAACACATCAGAAAGTGGCTTCTCAGAAAGCTTCTTTCTAGTTTTTGTATGAGGATATTTACTTTGTCACCATAAGCTTCAAAGCGCTCAGAAATATCAGATTTCAGTTTCCAGGAAAACAGTGTAAGTAAACTGCTCAATGCAAAGAACAGCATAACTCTGTGAGATGAACTCACACATCACAAAGCAGCTTCCCACAAAGCTTCTTTCTCGTTTTTGTCTGAGGATATTTACTTTTTCACCATATTCCTGAAGGCACTCCCGAGTATCCAATTTCAGATTAAACGAAAAAAGTATTAGCAAACTTCTCAATGAAAAGAATGGTGTTACTCAGTGAGATGAATTCACACATCACAAAGCAGTTTCTCAGGAAGTTTCCTTTGGTTTTTATCTGAGCATATATTCTTTGTCACCATAGACTTCAATGCCCTCTAAAATATCCTATTGCAGATACCAAAAAATCAGTGTTATCAAACTGCTCAATGAAAAGAACGTTGTAACTCTGTAAGGTGAATTCACGCATTATGAAGCTGTCTCTCAGAAAGCTTCCTTCTACTTTTTAAATGAGGATATTTACTTTTTCACTATAGTCCTGAATGCACTCCAGAATATCCCATTGCAGATTATATGAAAACAGTATTAACAAACTGCTCCAGGAAAAGAAAGGTGTAACTTTCTGAGATGAATTCACACATCACAAAGAACTTTCTCAGAATGCTTCTTTCTAGTTCTTATCTGAGGATATTTCCTTAGTCACCATAGGCTTCTATGCAATTCAAACTATCCCTTCTCAGATTTCCCAAAAACTCTGCGAACAAACGTACCCATGAAAAGGATTGTGTAGCTCTTTGAGATGAATTAACACATCACAAAGTGATTTCCCAGAAAGAATATTTCTAGTTTTCATATGAGGATATTTCCTATGTCACTATAAGCTTCAGTGCACTCCAAAATATCCCATTGTGCATTCCATAAAACAGTGCTAGTAAACGGTGCAAGGAAAACTACACTGTAATACTGTGAGATGAATTCACAAATCACAAAGCAATTTCTCAGAAAGTTTCTTTCTACTTTTTATCTGAGATTATTTTCTTTTTCACCTTAGGTCTCAATGCATACCTTTGCAGATTCCACAAAAGCAGTGTTAGCAAATTGCTCAATTAAAAGAACGGTGTAACTCTGTAAGATGAATTCACACATTATAAAATAATTTCTCAGAAAGCTTATTTCTAGTTTTTATCTGAGGATATTTCCTTTGTCACCATGGGCTTCAATGCGATCCAATATATCCTGCCTGAGATTCCCCAAAAACAGTGCTACCAAACTGATCTATAAAAAGAATCATGTAACTCTGGGAGATGAATTCACATATCACAAAGATGTTTTTCACAAAATATCTTTTTAGTTTTTATCTGAGGATATTTCCTTTTTTGCCATATTCCTCAATGCACTCCCAAATATCCCAATGCAGATTAAACTTTAAAATTGTTAACAAACTTCTCAATGAAAAGAATGGTAAAACTCTGTGAGATGAATTCACACATCACAAAGCAGTTTCACAGAAAGCTTCTTCTTCGTTGTTATCTGAGGATATTTCCTTTGTCACCAAAGAGTGCAATGCACTCCCAAATAACTCTTCTCAGGTACCAGGAAAAGAGTGATGCTGGATTGCTTCATAAAAAAAAGGTTAAACTCTATGAGATGAATACACACATCACAGAACCGTTTCTGGAAAAGCTTCTCTTCAGTTTTTACTTGAAGGTATTTACTTTTTAACCTTAAGCCTCTAGGAGCTCCCGAATATAACTTTGCAGATCCCACAAAAACAGTGCTACCAAGCTGCTCAAAGAAAAAAAAGGGGTAACTCTGTGTGAATGAATTCACCCATCACATAGAAATTTCTCAGAAAGCTTCTTCCTAGTTTTATCTCAGGATATTTCCTTTTCTATCATCCGCTTCCATGTGTTCCCAAATATCCCTTTGCAGATTCCATGAAAACAGTGTTAGCAAACTGCTCCACGAAAGGAAATTTGCTGTTTTGAGACGGAGTCTCGCTCTGTCGCCCAGGCTGGAGTGCAGTGGCCGGATCTCAGCTCACTGCAAGCTCCGCCTCCTGGGTTTACGCCATTCTCCTGCCTCAGCCTCCCGAGTAGCTGGGACTACAGGCGCCCGCCACCTTGCCCAGCTAGTTTTTTGTATTTTTTTAGTAGAGACGGGGTTTCACCGTGTTCGCCAGGATGGTCTCGATCTCCTGACCTTGTGATCCGCCCGTCTCGGCCTCCCAAAGTGCTGGGATTACAGGCTTGAGCCACCCCGCCTGGCCTCCTTCTAGTTTTTATCTGATTATATTTCCTTTGCCACCATAGGCTTCCATGCGTTCCAAAGTATCCCTTCTCAGATTCCCCAGAAACAGTGCTACAAACTGATCCATGAAAAGAACCATGTAACTCTGTGAGAAATTCATACATCAAAAAGTAGTTTCTGAGAAAACTTCTTTCTCGTTTTTATTTGAGGATATTTCCTTTTTCACCATAGGCCTCAATGCGCTCCCATATATACCTTTGCAGATACCTTGAAAACAGTGTTAGCAAACTGCTCAATGAAAAGAACATTGTAATTCTCTGAGTTGAATTCATACATCACAAAGTAGTTTCTCAGAAAGTTTCTTTCTAGTTTTTATCTGATGATATTTCCTTTTTACCTGCAACCCTCAAAGTGCTTCCAAATACCCCTTCACAGATTCCACAGAAACAGTGTTATCAAACAGCCCAACAGAAACAATCGTGTAAACCTGTGAAATGAATTCACACATCACAAAGCAGTTTCTCATAAAGATTTTTTGTAATATTTATCTGAGGATATTTCCTTTGTCACCACAGTCTTTAATGTGATCCAAAGTATCCTTTCTCAGATTCCCCAAAAACAGTGCTACCAAACTGCTCCATGAAAAGTATAGTGTAATTCTGTAAGATGAATTCACAAATCACAAAGAAGTTTATCAGAAAGCTTCTTTCTACTTTTTGTCTGAGGATATTTCCTTTGTCACCACAGGCTTTCAAGGAATCCAAAATATCCCTTCTCAGATTACCCAAAAGCACTGCTACCAAACTGCTTCATGAAAAGAATTGTGTAGCTCTGTGAGATGCATTCACAAATCACAAAACAGTTTCTCATAAACCTTCTCTCTAGTTTTTGTCTGAGGATATTTCCTTTGTCAACGTATGCTTCAATGTGCTCCAAAATATCACATTGCAGATTCCAAGAAAACAGTGTTGGCAAACTGCTTAATGAAGAGTTGAGTGTACTTCTGTGAGATGAATTCACACATCAAAAAGCAGTTTCTCAGAAAGCATATTCTTCGTTTTTATCTGAAGATATTTCCTGTGTCAACATTGGCTTCAATGTGCTCCCAAATATCCTATTGCAGATTCCATGAAAACAGTGTTATCAAACTGCTCAATGAAAGGAATGGTGTAACTCTGTGTGGTGAATTCACATGTCACAAAGCCGTTTATCAAAAGGCTTCTTCCTAGTTTGTATCTGGGGATATTTACTTTTTCACTATAGGCCTCAATGCACTCCGAAATATCATTTGCCAATTCCACTAAAAGAGTGTTAGGAAAATGCTCCATGAAAAGAAAGGTGTAACTCTGTGTGACGAATTCACACATCACAAAGCCGTTCATCAGAAGGTTTCTTCCTAGTTTGTATTCGAGGATATTTACTTTTTCATTATAGACCTCAATGCACTCCCAAATATCCCATTGCAGATTACAAGAAAGCAGTGTTACTAAACTGCTCAATGTAAAGAACAGTATATGTCTCAGAGATGAATTCGCACATCACAAAGCACTTTTTCAGAAAGTTTCTTTCTAGTTTTTATCGGTGAATTTTTCCTTTTTCACCATAGGTATCAATGCACTTCCAAATATCTCTTTGTTGATTCCACGAAAACTGTGTTAGCAAACTTCTCTTTGAAAAGGAAAGTGCAACTCTGTTGGATGAATTCACACATCACAAAGAACTTTCTCAGAAAGCTTCTTTCTAGTTTTTATCTGAGGATATTTCCTTTGCCACTTTAGTTTTCATTGTGATCCAAAATATCCTTTGTCTGATTCCCCAAAAACACTGTTAACAAACTCATCCATGAAAAGGATTGTGTAACTCTCTGAGATGAATTAACACATCATAAAGCTGTTTCTCAGAAAGCTTCTTTCTATTTTTTATGTGCAGATATTTCCTTTGTCACCCTAAGCGTCAATGCACTCTGAAATATCCCATTGCAGATTCCAAGTAAAGAGTGTTAGCAAACTGCTCAATGAAAAGAACAGTGTAACTCTGTGAGATGAGTTCACACATCACAAAGCAGTTTCTCAGAAAGCTTCTCTTTGGTTTTTATCTGAAGGTATTTCTTTTGTCACCGTAACCTTCAATGCACTCCCAAATATCCTATTGCAGATCCCACAAAAGCAGTGTTATCAAACTGCTCAATGAAAATAGCAGTGTACCTCTGTGAGAAGATTTCACTGATCCAAAAGTAGTTTCTCAGAAATCTTCTTTCTAGTTTAAATATGAGAATATTTCCTTTTTCATCATAGTCTTGAATGTGCTCCCGAATAACTGCTCTCAGTTACCACAAAAACAGTGATGGCGATCTTCTCAATCAACAAAAATGTTATAGTCTGAGATGAATATAGACATCACACAACCGTTTCTGTAAAGCTTCTCCAAAGTTTTAATCTGAAGTTATTTCCTTTTTCACCATAGGCCTCTAGGAGCTCTCAAATATCCCTTTACAGATTTCAGAAAAACAGTGCTACCAAACTGCTCATAGAAAAGAAAGGTGTAACTCTCCCTGATGAATTCACCCATCACGAGGAAATTTCTCCGAAAGCACCTTTCTACTTTTTATCTGTGCCTGTTTACTTTTTCACCATCAGCCTCAATATGCTCCCAAATATCCCTTCTCAGACACCACAAATACAGTGATGACAAACTGCTCAATCAACAAAATGGTTTATTTGTATGAGGTGAATACACACATCACAAAACAGTTAATCAAAAACCTTCTCTCCAGTTTTGAGCTGAAGATATTTGCTTTTTCACCATAGACCTCTATGAGATCCGAAAAATCCCTTTTCAGATTCCCCCAAAACAGTGCTACCAAACTGCTACATGAAAAGAAATGTGTAAGTCTGTATGATGCATTCACCCATCACAAAGGAGTTTCTCAGAAAGCTTCTTTCTAGTTTTCACATGAGGATATTTCATTTGTCACCATAAGCTTCAATGCACTCCGAAATATCAGATTGCAGATTCCAAGAAAACAGTGTAGGCAAATTTCTAAATGAAAAGAACAGTGTAAATCTGTGAGATGAATTCAAACATCACAAAGCAGTTTCCAAGAAAGCTTCTTTCTGGTATTAATCACAGGTTACTTCCTTTTTCACCATAGGCCTCAAAGCACTCCCAAATATCCCTTTGCAGATTACACAAAAACAGGGTTAGCAAAATGTTCCATGAAATGAAAGGTGTAACTCTGTGAGATGAATTCACACATAACAAAAATATTTCTCAGAAAGCATCTTTCTAGTTTTTATCTGAGAATAATTCCTTTGTCACCATAGGCTTCAATGCCATGCAAAATTTCCCTTCTCAGATTCCTGAAAAATAGTGCTACCAAACTGCTCTATGAAAAGTATCATGTAACTCTGTGAGATGAATTCACAAATCACAAGCAGTTTCTCAGAAATATTATTACTGGTTTTTGTCTGAGGGTATTTCCTTTTGTACCATAGACCTCAAGGTGCCCGCAAGTATCACTTTGGAGATTCCAGGAAAACAGTGTTAGCAAACTGTTCCATGAATAAAAACGTGTAAATCTGTGAGATGAACTCACACATCACAAAGCAGTTTCTGAGAAAGCTTCTTTTTGGTTTTGGTCTGAGGATATTTCCTTTGTCACCATAGGCTTCAATGCTCTCCGAAATATCCTAAGCAGATTCCATGAAAACCGTGCTATCAAACTGCTCAATGAAAGCAGCAGTGTATCTCTGTGAGACGAATTCACACATCCAAAATTAGTTTCTCAGAAAGCTTCTTTCTAGTTTTTATCTGAGGGTATTTCCTTTTAAACCATAATCCTCAATGCTCTCCCATATATCACTTTTCAGATTCCACCAAAACAATGTATGCAAACTGCTCCATGAAAAGAAAGGTGAAACTCTGTGAGATGAATTCACACATCACAAAAAAGTTTATCAGAAAGTTTCTTTCTAGATTGTATCTGAGGATATTTCCTTTGTCACCATAGGCTTCAATGCGTTCCAAAATACCCCTTCTCAGTTTCCCCAAAAACAGTGCTACCAAATGGCTCCATGAAAAGAATGGTGTAACTCTATGAGATTAATTCATAAATCACAAAGTAGTTTCTCAGAAAGCATCTTTCTGATTTTTATCTTAAGATATTTCCTTTTTTTATGGCAGCATAATATTCCATGTTGTATATGTGCCACATTTTCTTAATCCAGTCGGTCACAGATGGACATTTGGGTTGATTCCATGTCTTTGCTATTGTAAATAGTGCCACAATAAACATACATGTGCATGTGTCTTTATAGCAGCATGATTTATAATCCTTTGGGTATGTACCCAGTAGTGGGATGGCTGGGTCATATGGTACATCTAGATCTAGATCCTTGAAGAATCGCCATACTGTTTTCCATAATGGTTGAACTAGTTTACAATCCCACCAACAGTGTAAAAGTGTTCCTATTTCTCCACACCTCTCCAGCACCTGTTGTTTCCTGACTTTTTAATGATTGCCATTCTAACTGGTGTGAGATGGTATCTCACTGTGGTTTTGATTTGCGTTTCTCTTAGGGACATGGATGCAGCTGGAAACCATGATTCTTAGCAAACTATCACAAGAACAGAAAACCAAACACCGCATGTTCTCACTCATAGGTGGGAACTGAACAATGAGATCACTTGGACTCAGGAAGGGGAACATCACACATCGGGGCCTATCATGGGGAGGGGGGAGGGGGAGTGATTGCATTGGGAGTTATACCTGATATAAATGACGAATTGATGGGTGCTGACAAGTTGATGGGTGCAGCACACCAACATGGCACAAGTATACATATGTAACAAACCTGCATGTTATGCACATGTACCCTAGAATTTAAAGTATAATAAAAAAGAAAGATATTTCCTTTTCACCCGTTGCCTCAATGTGCTTGTGAATATCCCTTTGCAGATCCCCCAAAACAGTGCTACCAAACTGCTCAATGAAAAGAAAGGTGTAACTCTGTGAGATGAATTCACCCATTACAAAGAAGTTTCTCAGAAAGCTTCTTTCTAGCTTTTGTCTGAGAATATTTCCTTTTTCAGCATAGTCCTCAATGCACGCATGAATACTCCTTTGCAGATTCCACGAAAACAGTGTTAGCAGACTGTTCCATGGAAAGAAAGGTATAAATCTGTGAGATGAATTCACACATCATAAAGAAGTTTATCAGAAAGCTTCTTTTTGGTTTTTGTCTGAGGATGTTTTCTTTGTCACCATAGGCTTCAATGTGCTCCAAATATCCTATTTCAGTTTCCACAAAAACAGTGTTATCAAACTTTTGAATGAAAAAACAGTGTATCACTGTGAGTTGAATGCACACATCCAAAAGTAGTTTATCAGAAAGCTTCTTTCTAGTTTTTAATCTGAGGATATTTCCTTTTTCACCATAGGCCTCAATGTGCTCTGGAATATCCCATCTCAGATTCCATGAAGATAGTGTTAGCAGACTTCTCATTGAAAGAATGGTGTAACTCTGTGAAATGAATTCACACATCACAAAGAAATTTCTCAGAAAGTTTCTTTGTAGATTTTATTGAGGATATTTCCTTTGTCACCATCGGCTTCAACATGATCCAAAATATTCTTTCTCAGATTCTCCAAATATAATGCTACCAAACTGCTCCATGAAAAGGATCTTGTAGCTCTGTGAGATGAATTCACGAATCACAAAGCAGTTTCTCAGAAAGTTTCTTTCTAGTTTTTTTCTGAGGATATTTTCTTTTTCATTGTTTGCCTCAATGAGCTTGTGAATATCCCTTTGCAGATTCCACGAAAATAGTGTTAGGAAAACGCTCCATGAAAAGAAAGGTGTAAATCTGTGAGATGAATTCACACATCACAAAGCAGTTTCTCAGAAAGCATCTTTTTGGTTTTTCTCTGAGGATATTTCCTTTGTCACCATAGGCTTCAATGCACTCTCAAATATCCCTTCTCAGACTCCACAAAAGCAGTGATGCCAAAGTCCTCCCTCAACAGAAACGTTTGCCTCTTTGAGATGAATGTACACATCACAAAGGAGTTTCTCTGAAAACTTCTCTCCAGTTTCTACCTGGAGAATTTTCTTTTTTCACCTTAAGCCTCTATGTGCTCCCAAATATCTTTTGCAGATTCCATAAAAACAGTGCTACCGAAATGCTCAAAGAAAACAAAGGTATAACTCTGTGTGATGAATTCACCCATCACAAAGAAATTTCATAGAAATCTTCTTTCTAGTTTTTGTCTCCGGATATTTCGATTTCCGTCATCAGCTTCCATGCACTCCCAAATATCCCTTCTGAGACCCAATAAAAACAGTGATACCAAACTGCTCTCTAAAAAGAAAGCTTTACCTCTATGAGATGAATGCACACATCACAAAGGATTTATGGGAAAGTTTCTCTCCAGTTTTTACCTGAAGATATTTCCTTTTTCAAACTTGGCCTCTATCCACTCCCAAATATCGCTTTGCATATTCCACGAAAACAACGTTACCAAACTGCTCAATGAAAGAAAGATAAACTCTGTGAGATGAATTCACCCATTGCAAAACTGTCTCTCAGAAAGCTTCTTTCTAGTTTGTATCTGAGGGTATTTCTTTTTCACCATAGGCTCTTCTGCACTTTGAATATCCCTTTGTAGATTAAATAAAAACAGGGTTACCAAATTGTTCAATGAAAAGAATGGTTTACCTCTGGAAGTTGAATTCACCCATCATAAAGAAATTTCTCAGAATGCTCCTTTCTAGTTTTTATCTGTGCATATTAACTTTTCCACCATCAGCCTCAATATGCTCCCAAATATCCCTTCTCAAACACCAGAAAGAGTGTGATGCCAAACTGCTGAATCAACAAAATGATTTATCTCTATGAGTGAATACACACATCACAAAACCACTTCTCAAAATCCTTCTCTCCAGTTTTTATCTGAAGATATTTCCTTTTTCACCATAGGCCTATATGAGCTCCCGGAAGTCCCTTTGCAGATCCCCAAAAACAGTGCTACCAAACTACTCAATGGAAAGAAAAGTGCAACTCTGTGAGATGAATTCACTCATCACAAAGCAGTTTCTCAGAACGCTTCTTTCTAGCTTTTGTCTGAGAATATTTCCTTTTTCACTGTACTCTCAATATGCTCGTGAATATCCCTTGGCAGATTCCACGAAAACAGTGTAAGCAAACTGCTCCATGAAAAGAAAGGTATAAATCTGTGAGATGAATTCACACATCACAAAGAAGTTTATCAGAAAGCTTCTTTTTGGTTTTTGTCTGAGGATATTTCCTTTGTCACCATCGGCTTCAATGTGGTCCCAAATATCCTATTTCACTTTCCACAAAAACAGTGTTATCAAACTGCTCATTGAAAACAACAATGTATCGCTGTGTGATGAATGCATACGTCCAAAAGTACTTTCTCAGAACGCTTCTTCCCAGTTTTTATCTGAGGATATTTCCTTTTTCGTCATAGGCATCAATGTGCTCCGGAATGTCCCATCTCAGATTCCACGAAGATAGTGTTAGCAAACTTCTCATTGAAACAATGGTATAACTCTGTGAAATGAATTCATACATCACAAAGAAATTTCTCAGAAAGTTTCTTTGTAGATTTTATCGAGGATATTTCCTTTGTCACCATAGGCTTCAACGTGATCTAATATATTCTTTCTCAGATTCCCCAAATACAGTGCTACCTAACTGCTCCATGAAAAGGATTTTGTGACTCTGTGAGATGAATTCACAAATCACAAAGCGGTTTCTCAGAAAGCTTCTTTCTCCTTTTTGTCTGAGGATTTTTTTTTCAACGTTTGCCTCAATGAGCTTGTGAATATCCCTTTGCAGATTCCACGAAAATAGTGTTAGGAAAATGCTCCATGAAAAGAAAGGACTAAATCCATGAGATGAATTCACACATTGCAAGGCAGTTTCTCAGAAGGCATCTTTTTGGTTTTTCTCTGAGGATATTTCCGTTTCCACCATCGGGTTGCATGTGCTCCCAAATATTCCTTCTCAGTCACCACAAAAACAGTGATGCCATACTGCTCTCTCAACAGAAAGCCTTACCTCTATGAGATGAATGCACACTTCAAAAAGGAGTTATCAGAAACTGTCTCTCCAGTTTTTACTTGAATATATTACCTTTTTCAACCTTGACATCTTTCCGCTCCTGAATATCCCTTTGCGTATTCCACAAAAAGAGTGTTACCAAACTGTTCAATGAAAAGAAAGATTTAACACTGTGAGATGAATTCACCCATCACAAAATAGTCTCTCAGAAAGCTTCTTTCTAGTTTTTATCTGAAGGTATTTCCTTTTCACCATAGGTTTCTCTGCACTCCGAATTTCCCTTTGTTGATTCCACAAAATCAGTGTGACTAAACTGCTTAATGAAAAGAATAGTTTACCTCTGGGAGATGAATTCACTCATCACAAAGAAATTTCTCAGAAAGCTCCTTTCAAGTTTTTATCTATGCATATTTACTTTTTCATCATCAGCCTCAACACGCTCCCCAAATCCCTTCTGAGACACCACAAAAAGAGTGATACCAAACTGCTGAATCAACACAATGGTTTATCTCTGTGAGTGAATACACACATCACAAAACAGCTCTCAAAAATACTTCTCTCCAGTTTTTATCTGAAGATATTTCCTTTTTCACCATAGGCCAATATGAGCTCCTGGAAGTTCCTTTGCAGATCCCCAAAAACAGTGCTACCAAACTGCTCAATGAAAAGAAAGGTGTAACTCTGTGAGATGAATTCACCCATCACAAAGAGTTTTTCACAAAGCTTCTTTCTAGTTTTTTTCCTGAGGAAAATTCCTTTTTCACCATAGGCATCAATATGCTCCTGAATATCCTTTTGCAGATTCCATGAAAACAGTGGTAGCAAACTGTTCCTTGAAAAGAAAGGTGTAAATCTGTGAGATGAATTCACATATCACAAAGCAGTTTCTCAGAAAGCTTCTTTTGGTTTTAGTGGGAGGATATTTCCTTTGTCACCATAGGCTTCAATGTGCTCCCAAATATCCTATTTCAGTTTCCACGAAACAGTGATATCAAACTGCTCAATGAAAACAACAGTGTATCTCTGTGAGATGAATTCACCCATCTGAAAGCAGTTTCTCAGAAAGCTTCTTCCCAGTTTTTATCTGACAATATTTCCTTTTACACCATGAGCCTCAATGCACTCCCATACATCACTTTGCACATTCCACGAAAACAGTATTTGCAAACTACTCCATGAAAAGAAATGTGTAACTCTGTGAGATGAATTCATACATCACAAAGAACTCTCTCAGAAAGCTTCTTTCTTGTTTTTATCGGAAGATATTTTCTTTGTCACCATAGGCTTCAATGCAATCCAAAATATCCCTTCTGAGATTCCCCAAAAACAGTGCTACAAAACTGCTCCATGAAAAGAATGGTGTAACACTGTGAGATGAATTCACACATCACAAAACAGTTTCTAAGAAAGCTTCTTTCTATTTCTTATCAGAGGATGTTTCCTTTTTCACCATAGGCCTCAATGTGTTCCGTAATATCCCATCGCAGTTTCCATGATAAAAGTGTTAGCAAACTTCGCAATGAAAAGAATGGTGTAACTCCGTGAGATGAATTCCCACATCACAAAGAAGTTTCTCAGAAAGTTTCTTTCTAGATTTTATTTGAGGATATTTCCTTTGTCACCTGAGGCATCAATACATTACAAATTATCCCTTTTCAGATTCCCCAAAAACAGTGCTATCACACTGCTCCATGAAGTGAATGATGTTACTCTGTGAGATGTATTCACAAATCACAAAGTAGTTTGTCAGAAAGATTCTTTCTAGTTTTTGTCTGAGGATACTTCCATTTTCACCACTTGCCTCAATGCACTTGTGAATATACCTTTGAAGATTCCATGAAAATAGTGTTAGCAAACTGCTCCATGGAAAACAAAGTGTAAATCTGTGAGATGAATTCAAACATTGGAAAGCAGTTTCTCAGAAACCTTCAGATATCCCTTCTCAGACACCACAAAAACAGTGATGCCACAGTTTTCCCTAAACAGAAACGTTTAGCTCTATTAGATGAATGCACACATCATAAAGGAGTTTCTAGGAAATCTTCTTTCTAGTTTTTATGTGAGGATATTTCCTTTGTCACTGTATTCCTCAATGTGCTCCCGAATATACCATTGAAGATTAAACGAAAAATGTTTTAGGAAACTTCTCAATGAAAAGAACAATGTTACTCGGTGTGTTGAATTCGCATGTCACAAAGCAGTTTCACAGAAAGTTTATTTTTGATTTTTATCTGAGGATATGTCCTTTGTCACCATAGTCTTCAATGCCCTCCCAAATATCCCTTTGCAGATTCCACGACAGCAGTGTTAGCAAATTTCTCAATGAAAAGAACAGTGTAACACTGTGGGATGAATTCACACATCAGAAAACAGTTTCTCAGAGAGCTTCTTTTTGGTTTTAATCTGTGAATATTTAATTTGTCACCATAGGCTTCAATGCACTACCAAATATCCTATTGCAGATTCTGTGAAAATAGTGTTATCAAACTGCTCAATGAAAAGAACGGTTTAACTCTGTGAGGTGAATTCACACATCACAAAGCAATTTCTCAGAAAGCTTCTTTCTAATTTTTATCTGTGGATATTTGTTTTTTTCCAATATAGGCCTCAATACGCTCCCAAATGACCCTTTGAAGCTCCCATGAAAATGGTGTTAGCGAACTGCTCAATGAAAAGTACAGTGTAACTCTGTGAGATGAACTCACACATCAGAAAGCGGTTTCTCAGAGCGCTTCTTTCTAATTTTTATCTGAAGATTTTTGTTTGTTTCACTACAGGCCTCATTGCATTCCCAAATATCCCTCTGCAGATTCCATGAAAATAGTGTTAGCTAACTGCTCAATGAAAAGGAAGGTGTATTTCTGCGAGATGAATTCACATATCACAAAGAGCTTTCTCAGAAAGTTTCTTTCTAGTTTTTGTCTGCGGATATTTCCTTTGTCACCATAGGCTTCACTGCAATCAAAAATATCCCTTCTCACATTGCCCCCCAAAAATGCTACCAAACTGATCCATGAAAAGAATCATGCAACTCTGAGAGATAAATTATCACATCAAAAAGTGGTCTCTCAATATGCTTATTTCTAGTTTTTATATGAGGATATTTACTTTGTCACCATAAGCTTCAAATCGCTCGGAAATATCCCATTGCAGAATCCTAGAAAAGAGTGTCAGCAAACTGGTAAATGAAAAAGACAGTGTATCTCCGTGAGATGTATTCACACATCACAAGGCAGTTTCTCAGAATGTTTCTTTCTAATTTTTTCTTAGGATGTTTCCTTATTCACCATATCCCTCAGAGCACTCAGAAATATCCCTTTGCCGATTCCATGAAAACAGTGTTAGCAAACTGCTCAATGAACTGAACAGTGTAACTCTGTGAGATTAATTCACACATCACAAAGCAGTTTCTCAGAAATCTTCTTTCTGGTTTTTATCTGAGGATATTTCCTTTGTCACCATAGGTTTCAAAGTTATCCAATATATCCTTTCCCAGATGCACCAAAAACAGTGCTACCAAACTGTTCCATGAAAAGTATCATGTATACATTTGTGAGATGAATTAACACATCAGAAAGTGGCTTCTCAGAAAGCTTCCCTGTAGTTTTCATATGAGGTTATTTACTTTGTCACCATAAGCTTCAATGTGCTCAGAAATATCAGATTGCAGATTGCAAGAAAACAGTGTAAGCAAACTGCAATGTAAAGAACAGTGTAACTCTGTGAGATGATTTCACACATCAAAAAGCAGTTTCTCAGCAAGCTTCTTTTTAGTTTTTATCTGAGTATATTTCCTTTTTCACCATATTCCTCAATGCCCTCCCAAATATCCCATTGCAGATTAAACAAAAAAAGTTTTAGCAAACTTCTCAATGAAAAGAACGGTGTTATGCAGTGAGATGAATTCACACATCACAAAGCAAAGCTTCCTTTTGGTTTTTATTAGAGGATATTTCCTTTGTCAATATAGGCTTCAATGCATTCCTAAATCCCCTATTGCAGATTCCACGAAAACAGTGTTATCAAACTTCTCAATGACAATAACGGTGTAACTCTTTAAGATGAATTCACACATCACAAAAGTCTTTCCCAGAAAGCTTCCTTCCAGTTTTTACATAAGGATATTTGCTTTTTCACTATAGACCTCAATGCGCTCAATAGTACCCCATTTCATATTCCATGAAAACAGAGTTAGCAAACTGCTCCATGAAAGGAAAAGTGTAACTTTCTGAGATGAATTCACACAACACAAAAATTTCTCAGAAAGCTTCTTTCTAGTTTTTATTTGAGGATATTTCCTTTGTCACTGTAGGTTTCAATGCAATTCAAAATATCCCTTCCAGATTCTCCAAAAGCAATGCTGCCAAACTGATCCATGAAAGGAATCATGCACCTCTGTGAGATGAATTAACACATTACACAGTGGTTTCTCCGAAAGCTTCTATTTTTTATATTAGGATATTTCCTTTTTCACCTTAGGATTCAATGCGCTTCCAAATATCCCTTCCCACACACCACAAAAACAGTGATGCCAAAGTGCTCCCTCAACAAAACTTTTAACTCTATGAGATGAATGCAGACATTACAAAGGAGTTTCTCCAAAATCTTGTCTCCTGTTTTTACCTGAAGAATTTTCTTTTTTCACATTTGGACGCTATATGTTCCCAAATATCCCTCTACAGATTTCACAAAAACAGGGCTACCAGACTGTGCAATGAAAAGGAAGGCTTAATTGTGTGAGATAAATTCACCCATCACAAATTAGTTTCTCAGGAAGCTTCTTTCCAGTTTTTATCTGAGGTAATTTTCTTTACACCATAGGCTTCAATGCCCTCCCAAATATCCCATCTCAGATACCACAAAAACAGTGATGCCAAACTGCTCCCTCAACAGAAACGTTTAGCTGTATGAGATGAATGCACACATCACAGAGGAGTTTCTCAGAAAGCTTCTCTCCAGTTTTTACATGGAGATATTTCCTTTTTCGCCATTGGATTCTCTGTGCTCCCGAATATCCCTTTGCAGATTCCACAAAAACAGTGTGACCAAACTGCTCAATGAAAAAAAGGTTTCACTCTGTGAGATAAATTCACCCATCACAAAGAGTTTCTCAGAAAGCTTCTTTCTAGTGTAAATATGAGGATATTTTCTTTTTCATCATAGGCTTCAATGTTCTCCCAAATAACTCCTCAAAGATATCACAAAAATAGTGAGAATGAGCTACTCAATTAAAAATAGATTAAACTCTATGAGATGAATACATGCATCACAGAACTGTGTCTCAAGGAGTTTCTCTTCAGTTTTCATCTGAAGTTATTTCCTTTCTCATAGGCCTCTATGAGCTCCAGAAAACCCTTTTGCAGATTCCCCAAAACATTTGTAATGTGTAATTCACACATTACAAAGAATCTTCTCAGAGAGTTTCTTTCTAGTTTTTATCTGTGGATATTTCCTTTGTCACCACAGGCTTCAATGTGATCCGAAATATCCCTTCTCATATTCCCCAAAAACAGTGCTACCAAGCTGTTCCATGAAAAGAATGGTATAACTCTGTGGCATGAATTCACATACCACAATGCAGTTTCTCAGAAAACATCTTTCTAGTTTTTATCTGAGGATATTACCTTTTTCACCATATTCCTCAATGCATTCTCGAATATCCCATTGCAGAATAAATGAAAAAAAGTGTTAGCAAGCTTCTCAATGAATAAAAAGGTGTAACCCCATGAGTTGAATGCACACATCACAAAGTCGTTTCACAGAAAGATTCTCTTTGGTTTTTACCTGAGGATAGTTCCTTTGTCACCATGGCCATCAATGTGCTCCCAAATATCCTATTGCAGATTCCACAAAAACAGTGTTATCAAACTGCTACATGAGAAGAAAGGTGTAACTCTGTGAGATGAATTCACACAAAATGAGGAACTTTCTCAGAAAGCTTCTGTCTAGTTTTTATCTGAGGATATTTCCTTTGTCACCATAGGCTTCAATGCAATCCAAAATATCCCTTCTCGGATTCCCCAAAAACTGCTACCAAACTGATCCATGAAAAGAATTGTGTAACTCTGTGAGATGTAATAACACATCACAGAGTGGTTTCTCAGAAAGCTTCCTTTTAATTTGTATATGAGGATATTTCCTTTTTCACTACAGGCCTCAATGTGCTCCAGAATATCCAATTGCAGATACCATGAAAAGAGTGTTAGCAAACTGCTCCATGAAAAGAGGTGTAGTTCTGTGAAATGAATTCACACATCATGAAGAAGTTTCTCAGAAAGATTCTTTGTAGTTTTTGTAGGAGGATATTTCCCTTTTCACCGTTTGCCCCAATTTGCTTGCAAATATCCCTTTACAGATTCCACGAAAATAGTGTTGGCAACTGCTCCATGGAAAGAAATGTGTAACTCTGTGTGATGAATTCACAAATCACAATGCAGTTTCTCAGAGAGCTTCTTTCTGGTTCTTACCTGAGGATATTTCCTTTTTCACCATATTCTTCAATGTGCTCTCAAATATTCCATTGCAGAATAAAGGAAAAAAGTTTTAGCAAACTTCTTAATGTAAAGAATGGTGTAACTCTGTGAGATATATTCACACATCACAAGCCGTTTCTCAGAAAGCTGCTTTTTGGTTTTTATCTGAGGATAGTTCCTTTGTCACTGTAGATTCAATGCACTCCCAAATATGCTATTGAATATTCCAGGAAAACAGTGTTATCAAACTGTTCTATCAGAAGAAAGGTTTAACTCTGTGAGGTGAATTCACACATCAAAAAGAACTTTCTGAGAAAGATTCTTTCTGGTTTTTATCAGAGGATATATCCTTGGTCACCATAGGCTTCAATGCCATCCAAAATATCCCTTCTCGGATTCCCCAAAAACACTGCTACCAAACTCATAAATGAATACAATCATGTATCTCTGTGAGATGAAATAATACATAACAAAGCTCTTTCACAGGAAGCTTCTTTCCAGTTTTTATATGAGGATATTTCATTTTTCACTATAGACCTCAATGCCCTCCAGACTATCTTATTTCAGATTCCATGAAAACGATGTTAACAAACTGCTCCATGAAAAGAGAGGTGTAACTCTGTCAGATGAATTCACACATCACAAAGACGATTCTCAGAAAGCTTCTTTCTAGTTTTTATCTGAGGATATTTTCTTTCTCACCATAGGCTTCAATGAGATCCAAGATATCCCTTCTCAGATTCCCCAAAAACACTGCTACCATAATGATCCATGAAAAGAATTGTGTAACTCTGTGAGGTAAACTAACACATCACAAATCAGTTTCTCAGAAACCTTCTTTCTAGTTTTTAATATGAGGATATTTCCTTTGTCACTGTAAGCTTCAAGATGCCCCAAAATATCCCATTTCAGGTTCCAAGAAAACAGTGTAGACAAACTGCTCAATGCAAAGAACAGTGTAACTCTGTGAGACGAATTCACACATCACTAACCAGTTTCTCAGAAAGCTTCTTTCTAGTTTTTATCTAAGGATATTTCCTTTTTCACCATAGGACTCATTGCGCTCCCAAATATTCCTTTGTATATGCCACGAAAAGTGTTAGCAAATTGCTCCATGAACAGAAGGGTGTAACACTGCGAGATGAATTAACACAACACAAAGAACCTTCTCAGAAAGATTCTTTTTTGTTTTTACCTGAGGATAATTCCTGTGTCACCATAGGCTTCAAAGGGATCGAAAATATCCCTTCTCAGATTCCCCAAAAGCAGAGCAATCAAACTGCTCCATGAAAAGAATCATGTAACTCTGTGAGACGAATTCACACATCACAAAGCAGTTTCTCAGAAAGTTTCTTTTTTGTTTTAGTCTGAGGATATTTCCTTTGTCACCAGAGGATTCAAAGGGCTCCCAAATATCCTATTTCAGAATCCCCCAAAACAGTGCTACCATACTACTTCATGAAAAGAATTATATAACCCTGGGAAATAAATTCACACATCACAAACTGGATTCTCAGTAAGGCTCTTACAAGTTTTTATCTGAGGGTATTTCCTTTTTCACCATATTCCTCTATGCGCTCCCAAATATCCCATTGCGGATTACAGTGTTACCAAACTGCTCCATGAAAAGGGTGTTGTAACTCTGTGGGACGAATTCATGCATCACAAAGAAGTTTCTCAGAAAGCTTCTTTCTAGTTTTTCTCTGAGGATATTTCCTTTTTCAATATAGGCCTCACTTTGCTGCCAAATATCCCTTTGTTCCGTGAAAACTGTGTTAGCAAACTGCTCCACGAAAAGTAAGATGTTACTCCAAGAGATGAATGTATACATCACAAAGAAGTTTCTCAGGAAGTTTTTTCTACTTTTATCTGAGGATATGTCCTTTGTCAACATAGGCTTCAATGCAATCCAAATATCCCTTCTCAGACTCCCCCAAAACAGAGCTACCACACTGTTCCATGAAAGCAATGGTGTAACTCTGAGAGATGAATTGACACATCACAAAACGGTTTCTCAGTAAGCTTCTTTACAGTTTTTATCTGAGGATATTAATTTTTCACCATTTTCCTCAATTAGCTCCGGAATATCCCTTTGCAGATTCCAGGAAAAAAGTGTTAGCAAACTTCTCAATGAAAGGAATGGTATAACTCTGTGAGTTGAATTGACACATCACAAGAAAGTTTCAGAGAGATTCTTTTTCGTTTTTATCTGAGGATATTTCCTTTGTCACAATAGACTTCAATGCACTCCCAAATATCCTATTGCAGATTCCAAGAAAACAGTGTTATCAAACTGCTCAATGAAAACAACAGTATAACTCTGTGAGGTGAATTCACACATTACAAAGCAGTTTCTCAGAAATCTTCTTTCTCTTTTTTATCTGAGGGTATTTCCTTTTTCACTATAGGCCTCAAAGTGGTCACAAATATCTCTTTGCAAATTCCACGAAAAGAGTGTTAGCAACCACTCCATGAAAAGATAGGTGTTACTCTGTGAGATGAATACATACATCACAAAGAAGCTTCTCAGGAAGCTGATTTCTACTGTTTATCTGAGGATATTTCCTTTGTCACCATAGACTTCAATGCGATTGAAAATATCTCTTCTAAGATCCCCCAAAACCAGTGCTACGTTACTGCTCCTTGAAAGGCATCGTGTAATTCTGTGAGATGAATTCACAACTCACAAAGCAGTGTCTCAGAAAACATCTTTCTAGTTTTTTGTCTGAGAATATTTCCTTTGTCACCCTAGACTTCAATGATCTCTGAAATATCCCATTGCAGATCCCGAGAAAACAGTGTTAGCCAACTGCTCAAATATAGGAATGGTGTAACACTGTGAGTTGAATTCACACATCACAACGCAGTTTCTCAGAAAGCTTCTTTCTAGTTTTTATCTGAGGATATTTCCATTTTCACTATAGTCTCAATGTGTTCACAAATATCCCTTTGCAGATTCCAGGAATACAGTGATAGCAAACTACTCCATTAAAAGAAAAGTGTAAATCTGTGAGATGAATTCACACATCACAAAGAACTTTCTCAGAAAGCTTCTTTCTAGTTTTTATCTGAGGATATTTCCTTTTTGACTATAGGCTCAATGCATTTTTAAATATCTCTTTGCAGATTCCAGGAATACAGTGATAGCAAACTGCTCCATGAAAAAAGGTGTAACTCTGTGAGGTGAATTCACACATCACAAAGAACTTTCTCAGAAAGTTTCATTCTAGTTTTTATCTGAGGATATTTCCTTTTTCACCATCGGCTTGAATGAGATCCAAATCATTCCTTCTCAGATTCCCCAAGAACATTGCTATCAAACTACTCAATGAAAAGAATCATGTAGCTCTGTGAGCTTCTTTTTGGTTTTTATCTGAGGATATTTCCTTTGTTACTTTAGGATTCAATGCGCTCCCATATATCCTATTGCAGATTCCTCAAAAACAGTGTTATCAAAGAGCTTAATGAAAAAAAGGTGCTACTCTGTGAGGTGAATTCACACATCACAAAGAACTTTCTCAGAAAGATTCTTTGTAATTTTTATCTGAGGATATTTTCTTTTTCACTATAGGCCTCAATGTGATCCAAATATCCCTTTACATATTCCATGAAAACAGTGTTAGCAAACTGCTCAATGAAAGGAACAGTGTATCTCTGTAACATGAATTCCCACGTCACAAAGCAGTTTCTCAGAAAGCTGCTTTTAGCTTTTTGTCTTGGATATATCTTTTGTCACCATAGGCTTCAATGAACTCCCAAATATCCCTTTGCAGTTTCCAGGAAAATAGTGTTAACAAACGTTTCCATGCAAAGGAAGGTGTAACTCTGTGAGATGAATTCACACATTACATATAATTTTCACAGAAAGCTTCTTTCTGGATTTTTTTTTAATTTTAATTTTAATTTTTATTTTATTTTATTTTTTTATTATACTTTAAGTTCTAGGGTACATGTGCATAAAGTGCAGGTTTGTTACATATGTATACTTATGCCATGTTGGTGTGCTGCACCCATCAACTTGTCAGCACGCTTCAATTCATCACTTATATCACGTATAAATCCCCAATGCAATCCCTCACTCCTCCCCCCTCCCCATGATAGGCCCCAGTGTGTGATGTTCCCCTTCCCAAGTCCAAGTGATCTCATTGTTCAGTTCCCACCTATGAGTGAGAACATGCGGTGTTTGGTTTTCTCTTCTTGTGATAGTTTGCTAAGAATGATGGTTTCCAGCTGCATCCATGTCCCTACAAAGGACGCAAACTCATCCTTTTTTATGGCTGCATAGTATTCCATGGTGTATATGTGCCACATTTTCTTTTTTTTTTTTTTCCTTTTTTTTTTAATTTAAGTTCTAGGGTACATGTGCATAACGTGCAGGTTTGTTACATATGTATACTTATGCCATGTTGATGTGCTGCACCCATCAACTCGTCAGCACCCATCAATTCATCATTTATATCATGTATAACTCCCCAGTGCAATCCCTCCCTCCTCCCCCCTCCCCATGATAGGCCCCAGTGTGTGATGTTCCCTTTCCCGAGTCCAAGTGATCTCATTGTTCAGTTCCCACCTATGAGTGAGAACATGCGGTGTTTGGTTTTCTGTTCCTGTGATAGTTTGCTAAGAATGATGGTTTCCAGCTGCATCCATGTCCCTACAAAGGACACAAACTCATCCTTTTTTATGGCTGCATAGTATTCCATGGTGTATATGTGCCACATTTTCTTAATCCAGTCTGTCACAGATGGACATTTGGGTTGATTCCAAGTCTTTGCTATTGTGAATAGTGCTGCAATAAACATACGTGTGCATGTGTCTTTGTAGTAGACTAATTTATAATCCTTTGGGTATATACCCAGTAGTGGGATGTCTGGGTCATATGGTACATCTAGTTCCAGATCCTTGAGGAATTGCCATACAGTTTTCCATAATGGTTGAACTAGTTTACAATCCCACCAACAGTGTAAAAGTGTTCCTATTTCTCCACATCCTCTCCAACAACTGTCGTTTCCTGACTTCTTAATGATTGCCATTCTAAGTGGTGTGAGATGGTATCTCATTGTGGTTTTGATTTGCATTTCTCTGATGGCGAGTGATGATGAGCATTTTTTCATGTGTCTGTTGGCTGTATGAATGTCTTCTTTTGAGAAATGTCTGTTCATATACTTTGCCCACTTTTTGATGGGGTTGTTTGTTTTTTTCTTGTATATTTGTTTGAGTTCTTTGTAGATTCTGGATATTAGCCCTTTGTCAGATGAGTAGATTGCAAAAATGTTCTCCCATTCTGTAGGTTGCCTGTTCACTCTGATGGTAGTTTCTTTTGCTGTGCAGAAGCTCTTTAGTCTAATCAGATCCCATTTGTCAATTTTGGCTTTTGCTGCCGTTGCTTTTGGTGTTTTAGACATGAAGTCCTTGCCCATGCCTATGTCCTGAATGGTACTACCTAGATTTTCTTCTAGGGTTTTTATGGTATTAGGTCTAACATTTAAGTCTCTAATCCATCTTGAATTAATCTTCGTATAAGGGGTAAGGAAAGGATCCAGTTTCAGCTTTCTACTTATGACTAGCCAATTTTCCCAGCACCATTTATTAAATAGGGAATCCTTTCCCCATTTCTTGTTTCTCTCAGGTTTGTCAAAGATCAGATGGCTGTAGATGTGTGGTATTATTTCTGAGGATTCTGTTCTGTTCCATTGGTCTATATCTCTATTTTGGTACCAGTACCATGCTGTATTGGTTACTGTAGCCTTGTAGTATAGTTTGAAGTCAGGTAGCGTGACCCCTCCAGCTTTGTCCTTTTGACTTAGGATTGTCTTGGCAATGCGGGCCCTTTTTTGGTTCCATATGAACTTTAAAGCAGTTTTTTCCAATTCTGTGGAGAAAGTCATTGGTAGCTTGATGGCGATGGCATTGAATCTATAAATAACCTTGGGCAGTATGGCCATTTTCATGATATTGATTCTTCCTATCCATGACCATGGTATGTTCTTCCATTTGTTTGTGTCCTCTTTGATTTCACTGAGCAGAGGTTTGTAGTTCTCCTTGAATAGGTCCTTTACATCTCTTGTAAGTTGGATTCCTAGGTATTTTATTCTCTTTGAAGCAATTGTGAATGGAAGTTCATTCCTGATTTGGCTCTCTGCTTGTCTGTTACTGGTGTATAAGAATGCTTGTGATTTTTGCACATTAATTGTGTATCCTGAGACTTTGCTGAAGTTGCTTATCAGCTTAAGGAGATTTTGGGCTGAGACGATGGAGTTTTCTAAATATACAATCATGTCATCTGCAAACAGGGACAATTTGACTTCTTCTTTTCCTAACTGGATACCCTTGATTTCTTTCTCTTGCCTGATTGTCCTAGCCAGAAGTTCCAACACTATGTTGAATAGGCGTGGTGAGAGAGGGCATCCCTGTCTTGTGCCAGTTTTCAAAGGGAATTTTTCCAGTTTTTGCCCATTCAGTATGATATTAGCTGTGGGTTTGTCATAAATAGCTCTTATTATTTGGAGGTACGTTCCATCAATACCGAATTTATTGAGCGTTTTTAGCATGAAGGGCTGCTGAATTTTGTCAAAAGACTTTTCTGCATCTATTGAGATAATCATGTGGTTCTTGTCTTTGGTTCTGTTTATATGCTGGATTACGTTTATTGATTTGCGAATGTTGAACCAGCCTTGCATCCCAGGGATGAAGCCCACTTGATCATGGTGGATAAGCTTTTTGATGTGCTGCTGAATCCGGTTTGCCAGTATTTTATTGAGAATTTTTGCATCGATGTTCATCAGGGATATTGGTCTAAAATTCTCTTTTGTTGTTGTGTCTCTGCCAGGCTTTGGTATCAGGATGATGTTGGCCTCATAAAATGAGTTAGGGAGGATTCCCTCTTTTTCTATTGATTGGAATAGTTTCAGAAGGAATGGTACCAGCTCCTCCTTGTACCTCTGGTAGAATTCAGCTGTGAATCCATCTGGTCCTGGACTTTTTTTGGTGGGTAGGCTATTAATTGTTGCCTCAATTTCAGAGCCTGCTATTGGTCTATTCAGGGATTCAACTTATTCCTGCTGTAGTCTTGGGTGAGTGTAAGTGTCCAGGAAATTATCCATTTCTCCTAGATTTTCTAGTTGATTTGCGTAGAGGCGTTTATAGTATTCTCTGATGGTTGTTTGTATTTCTGTGGGATCAGTGGTGATATCCCCTCTATCATTTTTTATTGTGTCTTTTTGATTCCTCTCTCTTCTCTTCTTTATTGGCCTTGCTAGTGGTCTGTCAATTTTGTTGATCTTTCAAAAAACCAACTCCGGGATTCATTGATTTTTTTGTAGGGATTTTTGTGTCTCTATCTCCTTCAGTTCTGCTCTGATCTTAGTTATTTCTTGCCTTCTGCTAGCTTTTGAATGTGTTTGCTCTTGCCTCTCTCGTTCTTTTAATTGTGATGTTAGAGTGTCAATTTTAGATCTTTCCTGCTTTCTCTTGTGGGCATTTAGTGCTATAAATTTCCCTCTACACACTGCTTTAAATGTGTCCCAGAGATTCTGGTATGTTGTATCTTTGTTCTCATTGGTTTCAAAGAACATCTTTATTTCTGCTTTCATTTCGTTATGTACCCGGTAGTCATTCAGGAGCAGGTTGTTCAGTTTCCATGTAGGTGAGCGGTTTTGATTGAGTTTCTTAGTCCTGAGTTCTAGTTTGATTGCACTGTGGTCTGAGAGACAGTTTGTTATAATTTCTGTTCTTTTACATTTGCTGAGGAGTGCTTTCCTTCCAATTATGTGGTCAATTTTGGAATAAGTGCAATGTGGTGCTGAGAAGAATGTATATTCTGTTGATTTGGGGTGGAGAGTTCTATAGATGTCTATTAGGTCCACTTGGTGCAGAGATGAGTTCAATTCCTGGATATGCTTGTTAACTTTCTGTCTCATTGATCTGTCTAATGTTGACAGTGAAGTGTTGAAGTCTCCCATTATTATTGTATGGGAGTCTAAGTCTCTTTGTAAGTCTCTAAGGACTTGCTTTATGAATCTGGGTGCTCCTGTATTGGGTGCATATATATTTAGGAGAGTTAGCTCTTCATGTTGAATTGATCCCTTTACCATTATGTAATGGCCTTCTTTGTCTCTTTTGATTTTTGATGGTTTAAAGTCTGTTTTATCAGAGACTAGGATTGCAACCCCTGCCTTTTTTTGTTCTCCATTTGCTTGGTAGATCTTCCTCCATCCCTTTATTTTGAGCCTATGTATGTCTCTGCATGTGAGATGGGTCTCCTGAATACAGCAGACTGATGGGTCTTGACTCTTTATCCAGTTTGTCAGTCTGTGTCTTTTAATTGGAGCATGTAGTCCATTTACATTTAAGGTTAATATTGTTATGTGTGAACTTGATCCTGCCATTATGATATTAACTGGTTATTTTGCTCGTTAGTTGCTGCAGTTTCTTCCTAGCCTCGATGGTCTTTACATTTTGGCATGTTTTTGCAATGGCTGGTACTGGTTATTCCTTTGCATGTTTAGGGCTTCTTTCAGGGTCACTTGTAAGGCAGGCCTGGTGGTGACAAAATCTCTAAGCATTTGCTTATCTGTAAAGGACTTTATTTCTCCTTCACTTATGAAACTTAGTTTGGCTGGATATGAAATTCTGGGTTTAAAATTCTTTTCTTTTAGAATCTTGAATATTCGCCCCCACTCTCTTCTGGCTTGTAGTGTTTCTGCCGAGAGATCTGCTGTTAGTCTGATGGGCTTCCCTTTGTGGGTAACCCGCCCTTTCTCTCTGGCTGCCCTTATGATTTTTTCCTTCATTTCAACTTTGGTGAATCTGGCAATTATGTGTCTTGGAGTTGCTCTTCTTGAGGAGTATCTTTGTGGCATTCTCTGTATTTCCTGAATTTGAATGTTGGCCTGCCCTACTAGGTTGGGGAAGTTCTCCTGGATGATATCCTAAGGAGTGTTTTCCAACTTGTTTCCATTTTCCCCCTCACTTTCAGGCTCCCCAATCAGACGTAGATTTGGTCTTTTTACGTAATCCCATACTTCTTGCAGGCTTTGTTCATTTCTTTTTCTTCTTTTTTCTTTTGGTTTCTCTTCTCACTTCATTTCATTCATTTGATCCTCAATTGCTGTTACTCTCTCTTCCAGTTAATCGAGTCGGTTACTGAATCTTGTGCATTTGTCACTTATTTCTCATGTCATGGTTTTCATCTCTGTCATTTCGTTTATGATCTTCTCTGCATTATTTAGTCTAGCTGTCAATTCTTCCACTCTTTTTTCAAGATTTTTAGTTTCTTTGCACTGGGTACATAATTCCTACATTATCTCTGAGAAGTTTGATGGACTGAAGCCTTCTTCTCTCATCTCGTCAAAGTCATTCTCTGACCAGCTTTGATCCCTTGCTGGTGATGGGCTGCGCTCCTTTGCAGGGGGAGATGTGCTCTTATTTTCTGAATTTCCAGCTTTTCTGCCCTGCTTTTTCCCCATCTTTGTGGTTTTATCTGTCTCTGGTCTTTGATGATGGTGATGTACTGATGGGGTTTTGGTATAGGTGTCCTTCCTGTTTGATAGATTTCCTTCTGACAGTCAGAAGGACTGTCTGTTGGTCTGTTGGAGATTTCTTGAGGTCCACTCCAGACCCTGTTTGCCTGGGTATCAGCAGCAGAGGTTGCTGAAGATAGAATATTGTTGAACAGCGAGTGTACCTGTCTGATTCTTCCTTTAGAAGTTTCCTCTCAGGGTTGTGCTCCACCCTGTGAGGTGTGGGGTGTCAGACTGCCCCTAGTGGGGGATGTCTCCCAGCTAGGCTACTCAGGGGTCAGGGACCCACCTGAGTAGGCAGTCTGTCCGTTCTCAGATCTCAACCTCCGCGTTGGGAAATCCACGGCTCTCCCCAAAGCTGTCAGACAGAGTCGTTCGCGTCTACACCGGCCCCCGCTGCTTCCCCTGTTGGTCTTCAGCTGTGCGATGTCCCCAGAGGTGGAGTATACAGAGACAGGCAGGCTTCCTTGAGCTGCTGTGAGCTCCACCCAGTTCGAGCTTCCCAGCGGCTTTGTTTCCCTACTTAAGCCTCAGCAATGGCGGCCGCCCCTCCCCCAGCCTTGTTGCTGCCTTGCGGATAGATCTCCACAGACTGCTGTGTTAGCAGTGAGGGAGGCTCCGTGGGCGTGAGACCCTCCCGGCCAGGCGTGGGATATATTCTCCTGGTGTGCCTGTTTGGTTAAAGCACAGTATTGGGGTGGGAGTTACCCGATTTTCCAGGTGTTTTGTGTCTCAGTTCCCCTGGCTAGGAAAACGGATTCACTTCCCCCTTGCGCTTCCAGGTGAGACGATGCCTTGCCCTGCTTCAGCTCTCGCTGGTCAGGCTGCCGCAGCTGACCAGTACCGATTGTCTGGCACTCCCTAGTGAGATGACCCCAGTACCTCAGTTGAAAATGCAGAAATCACCAGTCTTCTGTGTCGCTCGTGCTGGGAGTTGGAGAGTGTAGCTGTTCCTTTTCGGCCATCTTGCCTCTTTCTGGATTTTTTACTGAGGATATGTCCTTTGTCACCATAGGCTTGAATGCGATCCAAAATATCCAGTCTCAGATTACCCAAAAACGGTGCTGCCAAACTGATCCATGAAAAGAATCATGTAACTCTGTGAGTTGAATTAGCACATCACAAAGAGTTTTCTCAGAAAGCTTCTTTTTACTTTTTGTATGAGGATATTTCCTATGTCATCATAAGCTTCAATGCACTCTGAAATATCCCACTGCAGGTTAAAAAAAAAACAGTGTTAACAAACTACTCCATGGAAAGACCAGTGTAACACTGTGAGATGAATGCACACATCAAAAACCAGTTTCTCAGACAGCACCTTTCTAGTTTTTATCTGAGGATATTTCCTTTTTCACCGTCGGCCTCAACGTGCTCCCAAATATCTCTTTCCAGATCTGATGAAAACAGTGTTAGTAAACTGATCCATGGAAAGAAAAGTGTAATTCTGTGTGATGAATTCACACATCACAAGGAAGTTTATGAGAAAGCGTCTTTCTAGTTTTTATCTGAGTATAACTCCTTTGTCACCATGGTCTTCAATGCGACCCCAAATATCCCTTCACAGATTCCCCAAAAACAGTACTACAAACTGCAGCATGAAGAGAAAGGTGTAACTCTGTGAGCTGAAATAACGCACCACAAAGCAGTGTCTCAGAGAGTTTGTTTCCAGTCTTTGTCTTAGGATATTTCCTTTGTCAGCATAAAGTTAAAGGGTCTCCAAAATATCCATTGCAGATTCCAGGAAAAGAGTGTTAGCAAACTGCTCAATGAAAAGGATAGTGTAACTCCATGAGATGAATTCAGAAATCACAAAGCAGTATCTCAGAAAGCTTCTTTTTGCTTTTATTCTGAGGATATTTCCTTTGTCACCATTGGCATAAATGAGCTCCCAAATATCCTATTGCAGATTCCACAAAAGCAGTGTTATCAAACTGCTCCATGAAAATAATGGTGTAACTCTATGAGATGAGTTCACACACCACAAAATACTTTCTCAGAAAGCTTCTTTCTAATTTTTATCTGAGGATATTTCCTTTGTCACTGAGGGCTTCAATGCGATCCCAAATATCCCTTCACAGATTCCCCAAAAAACAGTGTTACCAAACTGATCCCTGAAAAGTGTCATGTAACTCTGTGAGATGAAGTAACACATCACAAAACGATGACTTAGAAAGCTTCTTTCTAGTTTTTATATGAGGATATTTCCTTTGTCACCATAAGCTGCAATACACTAAGAAATATCCCATTGCAGATTCCAAAAAACAGTGTTAGAAAACTGCTGAGTGAAAAGAACAGTGTAACTCTGTGAGGGGAATTCACACACCACAAAGCAGTTTCTCAGAAAGCTTCTTTCTAGTTTTTATCTGAAGGTATTTTCTTTTTCACCATAGGGGTTAATGCGCTCCCAAATATCCCTTTGCAGATTCCAGGAAAACGGTGCTAATATTCTCCTTCATGAAGAGAAAGGTGTAACTCTGTGAAGTGAATTCACACATCACAAAGAAACTTCTCAGAAAGCTTCTCTCTGGTTTTTATCTCAGGATATTTCCTTTGTCATCATAGGCTTCAGTGCATTCCAAAATATTCCTTCTCAGATACGCCAAAAACAGTGCTACCAAACTGCCCCATGTAAAGAATCGTGTAACTCTGTGAGATAAATTCAAAAATCTCAAAGCAGTTTCTCAAAAAGCTTCTTTGTAGTTTTTACCTGAGGAGGTTTAGTTTTTCACCATAGACCTCAACATGCACTGAAATATCCCTTTGCAGATTCCATGAAAACAGTGTTAGCAAACAGCTTCATGAAAAGAAAGTTGTATCTGCTAGGTGAATTCACACATCACAAAGAACATTCTCAGAAACCTTCTTTCTAGTTTTTATCTGATAATATTTCCTGTGTCACCATAAGCTTCAACGGGATCAAAGATATCCTCTGTCATATTCCCCAAAGAGATCTACCAAAATGCTACATGAAAGGAAAGGTGTATCTCTGTAAGATAAATTCACTAATCACCAAGCAGTTTCTCAGAAAGCTTATTTGTAGTTTTGTCTGAGGATATTTAATTTGGCACCATAAGATTCAAAGTGCTCCAGAATATCCCATTGCAGATTCCATGAAAACAGTGTTAGCAAACTGCTCCATGAAAAAAAAGCTGTAACTCTGTGAGATGAATTCACACATCAGAAAGAATTTTCTCAGAAAGCTTCTTTCTAGTTTTTATCTGAGGATATTTCCTTTGTCACCATAGGCTTCAATGCGATCCAAATTATCCCTTCTCAGATTCCCCAAAAACAGTGCTACCAAACTGCTCCATGAAAAGAATTGTGTAACTCAGTGAGATGAATTAGGACATCACAGAGCCGTTTCTCAGAAAGCTTCTTCCTAGTTTTTATATGAGGATGTTTCCATTGCTACCATAAGCTTCAATGCACTCTGAAATATCCCATTGAATATCCAAGAAAACAGTGTTAGCAAACTGATCAATGAAAAGAATGGTGTAACTCAGTGAGGTGAATTCACACATCATAAAGCAGTTTCTTAGGAAGCTTCTTTCTAGTTTTTATCTGAGGATATTACCTTTTTCTCCATAGACCTCAACGCGTTCCCAAAGATCCCTTTGCAGATTCCAGGAAAATAGGGTTAGCAAACTGCTCCATGAAAAGAAAGGTGCAAATTGGTGAGACGAATTCACACATCACAAAGAAGTTTTTCAGAAAGCTTCTTTCTAGTTTTTAACTCAGGATATTTCCCTCATCACTATAGGCCTCTTTGCTCTCCCAAATATCCCTTTGCAGATTCCAAGAAAACATGTTAGCAAACTACTCCATGAATAGAAATGTGAAACTCTGTGAGATTAATTCACACATCACAAAAAACTTTCTCTGAAAGCTTCTTTCTAGTTTTTATCTAAAGCTGTTTCCCTTGTCACCATTGGCTTCAATGTGATCCAAATTACCCTTCGTCAGATTCCCCAAAAACAGTGCTACCAATCTGATCTATGAAAAGGATCATGTAATTCGGTGAGATGAATTAGGACAACACAAAGTGGTTTCTCCAAAAGATTCTTCCTACTTTTCATATGAGGATAATCCTTTTGTCACCATACGATTCAATGCACTCCACAATATACCATTGCAGATTCCAAGAATGCAGAGTTATCCAACTGCTCATTGAAAATTACAGTGTAACTCTGTGAAATGAATTCACACATCACAAGAAGTTTCCCAGAAAGCTTCTTTCTAGTTTTTATCTGAGGATATTTCCTTTTTCACCATATTCCTCCATGCGCTCCAAATATTTCTCTGCAGATCCATCAAAAACAGTGTTAGAAAACTGCTCCATGAAAAGCAAGGTATAACACTGTGAGATGAATTCATGCATCACAAAGAAGTTTCTCAGAAAGCTTCCTTCTAGTTTTTATCTGAGGATATTTCCTTTATCACCATTGACTTCAATGTGATCCAAAATATACCTATGCAGATTGCATGACAACTGTTAGCAAACTGCTCCATGAAAAGAAAGGTGTAACCCTGTGAAATGAAAAAACACATCATGAAAAAACTTTCTCAGGAAGCTTCTTTCTAGTTTTTATCTAAGGCTGTTTCCTTTGTCACCATTGGCTACAATGTGATCTAAAATATCCTTCCCCAAATCCCCAAAAAGAGTGCTACCAAACTGATCCATGAAAGTAATCATGTAACTCTGTGAGATGTGTTCAAAAATCAGAAAGCAGTCTCTCAGAAATCTTCTTTCTTGTTTTTATATGAGGATATTACCTTTGTCACCATAAGCTTCAATGCACTCTGAAATATCCTTTTGCAGACTCCAAGAAAACAGTGTTAACAAACTGTTCAATAAAAAGAACAGTGTAACTCTATGAGATGAATTCACACATCAGAAAGCAGTCTCTCAGAGCTTCTTTCTACTTTTATATAAGGATATTTCTTTTGTTTATATTAGCTTCAACACACTCCGAAATATCAGAATGCAAATTCCAAGAAAACAATGTAAGGAAACTGCTCAATGCAAAGAACAGTGTAAGTCTGTGAGATGAAATCACACATGAAAAAGCTGTTTCTCAGAAAGCTTCTTTCTAGTTTTTATCTCAGGATATTTCCCTTTTCACCATTTTCCTCAATGTGCTCTGGAATATCCCATTGCAGATTCCATGAAAAAAGTGTAAGCAAACCTTTCAATGAAAATACTGGTGTAACTCTGTGAAATGAATTCACATATCAAAAAGAAGTTTCTCAGAAATCTTCTTACTAGTTTCTGTCTGAGGCTATTTCCTTTTTCATCCTTTGCCATTGCTGAGGTTTAGGTAGGTAAACAAAGCTGCTGGGAAGGTCGAACTGGGTGGAGCTCACAGCAGCTCAAGGAAACCTGCCTGTCTCTGTAGACTCCACCTCTGGGGACAGGGCACAGATAAACAACAACAACAAAAGAAGCAGCAGAAACCTCTGCAGACGCAAAGGACTCTGACAGCTTTGAAGAGAGCAGTGGACCTCCCAAAACGGGGGTTGAGATCTGAGAACGGAGAGACTGCCTGCTCAAGTGGGTCCCTGATCCCTGAGTAGCCTAACTGGGAGACATCCCCCACTAGGGGCAGTCTGACACCCCACACCACACAGGGTGGAATACACCCCTGAGAGGAAGCTTCCAAAGTAAGAATCAGACAGGTACACTCGCTGTTCAGCAATATTCTATCTTCGGCAACCTCTGCTGCTGATACCCAGGGAAACAGGGTCTGGAGTGGACCTCAAGCAATCTCCAACAGACCTGCAGGTGAGGGCCCTGACTGTTAGAAGGAAAACTATCAAACAGGAAGGACACCTATACCAAAACCCCATCAGTACGTCACCATCATCAAAGACCAGAGGCAGATAAAACCACAAAGATGGGGAAAAAGCTGGGCAGAAAAGCTGGAAATTCAAAAAATAAGAGCACATCTCCCCATGCAAAGGAGCGCAGCCCATCGTCAGCAACGGATCGAAGCTGGTCAGAGAATGACTTTGACGAGATGAGACAAGAAGGCTTCAGTCCATCAAACTTCTCAGAGCTAAAGGCGGAATTACGTACCCAGCGCAAAGAAACTAAAAATCTTGAAAAAAGAGTGGAAGAATTGACAGCCTGCCTAATTAATGCAGAGAAGTTCATAAACGAAATGACAGAGATGAAAAACATGACATGAGAAATACGTGAGAAATGTACAAGCTTAAGTAACTGACTCGATCAAATGGAAAAAAGAATATCAGCGATTGAAGATCAAATGAATGAAATGAAGCGAGAAGAGAAAATAAAAGTAAAAAGAGGAAAAAGAAATGAACAAAGCCTGCAAGAAGTATGGGATTATGTAAAAAGACCAAATCTACATCTGATTGGGGTGCCTGAAAGTGAGGGGGAAAATGGAACCTTTACAGATAAGCAAATGCTTAGAGATTTTGTCACCACCAGGCCTGCCTTACAAGAGACCCTGAAGGAAGCCCTCAACATGGAAAGGAACAACCGGTACCAGCCATTGCAAAAACATGCCAAAATGTAAAGACCATCGAGGCTAGGAAAAAACTGCATCAACTATCGAGCAAAATAACCAGTTAATATCATAATGGAAGGATCAAGTTCACACATAACAATATTAACCTTAAATGTAAATGGACTAAGTGCTCCAATTAAAAGACACAGACCGGCAAACTGAATAAAGACTCAAGACCCATCAGTCTGCTCTATTCAGGAGACCCATCTCACATGCAGAGACATACACAGGCTCAAAATAAAGGCATAGAGGAAGATCTACCAAGCCAATGGAGAACAAAAAAAAAGCAGAGGTTGCAATGCTAGTGTCTGGTAAAACAGATTTTAAACCATCAAAGATCAAAAGAGACAAAGAAGGCCATTACATAATGGTAAAGGGATCAATTCAACAGGAAGAGCTAACTCTCCTAAATATATATGCACCCAATACAGGAGCACGCAGATTCATAAACCAAGTCCTTAGAGACTTACAAAGAGACTTAGACTCCCATACAATAATAATGGGAGACTTCAACACTTCACTGTCAACATTAGACAGATCAACGAGACAGAAAGTTAACAAGCATATCCAGGAATAGAATTCATCTCTGCATCAAGTGGACCTAATAGGCATCTATAGAATTCTCCACCCCAAATCAACAGAATATACATTCTTCTCAGCACCACATTGCACTTATTCCAAAATTGACCACATAATTGGAAGGAAAGCACTCCTCAGCAAATGTAAAAGAACAGAAATTATAACAAACTGTCTCTCAGACCACAGTGCAATCAAACTAGAACTCAGGACTAAGAAACTCAATCGGGGGGCGGAGCAAGATGGCCGAATAGGAACAACTCCAGTCTCCAACTCCCAGCGCCAGCGACACAGAAGACCGGTGATTTCTGCATTTTCAACTGAGGTACTGGGGTCATCTCACTAGGGAGTGCCGGACAATCGGTGCTGGTCAGCTGCTGCAGCCTGACCAGCGAGAGCTGAAGCAGGGCGAGGCATCGCCTCACCTGGAAGCGCAAGGGGGAAGGGGATCCGTTTTCCTAGCCAGGGGAACTGAGACACACAACACCTGGAAAATCGGGTAACTCCCACCCCAATACTGCGCTGTAAGCATACAGGCATTCCAGGAGAATATATCCCACACCTGGCCGGGAGGGTCCCACGCCCACGAAGCCTCCCTCACTGCTAACACAGCAGTCTGCTGCGATCTATCCGCAAGGCAGCAGCGAGGCTGGGGGAGGGGCGCCCGCCATTGCTGAGGCTTAAGTAGGTAAACAAAGCCGCTGGGAAGCTCGAACTGGGTGGAGCTCACAGCAGCTCAAGGAAGCCTGCCTGTCTCTGTAGTCTTCACCTCTGGGGACAGCGCACAGCTGAAGACCAACAGGGGAAGTAGCGGGAGCCGGTGCAGACGCGAACGACTCTGTCTGACAGCTTTGGGGAGAGCCGCGGATCTCCCAACGCGGAGGTTGAGATCTGAGAACGGACAGACTGCCTGCTCAGGTGTGTCCCTGACCCCTGAGTAGCCTAGCTGGGAGAAATCCCCCACTAGGGGCAGTCTGATACCCCACACCTCACAGGGTGGAGTACACCCCTGAGAGGACACTTCCAAAGGAAGAATCAGACAGGTACACTCGCTGTTCAGCAATATTCTATCTTCGGCAACCTCTGCTGCTGATACCCAGGCAAACAGGGTCTGGAGTGGACCTCAAGCAATCTCCAACAGACCAACAGAGAGTCCTTCTGACTGTCAGAAGGAAAACTATCAAACAGGAAGGACACCTATACCAAAACCCCATCAGTTCGTCACCACCATCAAAGACCAGAGACAGATAAAACCACAAAGATGGGGAAGAAGCAGGGCAGAAAAGCTGGAAATTCAAAAAATAAGAGCGCATCTCCCCCTGCAAAGGAGCGCAGCCCATCACCAGCAACGGATCAAAGCTGGTCAGAGAATGACTTGGACGAGAGGAGAGAAGAAGGCTTCAGTCCATCAAACTTATCAGAGCTAAAGGAGGAATTACGTACCCAGCGCAAAGAAACTAAAAATCTTGAAAAAAGAGTGGAAGAATTGACAGCTAGACTCATTAATGCAGAGAAGATCATAAACGAAATGACAGAGATGAAAACCATGACACGAGAAATACGTGACAAATGCACAAGCTTCAGTAACCGACTCGATCAACTGGAAGAAAGAGTATCAGCGATTGAAGATCAAATGAATGAAATGAAGCGAGAAGAGAAACCAAAAGAAAAAAGAAGAAAAAGAAATGAGCAAAGCCTGCAAGAAGTATGGGATTACGTAAAAAGACCAAATCTACGCCTGATTGGGGTGCCTGAAAGTGAGGGGGAAAATGGAACCAAGTTGGAAAACACTCTTCAGGATATCATCCAGGAGAACTTCCCCAACCTAGTAGGGCAGGCCAACATTCAAATTCAGGAAATACAGAGAACGCCACAAAGATACTCCTCCAGAAGAGCAACTCCAAGACACATAATTGCCAGATTCACCAAAGTTGAAATGAAGGAAAAAATCTTAAGGGCAGCCAGAGAGAAAGGTCGGGTCACCCACAAAGGGAAGCCCATCAGACTAACAGCAGATCTCTTGGCAGAATCTCTACAAGCCAGAAGAGAGTGGGGGCCAATATTCAACATTCTTAAAGAAAAGAATTTTCAACCCAGAATTTCATATCCAGCCAAACTAAGTTTCATAAGTGAAGGAGAAATAAAATCCTTTACAGATAAGCAAATGCTTAGAGATTTTGTCACCACCAGGCCTGCCTTACAAGAGACCCTGAAGGAAGCCCTAAACATGGAAAGGAACAACCGGTACCAGCCATCGCAAAAACATGCCAAAATGTAAAGACCATCGAGGCTAGGAAGAAACTGCATCAACTAACGAGCAAAATAACCAGTTAATATCATAATGGCAGGATCAAGTTCACACATAACAATATTAACCTTAAATGTTAATGGACTAAATGCTCCAATTAAAAGACACAGACTGGCAAACTGGATAAAGAGTCAAGACCCATCAGTCTGCTGTGTTCAGGAGACCCATCTCACATGCAGAGACATACATAGGCTCAAAATAAAGGGATGGAGGAAGATCTACCAAGCAAATGGAGAACAAAAAAAAGCAGGGGTGGCAATCCTAGTGTCTGATAAAACAGACTTTAAACCATCAAAGATCAAAAGAGACAAAGAAGGCCATTACATAATGGTAAAGGGATCAATTCAACAGGAAGAGCTAACTCTCCTAAATATATATGCACCCAATACAGGAGCACCCAGATTCATAAAGCAAGTCCTTAGAGACTTACAAAGAGACTTAGACTCCCATACAATAATAATGGGGGACTTCAACACTCCGCTGTCAACATTAGACAGATCAACGAGACAGAAAGTTAACAAGGATATCCAGGAATTGAACTCATCTCTGCACCAAGCGGACCTAATAGACATCTATAGAACTCTCCACCCCAAATCAACAGAATATACATTCTTCTCAGCACCACATCGCACTTATTCCAAAATTGACCACATAATTGGAAGTAAAGTACTCCTCAGCAAATGTAAAAGAACAGAAATTATAACAAACTGTCTCTCAGACCACAGTGCAATCAAACTAGAACTCAGGACTAAGAAACTCAATCAAAACCGCTCAACTACATGGAAACTGAACAACCTGCTCCTGAATGACTACTGGGTACATAACGAAATGAAAGCGGAAATAAAGATGTTCTTTGAAACCAATGAGAACAAAGATACAACATACCAGAATCTCTGGGACACATTTAAAGCAGTGTGTAGAGGGAAATTTATAGCACTAAATGCCCACAAGAGAAAGCAGGAAAGATCTAAAATTGACACTCTAACATCACAATTAAAAGAACTAGAGAGGCAAGAGCAATCACATTCAAAAGCTAGCAGAAGGCAAGAAATAACTAAGATCAGAGCAGAACTGAAGGAGATAGAGACACAAAAAACCCTCCAAAAAATCAATGAATCCAGGAGTTGGTTTTTTGAAAAGATCAACAAAATTGACAGACCGCTAGCAAGGCTAATAAAGAAAAAAAGAGAGAGGAATCAAATAGATGCAATAAAAAATGATAAAGGGGATATCACCACTGACCCCACAGAAATACAAACTACCATCAGAGAATACTATAAACGCCTCTAAGCAAATCAACTAGAAAATCTAGAAGAAATGGATAATTTCCTGGACACTTACACTCTCCCAAGGCTAAACCAGGAAGAAGTTGAATCCCTGAATAGACCAATAGCAGGCTCTGAAATTGAGGCAACAATTAATAGCCTACCCACCAAAAAAAGTCCAGGACCAGATGGATTCACAGCTGAATTCTACCAGAGGTACAAGGAGGAGCTGGTACCATTCCTTCTGAAACTATTCCAATCAATAGAAAAAGAGGGAATCCTCCCTAACTCATTTTATGAGGCCAACATCATCCTGATACCAAAGCCTGGCAGAGACACAACAAAAAAAGAGAATTTTAGACCAATATCCCTGATGAACATTGATGCAAAAATCCTCAATAAAATACTGGCAAACCGGATTCAGCAGCACATCAAAAAGCTTATCCACCATGATCAAGTGGGCTTCATCCCTGGGATGCAAGGCTGGTTCAACATTCGCAAATCAATAAACGTAATCCAGCATATAAACAGAACCAAAGACAAGAACCACATGATTGTCTCAATAGATGCAGAAAAGGCTTTTGACAAAATTCAGCAGCCCTTCATGCTAAAAACGCTCAATAAATTCGGTATTGATGGAACGTACCTCAAAATAATAAGAGCTATTTATGACAAACCCACAGCTAATATCATACTGAATGGGCAAAAACTGGAAAAATTCCCTTTAAAACTGGCACAAGACAGGGATGCCCTCTCACCACTCCTATTCAACATAGTGTTGGAAGTTCTGGCTAGGGCAATCAGGCAAGAGAAAGAAATCAAGGGTATCCAGTTAGGAAAAGAAGAAGTCAAATTGTCCCTGCTTGCAGATGACATGATTGTATATTTAGAAAACCCCATCGTCTCAGACCAAAATCTCCTTAAGCTGATAAGCAACTTCAGCAAAGTCTCAGGATACAAAATTAATGTGCAAAAATCACAAGCATTCTTATACACCAGCAACAGACAAGCAGAGAGCCAAATCAGGAATGAACTTCCATTCACAATTGCTTCAAAGAGAATAAAATACCTAGGAATCCAGCTTACAAGGGATGTAAAGGACCTCTTCAAGGAGAACTACAAACCACTGCTCAGTGAAATCAAAGAGGACACAAACAAATGGAAGAACATACCATGCTCATGGATAGGAAGAATCAATATCGTGAAAATGGCCATACTCCCCAAGGTTATTTATAGATTCAATGCCATCCCCATCAAGCTACCAATGACTTTCTTCACAGAATTGGAAAAAACTGCTTTAAAGTTCATATGGAACCAAAAAAGAGCCCGCATTGCCAAGACAATCCTAAGTCAAAAGGACAAAGCTGGAGGCGTCACGCTACCTGACTTCAAACTATACTACAAGGCTACAGTAACCAAAACAGCATGGTACTGGTACCAAAACAGAGATATAGACCAATGGAACAGAACAGAGTCCTCAGAAATAATACCGCACATCTACAGCCATCTGATCTTTGACAAACCTGAGAGAAACAAGAAATGGGGAAAGGATTCCCTATTTAATAAATGGTGCTGGGAAAATTGGCTAGCCATAAGAAGAAAGCTGAAACTGGATCCTTTCCTTACCCCTTATACGAAGATTAATTCAAGATGGATTAGAGACTTAAATGTTAGACCTAATACCATAAAAACCCTAGAAGAAAATCTAGGTAGTACCATTCAGGACATAGGCATGGGCAAGGACTTCATGTCTAAAACACCAAAAGCAACGGCAGCAAAAGCCATAATTGACAAATGGGATCTCATTAAACTAAAGAGCTTTTGCACAGCAAAAGAAACTACCATCAGAGTGAACAGGCAACCTACAGAATGGGAGAAAATTTTTGCAACCTACTCATCTGACAAAGGGCTAATATCCAGATTCTACAAAGAACTCAAACAAATATACGAGAAAAAAACAAACAACCCCATCAAAAAGTGGGGAAAGGATATGAACAGACATTTCTCAAAAGAAGATATTCATGCAGCCAACAGACACATGAAAAAATGCTCATCATCACTCGCCATCAGAGAAATGCAAATCAAAACCACAATGAGATACCATCTCACACCAGTTAGAATGGCAATCATTAAGAAGTCAGGAAACAACAGGTGTTGGAGAGGATGTGGAGAAATAGGAACACTTTTACACTGTTGGTGGGATTGTAAACTAGTTCAACCATTATGGAAAACAGTATGGCAATTCCTCAAGGATCTAGAACTAGATGTACCATATGACCCAGCCATCCCACTACTGGGTATATACCCAAAGGATTATAAATTAGTCTACTACAAAGACACATGTACACGTATGTTTATTGCGGCACTATTCACAATAGCAAAGACTTGGAATCAACCCAAATGTCCATCGGTGACAGACTGGATTAAGAAAATGTGGCACATATACACCATGGAATACTATGCAGCCATAAAAAAGGATGAGTTTGCGTCCTTTGTAGGGACATGGATGCAGCTGGAAACCATCATTCTTAGCAAACTATCACAAGAAGAGAAAACCAAACACCGCATGTTCTCACTCATAGGTGGGAACTGAACAATGAGATCACTTGGACTCGGGAAGGGGAACATCACACACTGGGGTCTATCATGTGGAGGGGGGAGGGGGGAGGAGGGAGGGATTGCATTGGGGAGTTATACATGATATAAATGATGAATTGATGGGTGCTGACGAGTTGATGGGTGCAGCACACCAACATGGCATAAGTATACATATGTAACAAACCTGCACGTTATGCACATGTACCCTAGAACTTAAAGTATAATAAAAAAATAAAAAATAAAAATAAAAATAAAAAAGCCCAAATGGGAGGCATAAAAAAAAAAAAAAAAAAGAAACTCAATCAAAACCGCTCACCTACATGGAAACTGAACAACCTGCTTCTGAATGACTACTGGGTACATAACGAAATGAAAGCAGAAATAAAGATGTTCTTTGAAACCAATGAGAACAAAGACACAACATACTAGAATCTCTGGGACACATGTAAAGCAGTGTGTAGAGGGAAATTTATAGCACTAAGTGCCCACAAGAGAAAGCTGGAAAGATCTAAAATTGACACTCTAACATCACAATTAAAAGAACTAGAGAGGCAAGAGCAAACACATTCAAAAGCTAGCAGAAGGCAAGAAATAACTAAGATCAGAGCAGAACTGAAGGAGATAGAGACACAAAAAACCCTCCAAAAAATCAATGAATCCAGGAGTTGGTTTTCTGAAAAGATCAACAAAATTGACAGTCCACTAGCAAGACTAATAAAGAAGAAAAGAGAGAAGAATCAAATAGACGCAATAAAAAATGATAAAGGGGATATCACCACCGACCCCACAGAAATACAAACTACCATCAGAGAATACTATAAACACCTCTACGCAAATCAACTAGAAAATCTAGAAGAAATGGATAATTTCCTGGACACTTACACTCTTCCACGAATAAACAAGGACGAAGTTGAATCCCTAAATATACCAATAGCAAGCTCTGAAATTGAGGCAATAATTAAGAGCCTACCAAGCAAAAAAAGTCCAGGAGCAGATGGATTCACAGCTGAATTCTACCAGAGGTACAAGGAGGAGCTGGTATCATTCCTTCTGAAACTATTCCAATCAATAGCAAAAGAGGGAATCCTCCCTAACTCATTTTATGAGGCCAACATCATCCTGATACCAAAGCCTGGTAGAGACACAACAAAAAGAGAGAATTTTAGACCAATATCTCTGATGAACATCAATGCAAAATCCTCAATAAAATACTGGCACATTGGATTCAGCAGCACATCAAAAAGCTTATCCACCATGATCAAGTGGGCTTCATCCCTGAGATGCAAGGCTGGTTTAACATTTGCAAATCAATAAACGTGATTCAGCATATAAACAGAACCAAAGACAAGAACTACATGATTATCTCAACAGACGCAAAAAAGGCTTTTGACAAAATTCAACAGCCTTTCATACTAAAAATGCTCAATAAATTCGGTATTGATGGAACGTACCTCAAAATAATAAGAGCTATTTATGAGAAACCCATAGCCAATATCATACTGAATGGGAAAAAACTGGAAAAATTCCCTTTAAAACTGGCACAAGACAGGGATGCCCTCTCTCACCGCTCCCATTCAATATAGTGTTGGAAGTTCTGGCTAGGGCAATCAGGCAAGAGAAAGAAATCAAGGGTATCCAGTTAGGAAAAGAAGAAGTCAAATTGTCCCTGTTTGCAGATGACGTGATTGTATATTTAGAAAACCCCATCGTCTCAGCCCAAAATCTCCTTAAGCTGATAAGCAACTTCAGCAAAGTCTCAGGATACACAATTAATGTGCAAAAATCACAAGCATTCTTATACACCAGTAACAGACAAGCAGAGAGCCAAATCAGGAATGAACTTCCATTCACAATTGCTTCAAAGAGAATAAAATACCTAGGAATCCAACTTACAAGAGATGTAAAGACCTCTTCAAGGAGAACTACAAACCACTGCTCAGTGAAATCAAAGAGGACACAAACAAATGGAAGAACATACCATGGTCATGGATAGGAGGAATCAATATCATGAAAATGGCCATACTGCCCAAGGTTATTTATAGATTCAATGCCATCCCCATCAAGCTACCAATGAGTTTCTTCACAGAATTGGAAAAAACTGCTTTAAAGTTCATATGGAACCAAAAAAGGGCCCGCATTGCCAAGACAATCCTAAGTCAAAAGAACAAAGCTGGAAGCATCACGCTACCTGACTTCAAAGTATACTACAAGGCTACAGTCACCAAAACAGCATGATACTGGTACCAAAACAAAGATATAGACCAATGGAACAGAACAGAGTCCTCAGAAATAATACCACACATCTACAGCCACCTGATCTTTGACAAACCTGAGAGAAACAAGAAATGGGGAAAGGATTCCCTTTTTAATAAATGGTGCTGGGAAAATTGGCTAGCCATAAGAAGAAAGCTGAAACTGGATCCTTTCCTTACCCCTTATACGAAGATTAATTCAAGATGGATTAGAGACTTAAATGTTAGACCTAATACCATAAAAACCCTAGAAGAAAATCTAGGTAGTACCATTCAGGACATAGGCATGGGCAAGGACTTCATGTCTAAAACACCAAAAGCAACGGCAACAAAAGCCAAAATTGACAAATGGGATCTCATTAAACTAAAGAGCTTCTGCACAGCAAAAGAAACTACCATCAGAGTGAACAGGCAACCTACAGAATGGGAGAACATTTTTGCAATCTACTCATCTGACAAAGGGCTAATATCCAGAACCTCCAAAGAACTCAAACAAATTTACAAGAAAAAAACCAACAACCCCATCAAAAAGTGGGCAAAGTATATGAACAGACATTTCTCAAAAGAAGACATTCATACAGCCAACAGATACATGAAAAACTGCTCATCATCACTCGTCATCAGAGAAATGCAAATCAAAACCACAATGAGATACCATCTCATACCAGTTAGAATGGCAATCATTAAAAAGTCAGGAAACAACCGGTGCTGGAGAAGATGTGGAGACATAGGAACAGTTTTACACTGTTGGTGGGATTGTAAACTACTTCAACCATTATGGAAAACAGTATGGCGATTCCTCAAGGATCTAGAACTAGATGTACCATATGATCCAGCCATCCCACTACTGGGTATACACCCAGAGGATTATAAATCATGCTGGTATAAAGACACATGCACAAGTATATTTATTGCAGCACTATTCACAATAGCAAAGACTTGGAATCAACCCAAAAGTCCATCTGTGACAGACTGGATTAAGAAAATGTGGCACATATATACCGTGGAATATTATGCAGCCATAAAAAGGATGAGTTTGCGTCCTTTGTAGGGACATGGATGCACCTGGAAACCATCATTCTTAGCAAACTATCACAAGAAGAGAAAACTAAACACTGCATGTTCTCACTCATAGGTGGGAACTGAACAATGAGATCACTTGGACTCGGGAAGGGGAACATCACACACTGGGGCCTATCATGGGTAGGGGGGAGGGTGGAGAGATTGCATTGGGAGTTATACCTGATATAAATGACGAATTGATGGGTGCCACCAACATGGCACCAGTATACATATGTAACAAACCTGCACGTTATGCACATGTACCCTAGAACTTAAAGTATAATAATAATAATAATAATAAAAGAAAATAAAAAGAAAAGAAAGCTTCTTTCCAGTTTTTGTCTGAGGTATTTGCTTTGTCAAAATAAGCTTCAATGAGCTGTTATATATCCCTTTGCACATTCCACAAAAAGAGTGTTTGCAAACTACTCCATGAAAAGAGTAGTGTAACACTGTTAGATGAATTCACACATCACAAAAACTTTTTCAGAAAATTTCTTTCTCGTTTTGATCTGACGATATTTCCTTTGTCACCACAGGCTTCACAGCAATAAACAATATCCTTTCTCAAATTCCCCAAAAACAGTTCTAACAGACTAATTCAGGAAAAGAATCATGCAATGCTGTGAGATGAATAACGCTTCTCAAAGTGGTTTGTCAGAAATCTTCTTTCTAGTTTTTATCTGAGGATAATTCCTTTGTCACTATACACTTCAATGCGATCCATAATATCACATCGCAGATTCCGAGAAAACAGTGTTAGCATACTGCTCAATAAAAAGAACAATGCAATTCTGTGAGATGAATTCATACATCACAAAGCAGCTTCTCAGATAGCTTCTGTTTGTTTTTCATCTGAGGATATTTATTTGTCACCATAGGCTTCAATGTGCTCCCAAATATCCTATCGCAGATTACACAAAAACTGTGTTACCAACCTGCTCAATGAAAAGAATGGTGTAGCTCTCTGAGGTAAATTCACATTTCACAAAGTGGTTTCTAGGAAAGCTTCTTTGTAGTTTTTATATGACGATAATTCCTTTGTCACCAAAAGCTTCAATGTGCTCAGAAATCTCCCATTGCAGATTTCAAGGCAATAGTGTTAGCAGACTGCTAAATGAAGAGAACAGTGTAACACTGTGAAATGAATTCACACATCAAAAAGTCGTTTCTCAGAAAGCTTCTTTCTAGTTTTAATCTGAGGATATTTCCTTTTTCACCACAGCCCTCAATGCGCTGCCAAATATCCCATTGCAGATTCCACAAAAACAGTGTTTGCAAACTGCTCCTTGAAAAGAAATGTGTATATCTGTGGGATGAATCTACACATCCCAAAGAACTTTCTCAGAAAGCCTCTTTTTAATTTTTATCTGAGGATATTTCCTTAGTCACCGTAGGCTTCACGACGATCCAAAATATCCCTTCTCAGATTCCCCAAAAACAGTGCCACCAAACTGATTCATGAAACGAGTCGTGTAACTCTGTGAGATGAATTAACACATCATAACGCAGTTTCTCAGAGGTCTTCTTTCTAGTTGGTGTATGAGGATATTTCCTTTCTCACCATAAGTTTCAATATGCTCTGAAATATGCCGTTGTATATTCCAAGAAAACAATGCTAGCAAACTGCTCCATGAAAAGTACAGTATAACTCTGTGCCTTCAATTCAAACATCACAAAGCAGATTCTCAGAAAGCTTCTTTCTAGTTTTTCTAGGAGGATATTTGCTTTTTCACTATAGGCCTCAATGCACTTCCAATTTTCCCTTTTCTGATTCCACGAAAACAGTGTTAGCAAATTGATCCACGAAAAGTAAGGTGTAACTCTGTGAGATGAATTCCCACAGCACAAAGAACTTTCTCAGAAAGATTCTGTCTAGTTTTTATATGAGGATATTTCCTTTGTCACAATAGGCCTCAAAGAGATCCAAAATATTCCTTCTCAGATTCCATGATAACAGTGTTAGCAAACTGCTCCATGAAAAGAAACATGTAATACATTGAGATGAATTCACACATCACAAGGAACTTTCTCAGAAATCTTCTTTCTAGTTTTTATCTGAGGATATTCCCTTTGTCACCAAAGGCTTCAATGCGATCCAAAACATCCCTTCTCAGATTCCACATAAACAGTGCTACCAAACTGCTCCTTCAAACGAATCACGTAAAACGGTGAGACAAATTCATAAGCCACAGAGCTCTTTCTCAGAAAGCTTCTTTCTAATTTTTATCCGAGGATATTTCCTTTTTCACCAGAGGCTTCAATGTGCTCCCAAATATCCTTTCTCAGATTACCCAAAAACAGTGCTACCAAACTGATCCATGAAAAGAATCATGTAACTCTATGATATAAATTCACAAATCACAAAGCAGTTTCTCAGAAAGTTTTCTTTTGGTTTCTATCTGAGAATATGTCCTTTTTCAACATAGGCTTCAAAGCCCTCACAAATGTCCTATAGCAGATTACATGAAAACAGTGTTATCAAACTGTTCATTGAAAGGAATGGTGTAATTCTGTGAGATGAATTCACACATCACAAAGCAGTTTCTCAGAAAGCTTCTTTCTAGTTTTTATCTGAGGATATTTCCTTTGTCATCATAGGCATCAATGCACTCCCAAATATCTCTTTGCAGAATCCACGAAAAGAGTGTGATCAAACAGCTCAATCTCTGTGAGATGAATTCACAAATAAAAAGCAGTTTCTCAGATAGCTTCTATCTAGTTTTTGTCTGAGGATATTTCCTTTGTCACCATAAGCTTCAATGCTTTCCAAAATATCCCCTTGTAGATTCCAAGAAAACAGTATTAGCAAACTGATCAATGAAAAGTACATTGCAACTTTGTGAGATGAACTCACATATCACAAAGCAGTTTCTCAGAAAGTTTCCTTTTGTTTCTTGCTTGAGAATGTTGCCTTGGTAACCATTGGCTTCAATGTGCTCCCATATATTCTACTGCAGATTCCACAAAAACAGTGTTATGAAACAGCTGAATGAAAAGAATAGTGCAACTCTGTGAGATGAATTCACACAGCACAAAGCGGTTTCTCAGAAAGCTTCTTTCTAGTTTTTCTATGAGAATATTTCCTTTTTCACTATAGGTCTTAATGCACTCCCAAATATCCCTTTGCAGATTGCACGAAAACAGTGTTCACAAACTGCTCAATGAAAAGTATGGTGTAACTGTGTGAGATGAGTTCACACAGCACAAAGCAGTTTCTCAGAAAGCTTCTTTCTAGTTTTTCTATGAGGATATTTCGTTTTTCACTATAGGCCTTAATGCACTCCCAAATATCCCTTTGCAGATTGCACAAAAACAGTGTTCACAAACTGCGCAATGAAAAGTATGGTGTAACTGTGTGAGATGAATTCACACATCACAATTCAGTTTCTCAGAAAGCTTCTTTCCATTTTTTAGCTGAGGATATTTAGTTTTTCACCATAGCCCTCAACACGCTCCAAAATATCCCTTTGCAGGTTCCATGAAAACAATGTTAAGAAACGGCTCCATGTAAAGAAAGGTGTAACTCTGTGAGATGAATTCACACATCGCAGAAAACTTTCTCAGAAACCTTCTTTCCAGTTTTTATCTGAGGACATTTCCTTTGTCACCTTAGTCTTCAATGCGATTCACAATATCCCTTCTCAGATTCCCCAAAGTGTTACCAAACTGATCCATGGAAAGAATCGTGTAACTCTGTGAGACGAATTGGCACATCACAAAGTCATTTCTCAGAGAGTTTCTTTCTACTTTTTCTATGAGGATATTTCCTATATCACCTTAAACTTCAATATGCTCTGAAATATCCCATTGCAGTTTCCATGGAAAAAGTGTTATCAAACTGCTCAATGAAAAGAACAATGTAACCCTGTGAGATGAATTCACAAACCACAAAGCAGTTTCTAAGAAAACTTCTTTCTGTATTTTGTCAGAAGATATTTCATTTTTCACCTTAGGCCTCAATGCACTCGCGATTGTCCCATCGCAGATACCAGGAAAAAAGTTTTAGCAAACTTCTCAATGAAAAGAGCAATGTGACACTGTGAGTTGAATTCACACATCACAAAGCAGTATAACAGAAATCTTCTCTTTGGTTTTTATCAGGGGACATTTCCTTTTTCACTATAACCCTCCAAGCACTCCCAAATATCCCTTTGCAGATTTCTTGAAAACACTGTTAGCAAGCTGCTCCATGAAAAGAAAGGTGTAACTCTGTGAGATGAATTCACACATCAAAAAGTACTTTCTCAGAAAGATCCTTTGTAGTTATTATCTGAGGATATTTCCATTGTCAACATAGTCTTCAATACAATCCAAAATATCCCTTCTCAGATTCCCCAAATAGAGTGCTACCAAACTGATCAATGAAAGGGATCATGTAACTCTGTGAGATGAATTAACACATCCCAAGGCAGTTTTTCAGAAAGCTTCTTTCCAGTTTTTATCTGATTATATTTCCTTTGTCACAAAAAGCTTCAATGCATTCCGAAATATAAGATTGCAGATTTCAAGAAAAGAGTGTTAGCAAACTGCTCAATGGAAAGAACAGTGTAACTCTGTTAGGTGAATTCACACATCACAAAGCAGTTTCTCAGAAAGCTTCCTTTTGTTTTTTGTCTGAGGATATTACCTTTGTCACCACAGGCTTCAATGTGATCTCAAATATCCCTTGTCAGATCCCAGAAAAAGAGTGCTCCCAAATTGATCCAAGAAAAGAATCGTGTAACTCTGTGAAATGAATTAACACATCACAAATCACTTTCTCAGAAAGCTTCTTTCCAGTTTTTGTGTGAGGATATTTCCTTTGTCACCAAAAGCTTTAATGCACTCTGAAATATCCTATTGCAGATTCCAAGAAAACAGTACTAGCAAAATGTTCAATGAAATGAACAGTGTAACTCTGTGAGAAGAATAAAGTGGTTTCTCAGAAAGTTTTTTCTAGTTTTAATGTGAGGATATTTCCTTTTTTACCATAAGCTTCAATGTACTCCAAATATCCCATTGTAGACTCCAGGAAAACAGTGTAAGCAAACGGCTCATTGAAATGAACAGTGTAAATCTGTAAGATGAATTCACACATCACAAAGCCGTTTCTCAGAAAGCTTCTTTCTACTTTTTTTCTGAGGATATTTCCTTTTTCACCATAGGCCTCAATGCACTCCCAAACATCCCTTTGAAGATTCCATGAAAACTGTGTTAGAAATCTGCTCCGTGAACAGAAATGTGATACTTTCTGAGGTGAATACACACATTACAAAGAAATTTCTGAGAAAGCTTCTTTATAATTTTTACCTGAAGATATTTCCTTTGTCTCCCTAGGCTTCAATGTGATCCAAAATATCCCTTCTCAGATTCCCCAAAAGCAGTGCTGCCAAACTGCTCTATGAAAAGAATGGTGTAACTATGTGATACTAATTCACACATCACAAAGCTGTTTCTCAGACAACTTCTTTCTAGTATTTATCTGAGGATATTTCCTTTTTCTCCACATTCCTCAATGCACTCCAGAATATCCCATTGCAGATTTCACGAAAAAAGTGATAGCAAACTTATCAATGAAAAGAACGGTGCAACTCTGTGAGATGAATTGACACATGAAAAAGCAGTTTCACAGAAAGCTCTTTCCAGTATTAGAATGAGTATATTTCCTTTTTCAACATATTCCTCAATGCACTCGTGGATATCCCTTTCCAGATTCCATGAAAATAGTATTAGCAAACTGCTCCATGAAAGAAAAGTGTAAACCTGTGAGATGAATTCACACATCCCAAACTAGTTTCTCAGAAATATTCTTTTTGGTTTTTCTCTGAGGATATATCCTTAGTCACCATAGGCTTCAATGTGCTTCCAAATATCCTATTGCAGATTCAATGAAAATAGTGTTAGCAAGCTGCTCCATGGATGCAAAGGTGTAACTCTGTGAGATGAATTGGCACAACACAAAGCAGTTTCTTAGAAAGCTTCTTTTTGGTTTTTAATTGAGGGTATTTCCTTTGTCACCACAGGTTTCAATGCGCTCTCAAATATCCTATTGCATATTCCACAAAAACAGTGTTATCAATCTGCTCAATGAAAAGAACAGTGTATCTCTATAAAATGAATTCACATATTAAAAAGCAGTTTCTCAGAAATCTTCTTTCTAGTTTTTAATCTCAGAATATTTCCTTTGTCACCATAGGCCCAAATGCACTCCCAAATATCCCTTCGCAGATTCAATGAAAACAGTGTTAGCAAACGGCTTCATGAATGAAAAGGTGTAAATCTGTGACATGAATTCAAACATCACAGAGAACTTTCTCAGAATGATTCTTTCTAGTTTTTATTTGAGGATATCTCCTTTGTCACCGTAGGCTTCAGTGCGATCCAAAATACCCCTTCTCAGATTCCCCAAAATCTGATCCACTAAAAAAATCGTGTAACTCCGTGAGATGAATTAAAACATCAAAAAACGGTTTCTCAGAAATTTCTTTCCAGTTTTTATATGAGGATATTTCCTTTGTCACCATAAGATTCAATGCTCTCCAAAATATCCCATTGTAGACTCCAGGAAAACAGTGTTAGCAAACAGCTCAATGAAATGAACAGTGTAAATATGTAAGATGAATTCACACATCACAAAGTAGTTTCTCAGAAAGCTTCTTTCTACTTTTTCTCTGAGGATATTTTCTTTTTCACCATAGGCCTCAATGTGCTCCCAAACGTCCCTTTGCAGATTCCACCAAAACTGTGTTAGCAATCTGCTCTATGAACAGAAAGGTGATACTCTGTGAGATGAATACATGCATCACAAATAGGTTTCTGAGAAATCTTCTTTCTGGTTTTTATCTGAGGATATTTCTCTTGTCACCCTAGGCTTCCATGAGATCCAAAATATCCCTTCTCAGATTCCCCAAAAACAGTGCTGCCAAAATGCTCCATGAAAAGAATGATGTAACTCTTTGAGATGAATTCACACATCACAAAGCTGTTTATCAGAGAGCTTTTTAAGAGTGTTTATCTGAGGATATTTCCTTTTTCTCCATATTCCTCAATGCGATCTGGAATATTCCACTGAAGATTCCACCAAAAAAGTGATAGCAAACTTCTCAGTGAAAAGAACAGTGTAACTCTGTGAGATGAATTGACACATCACAAACCAGTTTCACAGAAAGCTTCTTTCTAGTTTTTGTATGTGTATATTTCCTTTTTCAACGTATTTCTCAATGCACTCGTGATTATGCCTTTTCGGATTCCACGAAAACAATATTAGCAAGCTGCTCCATGAAAGAAAAGTGTAAATCTGTGAGATGAATTCACACATCCCAAACCAGTTTCTCAGAAAGATTCTTTTTGGTTTTTCTCTGAGGATATATCCTTAGTCACCATAGGCTTCAATGTGCTCCCAAATATCCTATTGCAAATTCCAGGAAAACAGTGTTGGCAAACTACTCCATTGAAACAAAGACGTAATCTGTGAGATGAATTGGCACAACACAAAGCAGTTTCTTAGAAAGCTTCTTTTTTGTTTTTAACTGAGGATATTTCCTTTGTCACCACAGGTTTCTATGCGCTCTCAAATATCCTATTGCAGATTCCACAAAAATAGTGTTATCAAATTGCTCAATGAAAACAACGGTGTATATCTGTAAGATGAATTCACATATTGAAAAGCAGTTTCTCAGAAATCTTCTTTCTAGTTTTTATCTCAGTATGTTTCCTTTTTCACTACAGGCCTCAATGCACTCCCAAAGATTCCTTCGCAGATTCAAAGAAAACAGTGTTAGCAAAGGGCTTCATGAATGGAAAGGTGTAAATCTGTGACATGAATTCAAATATCACAAAGAACTTTCTCAGAATGATTCTGTCTAGTTCTTGTCTGAGGATATCTCCTTTGTCACCATAGGCTCCAATTCGATCCAAAATATGCCTTCTCAGATTCTCCAAAAGCTGATCCATTAAAAGAATCATGTAACTCCAGAGATGAATTAACACATCACAAAACGTTTTCTCAGAAAATTCTTTCTAGTTTTTATATGAGGATATTTCCTTTGTCACCATAAGGTTCAATGCACTCCAAAACATCCAATTGTAGACTCCATGTAAACAGTGTTAGCAAACGGCTCAATAAAATGAAGAGTGTAAATATGTAAGTTGAATTCACACATCACAAAGCAGTTTCACAAAAAGCTTCTTTCTACTTTTTCTCTGAGGATATTTCCTTTTTCACCATAGGCCTCAATGCACTCCCAAACATCCCTTTGCAAATTCCAACAAAACTGTGTTAGCAATCTGCTCCATGAACCGAAAAGTGATACTCTGTGAGATGAATACCCACATCACAAATAAGTTTCTGAGAAAGCTTCTTTCTGGTTTTTATCTGAGGATATTTCCTTTGTCATGCTAAGCTTCCATGAGATCCAAAATATCTCTTCTCAGATTCCCCAAAAACAGTGCTCCCAAACTGCTCCAAGAATAGAATGGTGTAACTATCTGAGATGAATTCATACATCACAAAGCTTTTTCTCAGACAGCTTCTTTCTAGTATTTATCTGTGGATATCCCCCTTTTCTCCATATTCCTCAATGTGCTCTGGAATATCCCATTGCAGATTCCACGAAAAAAGTGATAGCAAACTTATCAATGAAAAGAACGGTGTAACTGTGTGAGATGAATTGATACATAACAAAGCAGTTTCACAGAAAGCTTCCTTCTAGTTTTTTATGAGTATATTTTCTTTTTCAACATATTCCTCAAAGCACTCGTGAATATTTCTTTTCAGATTCCACAAAAATCTTTTAGCAAGCTGCTCCATGAAAGAGAAACTGTAGGCGGAGCAAGATGGCCGAATAGGAACAGCTCCAGTCTCCAACTCCCAGCGCGAGCGACACAGAAGACCGGTGATTTCTGCATTTTCAACTGAGGTACTGGGGTCATCTCACTAGGGAGTGCCGGACAATCGGTGCTGGTCAGCTGCTGCAGCCTGACCAGCGAGAGCTGAAGCAGGGCGAGGCATCGCCTCACCTGGAAGCGCAAGGGGGAAGGGGATCCGTTTTCCTAGCCAGGGGAACTGAGACACACAACACCTGGAAAATCGGGTAACTCCCAACCCAATACTGCACTGTAAGCATACAGGCACACCAGGAGAATATATCCCACACCTGGCCGGGAGGGTCCCACGCCCACGAAGCCTCCCTCACTGCTAACACAGCAGTCTGCTGCGATCTATCCGCAAGGCAGCAGCGAGGCTGGGGGAGGGGCGCCCGCCATTGCTGAGGCTTAAGTAGGTAAACAAAGCCGCTGGGAAGCTCGAACTGGGTGGAGCTCACAGCAGCTCAAGGAAGCCTGCCTGTCTCTGTAGTCTCCACTTCTGGGGACAGCGCACAGCTGAAGACCAACAGGGGAAGTAGCGGGAGCCGGTGCAGACGCGAACGACTCTGTCTGACAGCTTTGGGGAGAGCCGTGGATCTCCCAACACGGAGGTTGAGATCTGAGAAGGGACAGACTGCTGCTCAGGTGTGTCCCTGACCCCTGAGTAGCCTAGCTGGGAGAAATCCCCCACTAGGGGCAGTCTGACACCCCACACCTCACAGGGTGGAGTACACCCCTGAGAGGAAACTTCCAAAGGAAGAATTAGACAGGTACACTCGCTGTTCAGCAATATTCTATCTTCGGCAACCTCTGCTGCTGATACCCAGGCAAACAGGGCCTGGAGTGGACCTCAAGCAATCTCCAACAGACCAACAGACAGTTCTTCTGACTGTCAGAAGGAAAACTATCAAACAGGAAGGACACCTATACAAAAAACCCATCAGTACGTCACCACCATCAAAGACCAGAGACAGATAAAACCACAAAGATGAGGAAGAAGCAGGGCAGAAAAGCTGGAAATTCAAAAAATAAGAGCGCATCTCCCCCTGCAAAGGAGTGCAGCCCATCGCCAGCAATGGATCAAAGCTGGTCAGAGAATGACTTGGACGAGAGGAGAGAAGAAGGCTTCAGTCCATCAAACTTATCAGAGCTAAAGGAGGAATTACGTACCCAGCACAAAGAAACTAAAAATCTTGAAAAAAGAGTGGAAGAATTGACAGCTAGACTAATTAATGCAGAGAAGATCATAAACGAAATGACAGAGATGAAAACCATGACACGAGAAATACGTGACAAATGCACAAGCTTCAGTAACCGACTCGATCAACTGGAAGAAAGAGTATCAGCGATTGAAGATCAAATGAATGAAATGAAGCGAGAAGAGAAACCAAAAGAAAAAAGAAGAAAAAGAAATGAGCAAAGCCTGCAAGAAGTATGGGATTACGTAAAAAGACCAAATCTACGTCTGATTGGGGTGCCTGAAAGTGAGGGGGAAAATGGAAGCAAGTTGGAAAATACTCTTCAGGATATCATCCAGGAGAACTTCCCCAACCTAGTAGGGCAGGGCAACATTCAAATTCAGGAAATACAGAGAACGCCACAAAGATACTCCTCCAGAAGAGCAACTCCAAGACACATAATTGCCAGATTCACCAAAGTTGAAATGAAGGAAAAAATCTTAAGGGCAGCCAGAGAGAAAGGTCGGGTTACCCACAAAGGAAAGCCCATCAGACTAACAGCAGATCTCTCGGCAGAAACTCTACAAGCCAGAAGAGAGTGGGGGCCAATATTCAACGTTCTTAAAGAAAAGAATTTTCAACCCAGAATTTCATATCCAGCCAAACTAAGTTTCATCAGTGAAGGAGAAATAAAATCCTTTACAGATAAGCAAATGCTTAGAGATTTTGTCACCACCAGGCCTGCCTTACAAGAGACCCTGAAGGAAGCCCTAAACATGGAAAGGAACACCCGGTACCAGCCATCGCAAAAACATGCCAAAATGTAAAGACCATCGAGGCTAGGAAGAAACTGCATGAACTAACGAGCAAAATAACCAGTTAATATCATAATGGCAGGATCAAGTTCACACATAACAATATTAACCTTAAATGTTAATGGACTAAATGCTCCAATGAAAAGACACAGACTGGCAAACTGGATAAAGAGTCAAGACTCATCAGTCTGCTGTATTCAGGAGACCCATCTCACATGCAGAGACATACATAGGCTCAAAATAAAGGGATGGAGGAAGATCTACCAAGCAAATGGAGAACAAAAAAAAGCAGGGGTTGCAATCCTTGTCTCTGATAATACAGACTTTAAACCATCAAAGATCAAAAGAGACAAAGAAGGCCATTACATAACGGTAAAGGGATCAATTCAACAGGAAGAGCTAACTCTCCTATATATATATGCACCCAATACAGGAATACCCAGATTCATAAAGCAAGTCCTTAGAGACTTACAAAGAGACTTAGACTCCCATACAATAATAATGGGAGACTTCAACACTCCGCTGTCAATATTAGACAGATCAACGAGACAGAAAGTTAACAAGGATATCCAGGAATTGAACTCATCTCTGCACCAAGCGGACCTAATAGACATCTATAGAACTCTCCACCCCAAATCAACAGAATATACATTCTTCTCAGCACCACCTCGCACTTATTCCAAAATTGACCACGTAATTGGAAGTAAAGCACTCCTCAGCAAATGTAAAAGAACAGAAATTATAACAAACTGTCTCTCAGACCACAGTGCAATCAAACTAGAACTCAGGACTAAGAAACTCAATCAAAACCGCTCAACTACATGGAAACTGAACAACCTGCTCCTGAATGACTACTGGGTACATAACGAAATGAAAGTGGAAATAAAGATGTTCTTTGAAACCAATGAGAACAAAGATACAACATACCAGAATCTCTGGGACACATTTAAAGCAGTGTGTAGAGGGAAATTTATAGCACTAAATGCCCACAAGAGAAAGCAGGAAAGATCTAAAATTGACACTCTAACATCACAATTAAAAGAACTAGAGAGGCAAGAGCAAACACATTCAAAAGCTAGCAGAAGGCAAGAAATAACTAAGATCAGAGCAGAACTGAAGGAGATAGAGACACAAAAACCCTCCAAAAAATCAATGAAACCAGGAGTTGGTTTTTTGAAAAGATCAACAAAATTGACAGACCGCTAGCAAGACTAATAAAGAAGAAAAGAGAGAGGAATCAAATAGATGCAATAAAAAATGATAAAGGGGATATCACCACTGACCCCACAGAAATACAAACTACCATCAGAGAATACTATAAACGCCTCTACGCAAATCAACTAGAAAATCTAGAAGAAATGGATAATTTCCTGGACACTTACACTCTCCCAAGGCTAAACCAGGAAGAAGTTGAATCCCTGAATAGACCAATAGCAGGCTCTGAAATTGAGGCAACAATTAATAGCCTACCCACCAAAAAAAGTCCAGGACCAGATGGATTCACAGCTGAATTCTACAAGAGGTACAAGGAGGAGCTGGTACCATTCCTTCTGAAACTATTCCAATCAATAGAAAAAGAGGGAATCCTCCCTAACTCATTTTATGAGGCCAACATCATCCTGATACCAAAGCCTGGCAGAGACACAACAACAAAAGAGAATTTTAGGCCAATATCCCTGATGTACATTGATGCAAAAATTCTCAATAAAATACTGGCAAACTGGATTCAGCAGCACATCAAAAAGCTTATCCACCATGATCAAGCGGGCTTCATCCCTGGGATGCAAGGCTGGTTCAACATTCGCAAATCAATAAACGTAATCCAGCATATAAACAGAACCAAAGACAAGAACCACATGATTCTCTCAATAGATGCAGAAAAGGCTTTTGACAAAATTCAACAGCCCTTCATGCTAAAAACGCTCAATAAATTCGGTATTGATGGAACGTACCTCAAAATAATAAGAGCTATTTATGACAAACCCACAGCTAATATCATACTGAATGGGCAAAAACTGGAAAAATTCCCTTTGAAAACTGGCACAAGACAGGGATGCCCTCTCTCACCACTCCTATTCAACATAGTGTTGGAAGTTCTGGCTAGGGCAATCAGGCAAGAGAAAGAAATCAAGGGTATCCAGTTAGGAAAAGAAGAAGTCAAATTGTCCCTGTTTGCAGATGACATGATTGTATATTTAGAAAACCCCATCGTCTCAGCCCAAAATCTCCTTAAGCTGATAAGCAACTTCAGCAAAGTCTCAGGATACAAAATTAATGTGCAAAAATCACAAGCATTCTTACACACCAGTAACAGACAAGCAGAGAGCCAAATCAGGAATGAACTTCCATTCACAATTGCTTCAAAGAGAATCAAATACCTAGGAATCCAGCTTACAAGGGATGTCAAGGACCTCTTCAAGGAGAACTACAAACCACTGCTCAGTGAAATAAAAGAGGACACAAACAAATGGAAGAACATACCATGCTCATGGATAGGAAGAATCAATATCGTGAAAATGGCCATACTGTCCAAGGTAATTTATAGATTCAATGCCATCCCCATCAAGCTACCAATGAGTTTTTTCACAGAATTGGAAAAAACTGCTTCAAAGTTCATATGGAACCAAAAAAGAGCCCGCATTGCCAAGACAATCCTAAGTCAAAAGGACAAAGCTGGAGGCGCCACGCTACCTGACTTCAAACTATACTACAAGGCTACAGTAACCAAAACAGCATGGTACTGGTACCAAAACAGAGATATGGACCAATGGAACAGAACAGAGTCCTCAGAAATAATACCGCACATCTACAGCCATCTGATCTTTGACAAACCTGAGAGAAACAAGAAATGGGGAAAGGATTCCCTATTTAATAAATGGTGCTGGGAAAATTGGCTAGCCATAAGTAGAAAGCTGAAACTGGATCCTTTCCTTACCCCTTATACGAAGATTAATTCAAGATGGATTAGAGACTTAAATGTTAGACCTAATACCATAAAAACCCTAGAAGAAAATCTAGGTAGTACCATTCAGGACATAGGCATGGGCAAGGACTTCATGTCTAAAACACCAAAAGCAACGGCAGCAAAAGCAAAAATTGACAAATGGGATCTAATTAAACTAAAGAGCTTTTGCACAGCAAAAGAAACTACCATCAGAGTGAACAGGCAACCTACAGAATGGGAGAAAATTTTTGCAACCTACTCATCTGACAAAGGGCTAATATCCAGAATCTACAAAGAACTCAAACAAATATACGAGAAAAAAACAAACAACCCCATCAAAAAGTGGGGAAAGGATATGAACAGACATCTCTCAAAAGAAGATATTCATACAGCCAACAGACACATGGAAAAATGCTCATCGTCACTCGCCATCAGAGAAATGCAAATCAAAACCACAATGAGATACCATCTCACACCAGTTAGAATGGCAATCATTAAGAAGTCAGGAAACAACAGGTGTTGGAGAGGATGTGGAGAAATAGGAACACTTTTACACTGTTGGTGGGATTGTAAACTAGTTCAACCATTATGGAAAACAGTATGGCAATTCCTCAAGGATCTAGAACTAGATGTACCATATGACCCAGCCATCCCACTACTGGGTATATACCCAAAGGATTATAAATTATTCTACTACAAAGACACATACACACGTATGTTTATTGCGGCACTATTCACAATAGCAAAGACTTGGAATCAACCCAAATGTCCATCGGTGACAGACTGGATTAAGAAAATGTGGCACATATACACCATGGAATACTATGCAGCCATAAAAAAGGATGAGTTTGCATCCTTTGTAGGGACATGGATGCAGCTGGAAACCATCATTCTTAGCAAACTATCACAAGAAGAGAAAACCAAACACCGCATGTTCTCACTCATAGGTGGGAACTGAACAATGAGATCACTTGGACTCGGGAAGGGGAACATCACGCACTGGGGCCTATCATGGGTAGGGGGGAGGGGGGAGGAGGGAGGGATTGGATTGGGGAGTTATACATGATATAAATGATGAATTGATGGGTGCTGACGAGTTGATGGGTGCAGCACACCAACATGGCATAAGTATACATATGTAACAAACCTGCACGTTATGCACATGTACCCTAGAACTTAAAGTATAATAAAAATAAATAAAAAAAAAAATAAGACCACAAAAGCTACATCAGGGAAATTCAATACATTGTAGTCAGGATGAAGGCACTTTTAATATTGTATATATTCATAAATACTCCAATAGAGAATGCAAACTATATTTTAAAAGTATTTTCATTTGTTAGTGGTGAGTTCATATGCTTGCAAATTGTCGTTCTTAATGAAGGTTGAATTCACGTGTCTCAGAACTAGAGAGAAATGAATTTTCCATTCCTTTTCTGGCTTGTGATCTTTATTATTGAACCAAGCCTATTCCAATTCCTACAGACTATAAGTGAATGCTTGTGCCATTCTTTTTGTGAAATACTATGAGTTCGTACTTGTTAAGTATTTTAGTATTTCAGCTGCAAAAAGTGGGATTGTAAACTAGTTCAACCATTATGGAAAACAGTATGGCAATTCCTCAAGGATCTAGAACTAGATGTACCATATGACCCAGCCATCCCACTACTGGGTATATACCCAAAGGATTATAAATTAGTCTACTACAAAGACACATGTACACGTATGTTTATTGCGGCACTATTCACAATAGCAAAGACTTGGAATCAACCCAAATGTCCATCTGTGACAGACTGGATTAAGAAAATGTGGCACATATACACCATGGAATACTATGCAGCCATAAAAAAGGATGAGTTTGCGTCCTTTGTAGGGACATGGATGCAGCTGGAAACCATCATTCTTAGCAAACTATCACAAGAACAGAAAACCAAACACCGCATGTTCTCACTCATAGGTGGGAACTGAACAATGAGATCACTTGGACTCGGGAAGGGGAACATCACACACTGGGGTCTATCATGGGGAGGGGGGAGGGGGGAGGAGGGAGGGATTGCATTGGGGAGTTATACATGATATAAATGATGAATTGATGGGTGCTGACGAGTTGATGGGTGCAGCACACCAACATGGCATAAGTATACATATGTAACAAACCTGCACGTTATGCACATGTACCCTAGAACTTAAAGTATAATAAAAAAAAAAAAAAAAAAAAAAAAAAAAAAAAAAAAAAAAAAAAAATTTATAAGATTAACTAAAATAATCTGGAACCATCCATCAAAAAAAAAAAAAAAAAAGAAACTGTGGCACATATACACCATGGAATACTATGCAGCCATAAAAAAGGATGAGTTTGTGTCCTTTGTAGGGACATGGATGCAGCTGGAAACCATCATTCTTAGCAAACTATCACAAGAAGAGAAAACCAAACACCGCATGTTCTCACTCATAGGTGGGAACTGAACGATGAGATCACTTGGACTCGGGAAGGGGAACATCACGCACTGGGGCCTATCATGGGGAGGGGGTGGGGGGAGGAGGGAGGGATTGCATTGGGGAGTTATACATGGTATAAATGATGAATTGATGGGTGCTGACGAGTTGATGGGTGCAGCACACCAACATGGCATAAGTATACATAGGTAACAAACCTGCACGTTATGCACATGTACCCTAGAACTTAAAGTATAATAAAAAAAAAGGAAAAAAAAATAAATAAAAATAAAAACAACAACAACAAAAAAAAGAAAGAGAAACTGTAAATCTGTGAGATGAATTCACACATCACAAAGCAGTTTTTCAGAAAGATTCCTTTTGTTTTTTATCTGATTATATTTCATTAGTCACCAGCAGCTTCAATGTGCTCCCGAATATCCTATTGCAGATTCCACGAAAACAGTGTTAGCAAACTGCTCCATGGAAAGAAAGGTGTAACTCTGTGAGATGAATTGACACAACACAAACCAGTTTCTCAGAAAGCTTTTTTTTTTGTTTTTAACTGAGGATATTTCCTCTGTCACCATAGGCTTCAATGCGATCCAAATTATCCCTTCTCAGATTCCCCAAAAACAGTGCTACCAAACTGCTTAATGAAAAGAATCATGTAACTCTGTGAGGTGAGTTCACAAATCACAAAGCAGTTTCCCAGAAAGTTTCTTCCTAGCTTTTGTCTGAGGATATTTCCTTTGTCACCATAAGCTTCAATATGCTCCAAATTTTCCCATTGCAAACAGTGTTAGCAAACTGCTCAATGAAACGAACGGTGTAACTCTGTGAAATGAATTCACACATCACAAAGCAGTTTCACAGAAAGCTTCTTTCCAGTTTTTATCTGAGGATATTTCTTTTTTCAGGATAGGCCTCAATGCTCTCTGAAAAACCCCTTTGCAAGATTGCAGGAAAACAGTGTTAGCAACCTCCTCAATGAAAAGAATGGTGTACTCTGTGAGGTTAATTCACGCATCACAAAGCAGTTTTTCATAAAGCTTCTTTATAGTTTTTATCTTACGATATTTCCTTAGTCACCACAGGCTTCAATGTAATCCAAAATATCCCTTCTCAGATTCCCTAAAAACAGTTCTAATAAACTGCTCCATGAAAGGAACCATGTAACTCTGTGAGGTGAATTCACATATCACAAAGCAGTTTCTCAGAAAGCTTCTTTCTAGTTTTTTTCGGAGGATATTCCCTTTGTCACCAAAAGCATCAATGTGCTTCAAATTATCCCTTGCAGATTCCACGAAAACAGTGTTTTCAAACTGCCTAATGAAAAGAATGGTGTAACTCTGTGAGATTAATTCACAAAACCCAAAGGAGTTTCCCAGAAAACTTCTTTCTAGTTTTTGTCTGAGGATATTTCCTTTGTCGTCATAAGCTTCACTGCGCTTCAAAATATCCCATTTCAGATTCCAACAAAACAGTGTTAGCAAATGTCTCAATGCAACGTACAGTGTAACTCTGTAAGATGAATTCACACATCACAAAACAATTTCTCAGAAAGCTTCTTTCTAGTTTTTATATGAGGGTATATCCTTTGTCACCATAAGGTTCAACGAACTCACAAATATCCCTTTGCAGATTCCAAGAAAACAGTGATAGCAAACTCCTCCATGAAAAGAACGGTTTAACTCTGTGAAGCAAATTCACACATTACAAAGAACTTTCACAGAAAGCGTATTTCTATTTTATATCTGAGGATATTTCCTTTGTCACCATAGGCTTCAGCGCAATCCAAAATATCCCTTCTCAGATTCCCCAAAACAGTGCTACCAAACAGATCCAGAAAATAATCATTTAAGTAAGTGGGGAAAATTAGCACATCACAAAGCAGTTTATCAGAAAGCTTCTTTTAATTTTTGTATGAGGGTATTTCCTTTGTCCCCTTAAGCTTCAATGTGCTCAGAAATATACCCTTGCAGATTCCACGAAATCAGTGCTATTAAACTACTCAATAAAAAGAACAGCGTCACTCTGTGAGATGAATTCCCATGTCACAAAGCAGTTTCTCAGAAAGTTTCTTTCTAGTTTTTATTCCGAGGATATTTCCTTTTTAACCATAGGCCTCCATGTGCTCCCAAATATCCCCTTGCAGATTCCATGGAAACAGTGTTTACAAACTGCTCCCTGGAAAGAAGTGTAACTCTGTGAAACGAATTCACACATGACTAAGCATATTCTCAGAAAGCTTCTTTCAAGTTTTTATCTGAGGATATTTATTTTGTCAGCATAGGCTTCAATGAGATCCAAGATATCCCTCCTCCGATGCCCCAAAATCAGTGCTGTCATAATGATTCATGAAAAGAATTGTGTATCTCTGTGTCATGAATTCACACAATACAAAGTAGTTTCTCAGAAAGCTACTTTCTCCTTTTTATCTGAGGATATTTCATTTTTCACCATAGAGGTCAATGCACTTCCAGATATCCCTTTGCAGATTCCACGAAAACAGTGTTACCAACGGCTCCATGCAATGAAAGAAATGTGTAACTCTGTGAGTTGAATTCACACGTCACAAAACAGTTTCTCATAAAGCTTCTTTCTAATTTTATCTGAGGATATTTCCTTTGTCACCCTAGGCTTCAATGTGATCCAAAATATCCCTTTTCAGGTTCCCCAAAAACAGTGTTGCAAAGTGATGCATGAATAGAATCGTGTAACTCTGTGAGGTGAATTAACACATCACAAAGTGGTTTCTCAGAAAGCTTCTTTCTAGTTTTTATATGAGGATACTCCCTTTGTCACCATAGGCTTCACTGTGATCCAAAAAATCCCTTCTCAGATTACCGAAAAGCAATGCTAACAAACTGATCAATGAAAAGAATTGTGTAACTCTGTGAGATGAAGTACCACATCACAAAGCAGTTTCTCAGAAAGCTTCTTTCCTGATTTCATATGAAGATAATTCCTTTGTCACCATAAGCTTCAATGAACTCCGAAATATCAAATTGCAGATTTCAAGAAAATAATGTTAGCAAACTTCTCAATTAAAAGGATGGTGTGATGCTGTGAGGTGAATTGACACATCACAAGACAGAATCACAGAAAACTTCTTTACAGTTTTGATCTGAGGATATTTCCTTTGTCACAATAGACTTCAATGCACTCCGAAATATCCTAATGTGTATTCCAAGAAAACAGTGTTATCAAACTGCTCGGTGAAAAGAACCGTGTAATTCTCTGAGATGAATGCACATATCACAAAGTAGTTTCTCAGAAAGTTTCTTTCTAGTTTTTATCTTAGGATATTTCCTTTTTCAATATAGGCCTCAATGCACTCCCAAATATCCCACTGCAGATTCAAAGAAAACAATATTAGCAAACTACTTCACGAAAACAAAAGTGTAACGCTGTGCAATGAATTTACACATCACAATGTCCTTTCTCAGAAAGCTTCTTTCTACTTTTTTTCTGAGGATATTTTCTATGTCACCATAGTCTTCAATGCAATGTAAAATATCCCTTCTCAGATACCCCAAAAATAGTGCTACCAAACTGCTCCATGAAAGGAATCATGTAACTCTGTCAGATGACTTAACACAACACAAAGCAGTTTCTCAGAAAGCTTTTCTCTAGTTTTTATCTGAGGATATTTAATTTATCACCATAGGTCTCAATGTGTTCCATATATTCCTTTACAGATATGATGAAAACACTGTTAGCAAACTGCTCAATGAAAAGAACAGTGTAACTCTGTGACATGAATTCACACATCACAAAGCAGTTTCTCAGAAAGCTTCATTCTAGTTTTTGTCTGAGGATATTTCCTATTTCACCATAGGCCTTAAGTTGTTCCCAAATATCCCTTTGCAGATCCTATGTAAACAGTGTTTAAACTGCTCCATGGAAAGAAGTGTGTAACTCGGTGAGATAAATTCACAAATCACAAATTACATTCTCAGAAAGCTTCTTTCTGTTTTTTGTGTAAGATGAATTTACACAACAGAAAGCAGTTTCTCAGAAAGCTGCTTGTTGGTTTTTACCTGAGGATATTTCCTTTGTCACTATAGGCCTCAATGCACTGCCAAATATCCTATTGCAGACTCCATGAAAACAATGTTATCAAACTGCACAGTGAAAAGAATGGTGTAACTCTGTGAGATGATTTCATACATCACAAAGTGGTTTCTCAGAAAGTTTCACTCTCGTTTTTATCTGAGGATATTTAATTTTTCACAATAGGCCTCAATGCACTCCCAAATATCCCTTTGCTGATTCCATGACAACAGTGTTAGGAAACTGTTCCTTGAAAAGAAAAGTGTAACTCTGTGAGATGAATTCACATACCACAAAGAAGTTTCTCAGAAAGATTCTAGTTTTTATCTGAGGATAGTTACTTTGTCACCACATGCTTCAAAGCAATCCAAAATATCCCTTCCCAGATTCCCCCAAACGAGCTACCAAACTGATCTATGAAGGTAATGATTTAACTCTGTAAGATCAATTAATATATCATAAAGCAGTTTCTCAGAAAGCGTCTTTCCATTTTTTACATAAGGGGATTTCCTTTGTCACCTTAAGTTTCAATGCCCTCCAAAGTATCCCTTTGCACATTCCACAAATACATTGTTAGCAAACTGCTCAATGAAAAGAACAGTGTAATTCTGTTAGATGAATTCGCACATCACAGGGCAGTTTCTCAGAAAGCTTCTTTCTAATTATTATCTGAGGACATTTCCTTTTTCACCATAGGCCTCAATGCACTCCCAAATATCCCTTTTCAGATTGCAGAAAAACACGGTTTGCAAATTGCTCAATGCAAAGAACAGTGTAACTCTGTGAGATGAATTCGAACACCACAAGGCAGTTTCTCATAAAGTTTCTTTCCAGTGTTTATCTGAGGATACTTCCTTTGTCAAAATAGGCTTCAACACGATGCAAAATATGCATTCTCAAATTAACCAAAAACAGTGTTACCAAACTGGTCCATGAAAAGAATCGTGTAACTCTGTGAGATGAATTTACAAAACACAAAGCAGTTTCTCACAAAACTTCTTTCTAATTTTTGTGTGATGATATTTCCTTTGTCACCATAAGCTTCAATGTGCTCCAAAATATCCCATTGCAGATTCCATGAAAACAGTGTTAGCAAACATCTCAATGCAAAGAACAGTGTAACTCTGTGAGATAAATTCACACACCAGAAACCGGTTTCTCAGAAAGCTTTTTTCTAGTTCTTATATGAAGGCATTTCCTTTGTCACCATCGGCTTCAATGCAATCTAAAGTATCCCTTCTCAGATTCCTCAAAAACAGTGTTAAAAAACTGATCTATGAAAAGAATCATGTAATTCTGTGAGATGAATTCACTCATCACAAAATAGTTTCTCAGAAATCTTCTTTCAAGTTTTTATGTGAGGATACTTACTTTTTCATCATTGGCATCAATGCCCTCCCAACTATCCATTTGCAGATTCCACGAAAACAGTGTTAACAAACGGATCCATGAAAAGAAAGGTGTAACTCTGTGAGATGAATTCACACATCACAAAGAACTTTCTCAGAAAGGCTCTTTATAGTTTTCATCTGAGGATATTTCCTTTGTCACAATAGGCTTCAATGTGCTGCCAAATATCCTACTGCAGATACCACGAAAACAGTTTTATAAAACTACTCAATGAAATGAATGGTGTAACAATATGAGATGAATTCACACATCACAAAGCAGTTTCTCAGAAAGCATCTCTTTGGTTTATCTATGAGGATATTTCCTTTGTCACCATAAGCCCCAACGTGATAAGACATATCAGAGTGCAGATTCTTAGAAAACACTGTAAGAAAACTGCTCCATGCAAAGATTATTGAAACTCTGAGAGTTGAATTCACACATCACAAAAAAGTTTCTCGGAAAGCTTCCTTCTAGTTTTTTCTGAGGATATTTCCTTTCTCACCATCGACCTCAATGCACTCCCAAATATTCCATTGCAGATTCCATGAAAACAGTTTATGCAAACTGCTCCATGAAAAAAAAAGGTGTAACGATGTGAGATGAATTCACATATCACAATATCCTTTCTCAGAAAGCTTCATTCTAGTTTTTATCTGAGGATATTTTCATTTTCACCATAGGCTTCAATGCAATCCAAAATATCCCTTCTCAGATTCCCCAAAAACAGTGCTATCAAACTGCTCCATCAAAAGGATCATGTAAGTCTGTGATATGAATTCAGAAATCAAAAAGCAGTTTCTCAGAACCCGTCTTTATAGTTTTTGTCCGAGAATATTTCCTTTATCACCATAATCTTCAATGTGCTCAGAAATACCCCACTGCAGATTCCAAGAAAACAATGTTAGCAAACTGCTCCATTAAAAGAACAGTGTAACTCTGTGAGATGAATTAACACATCACCAAGGAGTTTCTAAGAAAGCATCCTTCAATTTTATATCTGAGGATATTTCTTTTCTCACCATAGGCCTCAATGCACTCCCAAATATCCCTTTGCAGATTTCACTAGAACAGGGTTAGCAAACTGCTACATGAAAATTGAGGTGTAACTCGGTGAGATGAATTCACAAAAGGCAGAGTCCTTTCTCAGAAAGCTTCTTTGTACCTTTTGTCTGAGGATATTTCCTTTGTCACCATAGGCTTCAATGCCATCCAATATATCTCTCCTCAGATTCCCTAAAAACAGTACTACCAAACTTTTCCATGAAAAGAATTGTGTAACTCTGTGGGCTGAATTCTCAAATGACAAAGCAGTTTCTCAGAAAGATTCTCTCTAGTTTTTCTCTGTGGATATTTATTTTATCACCATTGGCTTCAAAGTGCTCCCAAATATCCTATTGCAGATTCCAGGAAAACAGTGTTATCAAACAGCTCAATGAAAAGAACAGTGTAACTCTTTAAGGTGAATTCACACACCACAAATCAGTTTATCAGAAAGCTTCACTCTAGTTTTATCTGAGGATATTTACATTTTCAATATAGGCCTCAATACGATCTAAAATATCCCACTGCAGATTCCAAGAAAACAGTTAGCAAACTGCTGAAAGAAAACAACAGTGTAACTCTGTAAGATGAATTCACACATCAAAAAGCAGTTTCTCAGAAAGTTTCTGTCTAGTTTTTATCTCAGCATATTTTCTTTTACACCATATTCTTCAGAATGCTCCAAATATCCCATTGCAGATTCCACGGAAAAAGTGTTAGCAAACTTCTCAGTGAAAAGAATGGTGTAACTCTGTAGGAAAAACTCACATGTCACAAAGCAGTTTAACAGAAAGCTTCTTTTTGGTTATATGAGGATATTTCCTTTGTCACCATAAGCTTAAATGCAATTCCAAATATCCCTTCTCAGATTCCCCAAAAACAGTGCTACCAAACTGCTCCATGAAAACAGTGGTGTGACTCTGTGAGATGAATTCACACATCACAAAACTGTTTCTCAGAAAGTGTCTTTCAGGTTTTTATCTGAAGATACTTCTTTTGTCATCATAGGCTTCAAAGCGATCCAAAATATCCCTTCTCAGATTCCCCAAAAACAGTGCTAAAAAATTGATCCATGAAAAGAATTGTGTAACTCTCTGAGATGAATTAATCCATCACAAAGCAGTTTCTCAGAAAGCTTCTTTAGAGTTTTCATATGAATGTATTTCCTTTTGACCATGATCTTCAATGTGCTCCAAAGTATCCCACTGCAGATTCCTAGAAAACAGTGTTAGCAAACTGTTCAATGAAAAGAACTGTGTAACTTTGTGAGATGAATACACACTTCACAAAACAGGTTCTCAGAAAGATTCTTTCTAGTTTTAATCTGAGGATATTTCCTTTTTCCATCATAGACCTCAATGTACTCCCAAATATCCATTTGCAGATTCCACGAAAACAGTGGTAGCAAACGTCTCCATGAAAAGAAAGGTGTAACTCTGTGAGATGAATTCACGCATCACAAAGAAGTTTCCCAGAAAGTTTCTTTATAGTTTTTATCTGAGGATATTTCCTTAGTCACCATAGACTTCAATGTGATCCAAAATATTCCTTCTCAGATTCCCTCAAAAGAGTGCTATCAAACTGATCCATGAGAAGAATCAAGTAACACTCTATGATGATTTCACAAATTACAAAAAAAAGTTTCTCAGAATGTATCTATCTAGTTTGTGTCTGAGGATATTCACTTTTTCACAATAAACTTCAATGAACTCTGAAATATCCCAATGTAGATTGCAAGAAAATAGTGTTAGCAAACTGCTCAATGAAAAGAACAGTGTAACTCTGTGAGTTGAATTCACACATCACAGAGCAGTTTCTCAGAAAGCTCCTTTTTGGTTTTTCTATGGGGATATTTCCTTTGTCACCATAGGCTTCAATGCACTCCCAAATATCCTATTGCACACTCCAGGAAAATAGTGTTATCATACGTGTCCAAGAAAAGAATGTTGTAACTCTGTGAGAAGAATTCACCCATAAAAAACAGTTTCTCAGAAATCTTCTTTGTAGTTTTTATCTGAGGATAATTCCTTTTTCTCCATAGGCCTCAATGCACTCCCAGATATCCCTTTGCAGATTCCAAGAAAACATTGTTAGCAATCTGCTCCATGAAGGGAAAGGTGTAACTCTGTGAGATGAATTCACACATCTCAAAGAACTTTATCAGAAAGCTTTTTTCTTGTTATTATCTGAGGATGTTTGCCTTTTCACCATAGGCTTCAATGTGATTCAAAATATACCTTCTTAGATTCGCCAAAAACAGCGCTACCAAAGTGATCCATGAAAAGAATCGCGTAACTCTGTGAGATGAATTAACACATCACAAAGCAGTTTCTCAGAAACCTTCTTCTAGTTTGTATATGATGATATTCCGTTTGTCACTGTAAGCTTCAATGCACTACAAAATATCCGATTGCAGATTCCAAGAAAACAGTGTTAGCAAACTGCTCAATGAAAAGAAAAGTGTAATTCATTGAGATGAATTGACACAACACAACGCAGTTCCTCAGATAGCTTTTTTTGGTTTTTATCTGAAGGTATTTCCTTTGTCACGACAGGATTCAATGCACTCCCAACTGTCCTATTGTAGATTCCACCAAAGCTGTTTTATCAAACTGCTCAATTTAAAGAATGGTGTAACTGTTTGAGATGAATTTACACATCACAAAGCAGTTTCTCAGAAAGCTTCTTTCTCATTTTTTTTCTGAGGATATTTCCTTTTTCACTATTGGCCTCAATGCACTCCAAAATGTCCTTTTGCAGATTCCATGAAAACTGTGTTAGCAAACTGACCCATAAAAAGAAAGGTGTAACTCTGTGAGATGCATTCACACATCACAAAGAAGTTTCTCAGAAAGCTTATTTCCAGTTTTTATCTGAGGATATTTCTTCAGTCACCGTAGTCTTCAATGCGATCCAAAATACCCCTTCTCAGATTCCCCAAATACCATGCTACCAAACTGATCCATGAAAAGTATCGTGTAACACTGTGAGGTGAATTAACACATCACAAAGTGGTTTCTCAGAAAGCTTCTTTCTAGTTTTTATATGAGGATTTTTTTTGTCACCATAAGCTTCAATGCACTCCCAAATATCCCATGGCAGATTCTAAGAAAACAGTGTTAGCAAACTGCTCAATGAAAAGAAGAATGTAACTCTGTGAGATGATTTCACACATCCCAAAACAGTTTCTCAGAAAGCTTCTTCTTGGTTTTTATCTGAGGATATTTTCTTTCCCACCATAGGCTTCAATGCTCTCTCAAATATCCTATTGTAGATTCCACAAAAGCTGTTTTATCAAATTACTCAGTGAAAAGAATGGTGTAACTGTTTGAGATGAATTCACACATCACAATGCAGTTTCTCAGAATGCCTCTTTCTAGTTTTTATCTGAGGATATTTCCTTTTCCCTCTAGTCCTCAATGAGCTCACAATTATCTCTTTGCAGTTTCAATGAATAAAGTTTTACCAAACTGCTCCACAAAAAGAAAGGTGTATCTCTGTTAGATGACTTCACACATTGCAAAGAACTCTCTCAGAAAGTTTCTTTATAGTTTTTATCTGAGGATATTTCCTTAGCCACCATAGGCTTCAATGCAATCCAAAATATGCCTTCTAATATTCCCAAAAATAGTGCTACCATACTGATCTTTGAAAAGAATCCTGTAACTCCGTGGTATGAATTAACATATTGCAAAGCAGTTTCTCAGAAAACTTCTTTTTGATTATTATCTGATTAAGTTTTCTTTGTCACAACAAGTTTCAAAGTGCTCCTGAATATCCTAATGCAGAATCCACAAAAACAGACTTATCAAATTGCTCAAGGAGAAGAATGGTCTAACACTGTGAGATGAATTCACACATCACAATGCAGTTTCACAGAAAGCTTCTTTCTAGTTTTTATCTGAGGATATTTCCTTTTCCACATAGGCCTCAATGTCCTCCCAAATATCCCATTGCAGATTCCACGAAAATAGTGTTAGCAAACTGCTCCATGAAAAGAAAGGTGTAACTCTGTGAGTTGAATTCACACATCACAAAGAAGTTTCTCAAAAACCGTCATTCTAGTTTTTATATGAGGATATTTCCTCTGTCACCATAGGCTTAAATGGGATCCAGAATATCCTCTCAGATTCCTCAAACACAGTGCTACCACACTGATCCATGAAAAGAATCATGTTACTCTGTGAAATGAATAAACACACTACAGCGTGGTCTCTCAGAAAGCTTCTTTCTAGTTTTAATCTGAGGATATTTCCTTTGTCACAATAGGCTTCAAAGCGATCAAAAATATTCCTTCTCATATTCCACAGAAACAGTGCTGCCAATGTGCTCCATGAAAAGAATCATGTAAATCTGTGAGATATATTCACAAATCACAAAGCAGTTTCTCAGAAAGCTTCTTTCTAGTTTTCATATGATGATATTTCGTTTGTCACTTTAATCTTCAATGCACTCTGAAATATACCATTGCAGATTCCAAGAAAATAATGTTTGCAAACTGTTCACTGAAAAGAACAGTGAAACTCTGTGAAATTAATTCAGACATCACAAAGCAGTTTCTCAGAAAGCTTCTTTCTAGTATTTATCTGATGACAATTCCTTTTTAACCATAGGACTCAATGCACTCGAAAATATCCCTTTCCAGATTCCATGAAAACAGTGTTAGCAAACTGATCCATGAAAGGAAAGGTGTAACTCTATGAGATGAATTCACACATCACAAAGAACTTTCTTCTTGGTTTTAATCTGAGGATATTTCCTTTGTCACCACAGTCTTCAAGGCGATCCAAAATATCCCAACTCAGATTCCCCAAAAACAGTGCTACCAAACTGTTCCATGAAAAGAATTGTGTAACTCTGTCAGATGAATTAGCACAACACAGAGCAGTTTCTCAGAAAGCTTCTATTTTTTATATGAGGATACTTTCTTTGTCACCATAAACTTCAATGCGCTACTTAATATCCCATTGCAGATTCCAAGAAAATAGTCTTAGCAAACTGCTCATGGAGAAGAACAGCGTAACTCTGTGAGATGAATTCACACGTCACAAAGCAGTTTCTCAGAAAGCTTCTTTCTACTTTTTCTATGAAGATATGTCCTTTTTCACCATAGGCCTCAATGTGCTCCCAAAAATCCCTTTGTAGATTCCACGAAAAATATTTTAGGAAACAGCTCTATAAACAGAAATGTGTAACTCTGTGAGATGAATTCATACATCACAAAGGAGTTTCTCAGAAAAATTCTTTCTAGTTTTTAACTGAGGATATTTCCTTTGTCAGCTTAGGTTTCAATACGATCCAAAATATCCCTTTGCATATTCCCCAAAAACAGTGCTACCAAACTGCTGCATGAAAAGAATCATGTTCCTCTGTGAGAAGAATTAACACATCACATAGCAGTTTCTTAGAAAGCTTCTTTTTGGTTTTCATCTGAGGATATTTCCTTTGTCACCATAGGTTTCAATGCACTCCCAAATACAGTATTGCACATTCCAAGAAAACAGTGTCATCAAACTGCTCAACGAAAAGAATTATGTACAACTCTGAGATGAATTCACACATCACAAAACATTTTCTCAGAAAGTTTCTTTCTAGTTTTAACTGAGGATACTTCTTTATTCACTACAGGCCTCAATGCGCTCCAAAATATCCCTTTCCAGATTCCAAGAAAACAGTGTTAACAAACTGCTCAATGAAAAGAACGGTGTAACTTTGTGAGATGAATTGGCACACACAACACAGTTTCTCAGAAAGCTTCTTTTTGCTTTTTATCTGAGGATATTTCCTTTGTCACCACAGGCTTCATTGTGCTCCCAAATATCCTATTGCAGATTCCATGAGAAAAGTGTTATCAAACTGCTCATGGAAAAGAATGGTGTAACTCTGTGAGATGAATACACACACCATGAAGCAGTTTTTCAGAAAAATTCTTTCTCGTTGTTTTCTGAGGATATTTCCTTTCTCTCTATAGGCCTCAATGCACTCCAAAATGGCCCTTTGCAGATTTCACAAAAATAGCGTTAGCAAACTGCTCAATAAAGAGAAAGGTGTAGCCCTGTGAGATGCATTCACACATCACAAAGAAGTTTCTCGGAATGCTTCTTACCAGTTTTTATCTGAGGACAGTTCCTTAGTCACCATAGGCTTCAATGGGATGCAAATTATCCCTTCTCAGATTCACCAAAAACAGTGCTAACAAACTGATCCATGAAAAGTATCGTGTAACACTGTGATGTGAATTAAAACCTCACAAAGTGGTTTGTCAGAAAGCTTATTTCTAGCTTTTACATGAGGATATTTCCTTTGTCACCAAAGATTCAATGCCTTCCGAAATATCCCACTGCAGATTGCAAGAAAACTGTTAGCAAACTGCTCAATGAAAAGAGCAGTGTAGTCCTGTGTGATGAAATCACACATCACAAAGTAATTTCTGAGAAAGCTTCCTTTTGGTTTTTATCTGAGTATATTTCCTTTGTCACCATAGGCTTCAATTATCTACCAAATATCCTATTGCAGAATCCATGAAAACTGGTTATCAAACTGCTCAATGAATAGAACGGTGTAAATCTTTGAGATGAATTCACACATCACAAAGCAGTTTCTCAGAAAGCTTCTTTCTAGTTTTTATCTGAGAATATTTCTTTTTTCACAATAGACCTCAACGTACTCCCAAATATCCCTTTGCAGATTCCACACAAAGAGTGTTACCAGACTGCTCCATACAGGTGTAACTCTGTGAGATGAACTGAAACATCAAAAAGAACTTTGTCAGTAAGCTTCATTAGAGTTTCTGTCTGAGGATATTTCCTTTCTCACCAAAGGTTTCAATGCGATCCAAAATATCCCTTCTCAGATTCCCTAAAAACAGTCCTACCAATCTGCTCTATGAAAAGAATCGTATAACTCTTCGAGATGAATTCAAAAATAACAAAACAGTTTCTTAGAAAGTATCTTCCTAGTTTTTGTCTGAGGATATTTCCCTTTTCACAATAAGTTTCCATGTGCTCTGAAATATCTCACTGCAATTTCCAAGAAAACAGTGTTAACAAACTGCTCAATGAATAGAGCAGTGTAACTATGTGAATTGAATTCACACATCACAAAGCAGTTTCTCAGAAAGCTTACTTTGTATATTTCTCTGAGGATATTTCCTTTGTCATCATAGGCTTCAAATCATTCCCAAATACCCTATTGCAGATTCCACGAAAACAGTGTTGTCAAACTGCTCAGTGAAATGTACAGTGTAACTCTTTGTGATGAATTCACACATTACAAAGCAGTTTCTCAGAAAAGTTCTTTTTGGTTTTCCTATGAGGATATATCCTTTTTCACTACAGGTCTCAATGCACTCCCAAATATCCCTTTGCAGATTCCACGAAAACTGTGTTAGCAAACTGCTCCATGAAAAGTAAACTGTAACTCCGTGAGATGAATTCACACAATACAAAGAACTTTCTCAGAAAGCTTCTTTCTAATTTTTATCTGAGGATAATTCCTTTTTTCACCATAGGCCTCAATGCACTCCCAAATATCCCTTTGCTGATTCCACGAAAACTGTGTTAGCAAACGGCTCCATGAAAAGTAAATTGTAACTCCATGAGATGAATTCACACAATACAAAGAACTTTCTCAGAAAGCTTCTTTCTATTTTTTATCTGAGGATAATTCCTTTTTTCACCATAGGCCTCAATGCATTACCAAATATCCCTTTGCAGATTCAACGAAAATTGTGCTAGCAAACTGCTCCATGAAAATAAAGGTGTAACTCTGTGAGATGAATTCACAAATCACAAACAACTTTCTCAGAAAGCCTCTTTCTAGTTTTTATCTGAATATATTTCCTTAGTCACCATAGGCTTCAAAGCAATCCAAAATATCCCTTCTCAGATTTCCCAAAAACAGTGCTACCAAACTGACCCACGAAAGCAATCATGTAACTCTATGAGATGAATTAACACATCATAAAGCCATTTCTCAGAAAGCTTTCTAGTTTTTATATGAGGATATTTCCTTTGCTACCATAAGCTTCAATGCGCTCTGAAATATTCCATTGCAGATTCCAAGAATACAGTGTTAGCAAACGGCTCAATGAATAGAACAGTGTACCTCCCTGAGATGGATTCACACATCACAAAGAAGTTTCTCAGAAAGCTTCTTTCTAGTTTTTATCTGAGAATATTTCATTTTTCACCATAGGTCTCAATGTGCTCCCAAATATCCCTTTGCAGATTCCATGAAAACAGTGTTAGCAAACTGCTCAATGAAAAGAAAGTTGTTACTCTGTGATATGAATTCACATATCACAAAGAACCTTCTCAGAAATCTTCTTTCTAGTTTTTATCTGAGGATATTTCCTTTGTCAACATAGGCTTCAAAGTAATCCAAAACATCCCTTCTCAGATTTTCCAAAAATAGTGCTATCAAACTGATCCAAGGAAAGAATTGTGTAACTCTGTGAGAATAATTCACAAATCACAAAGCAGTTTCTAAGAAAGTATCTGTCTAGTGTTTATCTGAGGATAATTCATTTTAACAGTAAGCTTCAATGCGCTCTGAAATATACCATTGCAGATTCCAAGGAAACAGTGTTAATAAACTGCTCAATGAAAAGAACAGTGTAACTCTGTAAACTGAATTCACACATCACAAGGCAGTTTCTCAGAAAGCTTCTATTTGGTTTTTATCTGATTATACTTTCTTTGTCACCATTGGCTTCAAAGTGCTCCTAAACATCCTATTGCAGACTCCACGAAAACAGTGTTATCAATCTGCTCAATGAAAAGAAAGGTGTAACTCTGTAAGACGAATTCACACATCAAAAAGCAGTTTCTCAGAGGGCTTCTTTTTGGTTTTTCCATGAGTATACTTCCTTTTTCAATATAGGCCTCAATTCGCTCCCTTGTATCCCTTTATAGATTCCACAAAAACTGTGTTAGCAAACTGCCCCATGAAAGGAAACGTGCAACTATGTGAGATGAACTCACACATCTCAAATAACTTTCTCAGATTGCTTCTTTCTAGTTTTTATCTGAGGGTATGTCCTTTGTCACCATAGGCTTCAATGCGCTCTGAAATATACCATTGTAGATTCCAAGAAAACAGTGTAGGCAAACTGCGCAATGAAAAGAACAGTGTAACTCTCTGACATGAATTCACACATCACAAAGCAGTTTCTCAGAAAGCTGCTTTCCAGTTTTTTTGTGAGGATATTTCCTTTTCCAAAATAGGCCTCACCTCGCTCCCAAATATCCTTTTGCAGAGTTGATGAAAACTCTGTTAGGAAACTGCTCCATGAAAACAAAGGTGTAACTCTGTGAGATAAATTCCCACATCACAAGGAAGTTTCTCAGAAAGCTTCTTTACAGTTTTTATCTCAGGATATTTCCTTTTTTGCCATATGCTTCAAAGTGATCCAAAATATCCCTTCTCTGATTCCCCAAAAACCGTGCTACCAAACTGATACATGAAAAGAATCATGTAACTCTGTGAGATGAAATAACACATCATAAGGCTGTTTCTCAGAAATCTTTTTTTTAGTTTTTGTCTGAGAATATCTCCGTTTTCACCATAGGCTTCAATTCACTCTGAAATATCCTATTGCAGATTCCACATAAAAAGTGTATTCAAATTGCTAAATGAAATGAACAGTGTATCTCTGTGAGAAGAACTCAAGCATCACAAAGCAGTTTCTCAGAAAGCTTCTTCCTAGTTTTTATCTGAGGATTTTCCTTTTTCACTATAGGACACAATGCACTCCCAAATCTCCCTCTGCAGATTACAAGACAACCATGGTAGCAAATTTCTCCATAAAAAGATAGGCATAACATGTGAGGTGAATTCCCACCTGACAAATAAGTAACTCAGAAAGCTTCTTTTTCGTTTTTAAGTGAGGATATTTCCTTCGTCACATGGGGATTCAATGCGATCCAAAATATCCCTTCTCAGATTCCAGAAAAACAGTGATACCAAACTGCTCCATGACAAGAATAATGTAACTCTGTGAGATGAATTCAAAAATCACAAACCTCTTTCTCAGAAAGCTTTCTAGTTTTTGTCTGAGGATATTTCCTTTGTCACCATCAACTTCTATGTACTCCAAAATATTCCTTTGCGATTCCAAGAAAACAGTGTTAGGATTCTGCGCAATAAAAAGAATGGTGTAATTCTTTTTAAAATTTTTTTATTTTCATTATACTTTAAGTTCTAGGGTACATGTGCATAACGTGCAGGTTTGTTACACATATATATTTGTGCCATGTTGGTGTGCTGCACCCATCAACTGGTCAGGACCCTTCAATTCATCATTTATATCAATATATAACTCCCCAATGCAATCCACCCCCCCATGATAGGCGCCAGTATGTGATGTTCCCCTTCCCGAGTCCAAGTGATCTCATTGTTCAGTTCCCACCTTTGAGTGAGAACATGCAGTGTTTGGTTTTCTCTTCTTGTGATAGTTTGCTAAGAATGATGGTTTCCAGCTGCATCCATGTCCTTACAAAGGACGCAAACTCGTCCTTTTTTATGGCTGCATAGTACTCCATGGTGTATATGTGCCACATTTTCTTAATCCAGTCTGTCACAGATGGACATTTGGGTTGATTCCAAGTCTTTGCTATTGTGAATAGTGCTGAAATAAACATGTGTGCTTGTGTCTTTACAGCAGCATGATTTATAATCCTTTGGGTATATACCCAGTAGTGGGATGGCTGCGTCATATGGTACATCGAGTTCTAGATCCTTGAGGAATTGCCATACTGTTTTCCATAATGGCTGAACTAGTTTACAATCCCACCAACAGTGTAAAAGTGTTCCTATTTCTCCACATCCTATCCAACACCTGTTGTTTCCTGATTTTTTAATGATTGCTGTTCTAACTGGTGTGAGATGGTATCTCATTGTGGTTTTGATTTGCATTTCTCTGATGGCCAGTGATGATGAGCATTTTTTCATGTGTCTGTTGGCTGTATGAATGTCTTCTTTTGAGAAACGTCTGTTCATATCCTTTGCCCACTTTTTGATGGGGTTGTTTGTTTTTTTCTTGTATATTTGTTTGAGTTCTTTGTAGATTCTGGATATTAGCCCTTTGTCAGATGAGTAGATTGCAAAAATGTTCTCCCATTCTGTAGGTTGCCTGTTCACTCTGATGGTAGTTTCTTTTGCTGTGCAGAAGCTCTTTAGTCTAATCAGATCCCATTTGTCAATTTTGGCTTTTGCTGCCGTTGCTTTTGGTGTTTTAGACATGAAGTCCTTGCCCATGCCTATGTCCTGAATGGTACTACCTAGATTTTCTTCTAGGGTTTTTATGGTATTAGGTCTAACATTTAAGTCTCTAATCCATCTTGAATTAATCTTCGTATAAGGAGTAAGGAAAGGATCCAGTTTCAGCTTTCTTCTTATGGCTAGCCAATTTTCCCAGCACCATTTATTAAATAGAGAATCCTTTCCCCATTTCTTGTTTCTCTCAGGTTTGTCAAAGATCAGATGGCTGTAGATGTGTGGTATTATTTCTGAGGATTCTGTTCTGTTCCATTGGTCTATATCTCTGTTTTGGTATCAGTACCATGCTGTTTTGGTTACTGTAGCCTTGTAGTATAGTTTGAAGTCAGGTAGCGTGACCCCTCCAGCTTTGTCATTTTGACTTAGGATTGTCTTGGCAGTACGGGCTCTTTTTTGGTTCCATATGAACTTTAAAGCAGTTTTTTCCAATTCTGTGAAGAAACTCCTTGGTAGCTTGATGGGGATGGCATTGAATCTATAAATAACCTTGGGCAGTATGGCCATTTTCACGATATTGATTCTTCCTATCCATGAGCATGGTATGTTCTTCCATTTGTTTGTGTCCTCTTTGATTTCACTGAGCAGTGGTTTGTAGTTCTCCTTGAAGCGGTCCTTTACATCCCTTGTAAGCTGGATTCCTAGGTATTTTATTCTCTTTGAAGCAATTGTAAATGGAAGTTCATTCCTGATTTGGCTCTCTGCTTGTCTGTTACTGGTGTATAAGAATGCTTGTGATTTTTGCACATTAATTGTGTATCCTGAGACTTTGCTGAAGTTGCTTATCAGCTTAAGGAGATTTTGGGCTGAGACGGTGGGGTTTTCTAAATATACAATCATGTCTTCTGCAAACAGGGACAATTTGACTTCTTCTTTTCCTAACTGGATACACTTGATTTCTTTCTCTTGCCTGATTGCCCTGTCCAGAACTTCCAACACTATGTTAAATAGAAGTGGTGAGAGAGGGCATCCCTGTCTTGTGCCAGTTTTCAAAGAGAATTTTTCCAGTTTTTGCCCATTCAGTATGATATTAGCTGTGGGTTTGTCATAAATAGCTCTTATTATTTTGAGGTACGTTCCATCAATACCGAATTTATTGAGCATTATTAGCATGAAGGGCTGTGGAATTTTGTCAAAAGCCTTTTCTGCATCTATTGAGATAATCATGTGGTTCTTGACTTTGGTTCTGTTTATATGCTGGATTATGTTTATCGATTTGCGAATGTTGAACCAGCCTTGCATCCCAGGGATGAAGCCCATTTGATCATGGTGGATAAGCTTTTTGATGTGTTGCTGAATCCGGTTTGGCAGTATTTTATTGAGGATTTTTGCATCGATGTTCATCAGGAATATTGGTCTAAAATTCTCTTTTTTTGTTGTGTCTCTGCCAGGCTTTGGTATCAGGATGACGTTGGCCTCATAAAATGAGTTAGGGAGGATTCCCTCTTTTTCTATTGATTGGAATAGTTTCAGAAGGAATGGTACCAGCTCCTCCTTGTACCTCTGGTAGAATTCAGCCGTGAATCCATCTGGTCCTGGACTTTTTTTGGTGGGTAGGCTATTAATTGTTGCCTCAATTTCATAGCCTGCTATTGGTCTATTCAGGGATTCAACTTCTTCCTGGTTTAGTCTTGGAGGAGTGTAAGTGTCCAGGAAATTATCCATTTCTTCTAGATTTTCTAGTTGATTTGCGTAGAGGTGTTTCTAGTATTCTCTGATGGTAGTTTGTATTTCTGTGGGGTCGGTGGTGATATCCCCTTTATCATTTTTTGTTGCATCTATTTGATTCCTCTCTGTTTTCTTCTTTATTAGTCTTGCTCGCGGTCTGTCAATTTTGTTGATCTTTTCAAAAAACCAACTCCTGGATTCATTGATTTCTTGTAGGGTTTTTTGTGTCTCTATCTCCTTCAGTTCTGCTCTGATCTTAGTTATTTCTTGCCTTCTGCTAGCTTTTGAATGTCTTTGCTCTTGTCTCTCTAGTTCTTTTAATTGTGATGTTAGAGTGTCCATTTTAGATCTTTCCTGCTTTCTCTTGTGGGCATTTAGTGCTATAAATTTCCCTCTACACAATGCTTTAAATGTGTCTCAGAGATTCTGGTATGTTGTATCTTTATTCTCATTGGTTTCAAAGAACATCTTTATTTCCGCTTTCATTTCGTTATGTACCCAGTAGTCATTCAGGAGCAGGTTGTTCAGTTTCCATGTAGTTGAGCAGTTTTGATTGCGTTTCTTAGTCCTGAGTTCTAGTTTGATTGCACTGTGGTCTGAGAGACAGTTTGTTATAATTTCTGTTCTTGTACATTTGCTGAGGAGTGCTTTACTTCCCACTGTGTGGTCAATTTTGGAATTAGTGTGATGTGGTGCTGAGAAGAATGTATATTCTGTTGTTTTGGGGTGGAGAGTTCTATAAATGCCTATTAGGTCCGCTTGGTGCAGAGATGAGTTCAATTCCTGGATATCCTTGTTAACTTTCTGCCTCATTGATCTGTCTAATGTTGACAGTGGAGTGTTGAAGTCTCCCATTATTATTGTATGGGAGTCTAAGTCTCTTTGTAAGTCTCTAAGGACTTGCTTTATGAATCTGGGTGCTCCTGTATTGGGTGCATATATATTTAGGATAGTTAGCTCTTCCTGTTGAATTGATCCCTTTACCATTATGTCATGGCCCTCTTTGTCTCTTTTGATCTTTGATGGTTTAAAGTCTGTTTTATCAGAGACTAGGATTACAACCCCTGATTTTGTTTGTTCTCCATTTGCTTGGTAGATCTTCCTCCATTCCTTTATTTTGAGCCTATGTATGTCTCTGCGTGTGAGGTGGGTCTCCTGAATACAGAAGACTGATGGGTCTTGACTCTTTATCCAGTTTGCTAGTCTGTGTCTCTTAATTGGAACATTTAGTCCATTTACATTTAAGGTTAATATTGTTATGTGTGAACTTGATCCTGCCATTATGATATTAACTGGTTATTTTGCTCGTTAGTTGATGCAGTTTCTTCCTAGCCTCGATGATCTTTACATTTTGGCATGTTTTTGCAATGGCTGGTACCGGTTGTTCCTTTCCATGTTTAGGGCTTCCTTCAGGGTCTCTTGTAAGGCAGGCCTCTTGGTGACAAAATCTCTAAGCATTTGTTTATCTGTAAAGGATTTTATTTCTCCTTCACTTATGAAACTTAATTTGGCTGGATATGAAATTCTGGGTTGAAAATTCTTTTTTTTAAGAATGTTGAATATTGGCCCCCACTCTCTTCTGGCTTGTAGAGTTTCTGCCGAGAGATCTGCTGTTAGTCTGATGGGCTTCCCTTTGAGGGTAACCCGACCTTTCTCTATGGCTGCTCTTAAGATTTTTTCCTTCATTTCAACTTTGGTGAATCTGGCAATTATGTGTCTTGGAGTTGCTCTTCTCGAGGAGTATCTTTGTGGCATTCTCTGTATTTCCTGAATTTGGATGTTGGCCTGCCCTACTAGGTTGGGGAAGTTCTCCTGGATGATATCCTGAAGAGTGTTTTCCAACTTGGTTCCATTTTCCCCCTCACTTTCAGGCACCCCAATCAGACGTAGATTTGGTCTTTTTACATAATCCCATACTTCTTGCAGTCTTTCTTCATTTCTTTTTCTTCTTTTTTCTTTTGGTTTCTCTTCTCGCTTCGTTTCATTCATTTGATCCTCAATCGCTGATACTCTTTCTTCCAGTTGATCGAGTCAGTTACTGAAGCTTGTGCATTTGTCACGTATTTCTCGTGTCATGGTTTTCATCTCTGTCATTTCATTTATGACCTTCTCTGCATTAATTAGTCTAGCTGTCAATTCTTCCACTCTTTTTTCAAGATTTTTAGTTTCTTTGCGCTGGGTACATAATTCCTCCTTTAGCTCTGAGAAGTTTGATGGACTGAAGCTTTCTTTTCTCATCTCGTCAAAGTCATTCTCTGACCAGCTTCGATCCGTTGCTGGTGAAGGGCTGCGCTCCTTCACAGGGGGAGATGCGCTCTTATTTTTTGAATTTCCAGCTTTTCTGCCCAGCTTTTTCCCCATCTTTGTGGTTTTATCTGTCTCTGGTCTTTGATGATGGTGACGTACTGATGCGGTTTTGGTATAGGTGTCCTTCCTGTTTGATAGTTTTCCTTCTGACAGTCAGGACCCTCAGCTGTAGGTCTGTTGGAGATTGCTTGAGGTCCACTCCAGACCCTGTTTGCCTGCGTATCAGCAGCAGAGGTTGCAGAAGATAGAATATTGCTGAACAGCGAGTGTACCTGTCTGATTCTTACTTTGGAAGCTTCCTCTCAGGGGTGTCCTCCACCCTGTGAGGTGTGGGGTGTCAGACTGCCCCTATTGGGGGATGTCTCCCAGTTAGGCTACTCAGGGGCCAGTGACCCACTTGAGCAGACAGTCTGTCCGTTCTCAGATCTCAACCTCCGTGTTGGGAGATCCACTGCTCTCTTCAAAGCTGTCAGACAGAGTCGTTCGTGTCTGCTCAGGCCTCTGCTGCTTCTCCCGTTGTTTTTTTTAGCTGTGCCCTGTCCCCAGAGGTGGTGTCTATAGAAACAGGCAGGTTTCCTTGAGCTGCTGTGAGCTCCACCCAGTTCGAGCTTCCCAGCGGCTTTGTTTACCTACTTAAGCCTCAGCAATGGCAGGCGCCCCTCCCCTAGCCTTGCTGCTGCCTTGCGGTTAGATCGCCGCAGACTGCTGTGTTCGCAATGAGGGAGGCTCCATGGTCATGGGACCCTCCCGGCCAGGTGAGGGATATATTCTTCTGGTGTGCCCGTTTGCTTAAATCACGGTATTGCAGTGGGAGTTACCTGATTTTCCAGGTATTGTGTTTCTCAGTTCCCCTGGCTAGGAAAAGAGATTCCATTCCCCCTTGCGCTTCCCAAGTGAGGCGATGCCTCACCCTGCTTCAGCTCTCGCTGGTCGGGCTTCAGCAGCTGACCAGCACTGATTGTCCGGCACTCCCTAGTGAGATGACCCCAGTACCTCAGTTGAAAATGCAGAAATCACCAGTCTTCAGTGTCGCTCGCGCTGGGAGTTGGAGACTGGAGCTTTTCCTATTCGGCCATCTTGCCCATAGTTGAATGGTGTAATTCTATGAGATGAATTCAAAAATCACAAAGCGGTTTCTCAGAAAGTTTCTTTCTAGTTTTTGTCTGAGGATTTTTCCTTTTTCAGCATAGGCCTCAATGTGCTCCCAAATATCCCTTTGCCAATTCCAACAGAACAGTGTAGGCAAACTGGTGAATGAAAAGTACAGTGTAACTATGTGAGATGAATTCACACATCACAACGTAGTTCCTCAGAAAGCTTATTTCTATTTCTTATCTGAGGATACTTCCTTTGTCATCATAGGCTTCAATACGATCCCCAGTATCCTATTACAGATTCCATGAAACCAGTGTTATCAGACTGCCCAGGGAAAAGTATGGTGCAACTCATTGAAATGATTTCACACATCGCAAATAACTTTCTCAGAAAAATTCTTTCTACTTTTTATGGGAGGGTATTTCCTTTGTCACCATAGACTTCAATGCAATCCAAAATATCCCTTCTCAGATTCCCCAATAGCAGTGCTACCAAACTGCTCCATGGAAAGTATCGTGTAACTCTGTAAGATGAATTCACAAACCATAAAGCGGATTCTCAGGAAGCATTTTTCTAGTTTTTTTCTGAGGATATTTCTTTTGTTACAATAAGCTTCAAAGTGCTCCAAAATATCCCATTGTAGATTCCAAGAAAACAGTGCTGGCAAACTGCTGAATGAAAAGAAAAGTGTAATGTGTGAGTTGAATTCACACACCACAAAGCAATTTCTCAGAAAGCTTCTTTCTAGTTTTTCTCTGAGGATATTTGTTTCCTCACTATAGGCCTCAAAGTGCTCCCTAATATCCCTTTGCAGATTCCAAGAAAACAGAATTAGCAAAGTGCTCCAAGAATAGAAAAGTGTAACTCCCTGAGATGAACTCACACATCACAAAGAACTTTCTCAGAAACCTTCTTTAGAGTTCTTATCTGATGATATATCCTTTTTCACCCTAGGTCTCAATTTGCTCCCAAATATCCCTGTGCAGATTCCAGGAAAACAGTGTTAGCAAACTGCTCCATGAAAAGAAGGGTGTAACTCTGTGAAATGAATAAACGCATCACAAAGTGATTTCTCAGAAAGATTCTTTCCAGTTTTTATTAGAATATTTCCTTTGTCACATACGCTTCAAAGCGATTCAAAGTGTTCCTTCTCAGATTCCCCAAAAACACTGCTACCTAACTGATCCAAGAAAAGAATCTTGTAAATCTGTGATATGAATTAAAATATCACAAACTGATCTCTCTGAAAGCTTCTGAGAAGAGTAAGATGTAACTTACTCTTCTGAGAAGAGTAAGGTGTAACCCTGTGAGACGAATTCCCACATCATGAAGAACTTTGTCCGAAAGCTTCTTTCTTGTTTATATCTGGGAATATTTCCATTTTCACCACAGAACTCAGTGCGCTCCCAAATATTCCTTTGCAGATCTGAGGAAAACAGTGTTAGCAAACTGCTCCATGAAAAGAAAGGTGTAACACTGTGAAATAAGTTCATACATCACAAAGGGCTTTCGCAGAAAGTTTTTCTCTAGTTTTAATCTCAGTATATTTCCTTTGGCACCATAGGCTTCAATGCGATCCTAAATATCCCTTCTAAGATTCCCCCAAAACAGGATTACCAAACTGCTCCGTGAAAAGAACAGTGTATATATGTGAAATGAATTCACACATCATAATGAAATTTCTCAGAAACCATCTTTATGGTTTTTATCTGCGGATATTTCCTTTGTCACCGTAGGCTTCAATGCCCTCCCAAATGCCCTACTGCAGATTCCACGAAAACAGTATTATCAATCTGCTCAACGAAAAGAACGTTGTATCTCTGTGAGATGAAATCACACATCACAAACAGTTTCTCAGAATGCTTCTTTCTAGTTTTTATCTCAGGATATTTCCTTTTTCACTACATGCCTCAATGCACTCCCCAGTATCCTGAGCAGATTCCACAAAAACCGTGTTAGCAATCTACTACATGAAAAGACAGGTGTAACTCAGGGAGATGAATTAACACACCACAAAGCAGTTTCTAATAAATCATCTTTCCAATTTTTATATGATTTTTTTCCTGTGTCACAATAGGCTTCAAAGCAATCAAAATATTCTTTCTCAGATTCCCAAAAACATTGCTAACAGAGTGATCCATGAAAACAATCATGTAGCTCTGTGACATGAAACACAGCATCACAAAGCCGTTTCTCAGAAAGCTTCTTTCTTGTTTTTACATGAGGGTATTTCCTTTTTTCACCATAAGCTTCAATGTGCTCTGAAATATACCATTGCAGATTCCAAAAAGCAGTGTTAGCAAACTGCTCAAGGAAAATAACAGTGTAACTCTGTGAGGTGAATTCACAAATCACAAATCAGTTTTTCAGAAAGCTTCTTTCTGCTTTTTATCTGAGGATATTACCTTTTACACCTTAGGCCTCAAAGTGCTCCCAAAAATCCCTTTGCAGATTCCAAGAAAACACTGTTAACACACTTCTCCATGAAAAGAAAGGTGTAACTCTGTGAGATGAATTCACACATCATCAAGAAATTTCTCAGAAACCTTCTTTCTATTTCTTATCTGAGGATATTTCATTTGTCACCTTAGGGTTCAATGTGATCCCAAATATTCCTTCTCAGATTCCCCAAAACTTGTGCGACCATACCAATCGAAGGAAAGAATCATGTAACTCTGTGAGACGAATTAACACATCACAAAACTGTTTCTCAGAAGGCTTCTTTCTATTTTTTATATGACGACATCGCCTTTATCACCATAAACTTCAATGGATACGAAATATCCCATTGCAGATTCCAAGAAAAAATGTTAGCAAACTATTCAATGACAAGAACAGTGTAACTTTGTTAGGTGAGTTCAGTAATCAAAAACTAGTTTCTCTGAAAGCTTTTTTCTAATTTTTATCTGAGGATATTTCATTTTTCATCATAGGCCTCAATGGTCTCCCAAATATCCCTTTGTAGATTCTACGATTACAGTGTTAGCAAACTGCTCTGTAAGAAGTACAGTATAACACTGTGAGATGAATGTACACGTCACAAAGAACTTTCTTAGAAAGATTCTTTGCAGTTTTTATCTGAGGATATTTCCTTTTTCACCATAGGCTTCAATGTCATTCAAAATATACCGTCTCAGATTGCCCAAAAACAATGCCACCAAAGAGCTCCATTAAAAGAATTGTGAGGGCCAGATGCGGTGGCTCAAGCCTGTAATCCCAGCACTTTGGGAGGCCGAGACAGGTGGATCACGAGGTCAGGAGATCGAGACCATCCTGGCTAACATGCTGAAAACCCGTCTTTACTAAAAAATGCAAAAAAACTAGCTGGGTGAGGTGACGGGTGCCTGTAGTCCCAGCTACTCGGGAGGCTGAGGCAGGAGAATGGTGTAAACCCGGGAGGCGGAGCTTGCAGTGAGCCGAGTTCCGTCCACTGCACTCCAGCCTGGGCGACAGAGCCAGACTCTGTCTCAAAAAAAAAAAAAAAGAATTGTGTAACTCTGTTAGATGAATTCACACATCACAAAGCAGTTTCTCAGAAAGCTTCTTTGTGCTTTTTCTGTGAGGAAATTTCTTTGTCACATAGACTTTAATGAACTCCCTACTATCCTACTGCAGATTCCACGAAAACAGTGTCACCAAACTGGGTAATGAAAACAACGGTGTACCACTGTGATTTGAATTCACACATCACAAAGCAGGTTCACAGAAAGCTTCTTTCTAATTTTTTTCTGAGGATATTTCCTTTCTCACTACAGGAAACATTGCGCTCCAAAAATCGCTGTGCAAAATCCATGAAAACATTGTTAGCACAGTTCTCCATGAATAGAAAATTTTAACTTATAGAGATGAATTAACACATCATGAAACAGTTTCTCAGAAAGCTTCTTTGCAGTTTTTATATGAGGATATCTCCTTTGTCACTGTAGTCTTCAATGCGATCAAAAATATCCCTTCTCAGATTCCTCAAAATACTGCTACCAAAATGATCCATGAAAAGAATTGTGTAGCTCTGTGAAATGAATTAACACATCACAAAGCAGTTTCTCAGAAAGCGTCTTTCTTCTTTATAAATGAGGATGTTTCCTTTGTCACCATAAGCTTCAATGCACTCCAAAATATTCCATTGCAGATGGCAAGAAACCAGTTTTTGCACACTGCTAAATGAAAAGAACAGTGTAACTCCGTGAGATGAATTCACAAATCACAAAGCAGTTACTCAGAAAGATTATTTCTAGTTTTTACCTAAGAATATTTCCTTTATCAACATAGGTCTCAAAGCGCTCCCATTGCAGATTGCACGAAAAGAATGTTGACAAACTGCTCCATGAAAAAAAGGTGTAACTCTGTGAGATGCATTGACTCATCACAAAGAACTTTCTCAGAAAGCTTTTTTCTGGTTTTTATCTGAGGATATTTCCTTTGTCAGCACAGGCTTCAATGCAATCCAAACTATCCCTTCTCAGATTCCCCCAAAACAGTGCTACCAAACTGATGCATGAAAATAATCATGTAACTCTGTGAGATGAATTAACTCTTCACAAATAATTTTCTCAGAAAGCTTTTTTCGAGTTTTATCTGAGGATATTTCCTTTGTCACTATAGGCTTCAATGCAAACCAAAATATCCCTTCTCACATTCCCCAAAAACAGTGCTACCAAATTACTCCATAAACAGAATCATGTAACACTGTGAGATGAATCCACAAATCACAAAGCAGTTTCTCAGAAAGCTTCTTTTTTTGTCTGTGGATAGTTCTTTTTTCACCAAAGGCCTCAATGAGCTCAGAATATACCTTTGTAAATTCCACGAAAACAGTGTTAGCAAACTGCTCCATGAAAAGAAAGGTGTAACTCTGTGAGATGAATTCACATTTCAGAAAACATCTTCTCAGAATGCTTCTTTCTGCTTTTTCTTCTGGGGATATTTCTTTTGTCACCATAGTCTTCAAAGCACTCCCAAATATCCTGTTGCAGATTCCACGAAAACAGTGTTATCAATCTCGTCAATAAAAACAACAGTTTATCTCTGTGAGCTCAATTCACATAATCAAAATTAGTTTCTCAGAAGTCATCTTTCTAGTTTTTATCTGAGGGTATTTCCTTTTTCACCATAGGCCTCAATACACTCCCATTTATCACTTGCAGATTCCACAAAAAGAGGGTTTGCAAACTTCTCCATGAAAGGAAAGGTGTAACTCTGTGAGATGAATTCACACAACATGAAGCAGTTTCTCAGAAAGCTTCTTTCTACTTGTTGTCTGAGGATATTTGTTATTTCATTACAGACCTCAACACACTCCCAAATATCCCTTTGCAGATTCCATGAAAACAGTGTTATCAAACTGCTCCATGGAAAGAAACGTGAAACTCTGTGAGATGAATTCCCACATCACAAAGAACTTTCTCAGAAATATTCCTTCTAGTTTTTATCTAAGTATATTTCCTTTGTCACCATAGGCTCCAATGTGATCCAAAATATCCCTTCTCAGATTCCCCAAAAACAGTGCTACCAAACAACTCCATGAAAACAGTGGTGTAAATCTGTGAGGTGAATTCACACATCACAAAGTAGTTTCTCTGAAAGCTTCTTTCTAGTATTTATCTGCGCATATATTTTTTTTCAGTATAGGTCTCAGGACCCTCCCAAATATCCACTTGCAGATTCCACGAAAACAGTGTTAGCAAACCTCTCTATGAAATGAAAGGTGTAACTCTTTGAGATGAATTCACACATCAAAAAGAACTTTCTCAGAAAGGTTCTTCCTAGTTTTTATCTGATGATATTTCCTTAGTCACCATAGGCTTCAATGTGATACAGGTATCCCTTCTCAGATTCCCTAAAAACAGTGCTACCCAACTGCTCCTTGAAAACAATGGTGTAACTCTGTGAGATGAATTAACACATCACAAAGCTGTTCCTCAGATAGCATCTTTGTAGTTTTTATATGAGGATATTTCCTTTCTCACCGTAAGCTTCAATGCGCTCCAAAATATCATATTGCAGATTAAAAGAAAACAGTGTCAGCAAACTGCTCAATGAATAGAACAGTGTAACTCTGAGATGAGTTCACACATCACAAAGCTGTTTATCATAAAGCCTCCTTCTTGTTTTTATATCAGGATATTTACTTTTTCACTTAGGCCTCAATGGGCTCCAAAATATCCCTTTGCAGATTCCACAAAAACAGTGTCAGCAAACTGCTCCATAAAAAGGAAGGTGTAGCTCTGTGAGATGAATTCACACATCACAAAAACTTTCTAAGAATGCTTCTTTCTAGTTTTTGTCTGATGATATTCCCTTTGTCACCGTGCGCTTCCATGCCATCCAAAATATCCCTTCTCAAATTCCCCAAAAGCAGTGCTACCAAACTGCTCCATGAAGAGTTTTGTGTAAATCAATTAGATGAATTCACGAATCACAAAATAGTTTTGCAGAAAGCTTCTTTCTGTTTTTTATTTGAGGATATCTCCTTTGTCACCATAAGCTTAAATCTGCTCTGAAATATCAAATTGCAGATTCCAGGAAAACAGAGTTAGCACACTGCTCTATGAAAAGAAGAGTGTAACTCTGTGATGTGAATTCACACACGACAAAGCATATTCTCAGAAAGCTTCTTTCTAGTTTTTGTCTGAGGATATTACCTTTTTCATCATAGGTCTCAATGCGCTTGTGAATATCCCTTTGTAGATTCCATGAAAATAGCTGTAGCAAACTGCTCCATGAAAAGGAAGTTGTAAATCTGTGAGATGGATTCACACATCACAAAGCAGTTTCTCAGAAAGCTTCTTTTTGCTTTTGTCTGAGGATATTTCCATTTTTATGTTTGACATCCACTCGCTCCCAAATATCCCTTTGCATATTCCACAAAAATTGTGCTAGCAAGCTGCGCCATGAAAAGAAAGGTATAACTCTGTGAGATAAATTCACACATCACAAAAAACTTTCTCAGGATGATTCTTTTTTTTTTAATTATTAAAACATTATATTCAGTTTTTAAAAAGAAAATGACAGAAGGCTTTATGGAGATCAATAACATTTTTATAAAGCTCAAAACCATGTATACCTAAATAAAGGAATATATTCATATAGGGTAAAACTACATTTTAAAAAACTGGGGAATAAACACAGAATTCCAGATTTTCATAGTAGAAACAGAAATATGATATCTGGGAGAAGTATACAGATATACAGATTATTTATATTCTTTTATAAATATAAAATAAGGTAAAATTTATATTTCTTAAGTGATAACAGGACCACACAAATCTTACTTCATACAACTTACATTAAAATCTGAACAAAAACACTGTTTCTGCCAAAAATACTCAAGGGTTTTGATTTCCCAAGAGTCTCACGTAATCCTTTGATATTTCAATCAGACTCTTTTGAAGGGCTTCTCTTGTCATTGTCTACAGTGATAATTGCCTGATCCAATCCTACCATACCAATTTGCCTAGGGGTTTATATGTTAATGCACATCTTACTGAGCCACTTTCCCTGACTTCATGGAAACCTATATCCTTTGAAAGATGCACAATCTGACTGTGCATTTTGCAATGCATTTGCATGTGGTTTTGAGATATTCACAGAAGACAGTAAAAGAATCATCAACACTTGATGCCAAAGAGTGGAAATGTTGGCAGCACTAAGCAGAGAGAAATATACAAATAAGGAGTAATTTGAAAATTCATTAATAAATATTTTCTTGTCTTCAAGAGTAAACTCATAACTGCAGAAATGGTGATAATAAGCACTGTACAGGCAGGATTCCTAAAATATAAAAAGTGTATTTCCTAACCTATATAAAATCTAAGATTGTTATTCAATGAACTCACCAAGAGGAACATAAATATCTACCAGGCCCTTAATGTTGCTATAAAGATAAACAAGATAAATTATATGCAAAACTCTTTGTAAGCATTCAAGTATATTTAATCAAATGTTAATGTTTTATTATTATTATTATTATTATTATTATTATTTTATTATTATACTTTAAGTTCTAGTGTACAAATGCATAACATGCAGGTTTGTTACATATGTATACTTGTGCCATGTTGGTGTGCTGCACCCATCAACTCGTCAGCACCCATCAATTCATCATTTTTATCATGTATAACTCCCCAATGCAATCCCTCCTCCCTCCCCACTCCCCATGATAGGCCCCGTGAGTGATGTTCCCCTTCCCGAGTCCAAGTGATCTCATTGTTCAGTTCCCACCTATGAGTGAGAACATGTGGTGTTTGGTTTTCCCTTCTTGTGATAGTTTGCTAAGAATGATGGTTTCCAGCTGCATCCATGTCCCTACAAAGGACGCAAACTCATCCTTTTTTATGGCTGCATAGTATTCCATGGTGTATATGTGCCACATTTTCTTAATCCAGTCTGTCACAGATGGACATTTGGGTTGATTCCAAGTCTTTGCTATGGTGAATAGTGCCGCAATAAACATATGTGTGCATGTGTCCTTATAGCAGCATGATTTATAATCCTTTGGGTATATACCCAGTAGTGGGATGGCTGGGTCATATGGTACATCTAGTTCTATATCCTTGAGGAATTGCCATACTGTTTTCCATAATTGTTGAACTAGTTTACAATCCCACCAACAGTGTAAAAGTGTTCCTATTTCTCCACATGCTCTCCAACACCTGTTTTTTCCTGATTTATTAATGATTGCTGTTCTAAATGGTGTGAGATGGTATCTCATTGTGGTTTTGATTTGCATTTCTCTGATGGCGAGTGATGATGAGCATTTTTTCATGTGTCTGTTGGCTGTATGAATGTCTTCTTTTGAGAAATGTCTGTTCATATCCCTTGCCCACTTTTTGATGGGGTTGTTTGTTTTTTTCTTGTATATTTGTTTGAGTTCTTTGTAGATTCTGGATATTAGCCCTTTGTGAGATGAGTAGATTGCAAAAATGTTCTCCCATTCTGTAGGTTGCCTGTTCACTCTGATGGTAGTTTCTTTTGCTGTGCAGAAGCTCTTTAGTCTAATCAGATCCCATTTGTCAATTTTGGCTTTTGCTGCCGTTGCTTTTGGTGTTTTAGGCATGAAGTCCTTGCCCATGCCTATGTCCTGAATGGTACTACCTAGATTTTCTTCTAGGGTTTTTATGGTATTAGGTCTAACATTTAAGTCTCTAATCCACCTTGAATTAATCTTCGTATAAGGAGTAAGGAAAGTATTGGTTACTGTAGCCTTGTAGTATAGTTTGAAGTCAGGTAGCGTGACTCCTCCAGCTTTGTCCTTTTGACTTAGGATTGTCTTGGCAATGCGGGCTCTTTTTTGGTTCCATATGAACTTTAAAGCTGACTTTTCCAATTCTGTGAAGAAACTCATTGGTAGCTTGATGGGGATGGCATTGAAACTATAAATAACCTTGGGCAGTATGGCCATTTTCACGATATTGATTCTTCCTATCCATGAGCATGGTATGTTCTTCCATTTGTTTGTGTCCTCTTTGATTTCACTGAGCAGTGGTTTGTAGTTCTCCTTGAAGAGGTCCTTTACATCCCTTGTAAGTTGGATTCTTAGGTATTTGATTCTCTTTGAAGCAATTGTGAATGGAAGTTCATTCCTGATTTGGCTCTCTGTTTGTTTGTTACTGGTGTATAAGAATGCTTGTGATTTTTGCACATTAATTTTGTATCCTGAGACTTTGCTGAAGTTGCTTATCAGCTTAAGGAGATTTTGGGCTGAGACGATGGGGTTTTCTAAATATACAATCATGTCATCTGCAAACAGGGACAATTTGACTTCTTCTTTTCCTAACTGAATACCCTTGATTTCTTCCTCTTGCCTGATTGCCTTAGCCAGAACTTCCAACACTATGTTGAATAGGAGTGGTGGATATTGGTCTAAAATTTTCTTTTTTTCTTGTGTCACTGCCAGGCTTTGGTATCAATATGATGTTGGCCTCATAATATGAGTTAGGGAAGATTCCCTCTTTTTCTATTGATTGGAATAGTTTCAGAAGGAATGGTACCAGCTCCTCCTTGTACCTCTGGTAGAATTCAGCCGTGAATCCATCTGGTCCTGGACTTTTTTTGGTGGGTAGGCTATTAATTGATGCCTCAATTTCAGAGCCTGCTATTGGTCTATTCAGGGATTCAACTTCTTCCTGGTTTATTCTTGGTAGAGTGTAAGTGTCCAGGAAATTATCCATTTCTTCTAGATTTTCTAGTTGATTTTCATAGATGTGTTTCTAGTATTCTCTGATGGTAGTTTGTATTTCTGTGGGGTCAGTGGTGATATCCCCTTTATCATTTTTTATTGCATCTATTTGATTCTTCTCTCTTTTCTTCTTTATTAGTCTTGCTAGCGGTCTGTCAATTTTGTTGATCTTTTCAAAAAACCAACTCCTGGATTCATTGATTTTTTGGAGGGTTTTTTGTGTCTCTATCTCCTTCAGTTCTGCTCTGATCTTAGTTATTTCTTGCCTTCTGCTAGCTTTTGAATGTGTTTGCTCTTGCCTCTCTAGTTCTTTTAATTGTGATGTCAGAGTGTCAATTTTAGATCTTTCCTGCTTTCTCTTGTGGGCATTTACTGCTATAAATTTCCCCCTACACACTGCTTTAAATGTGTCCCAGAGATTATGCTATGTTTTATCTTTGTTCTCATTGGTTTCAAAGAACATCTTTATTTCTGCCTTCATTTCATTATGTACCCAGTAGTTATTCAGGAGTAGGTTGTTCAGTTTCCATGTAGTTGAGTGCTTTTGACTGAGTTTCTTAGTCCTGAGTTCTAGTTTGATTGCACTGTGGTCTGAGAGACAGTTTGTTATAATTTCTGTTCTTGTACATTTGCTGAGGAGTGCTTTACTTCCAACTATGTGGTCAATTTTGGAATAAGTGCGATGTGGTGCTGAGAAGAATGTATATTCTGTTGTTTTGGGGTGGAGAGTTCTATAGATGTCTGCTTGGTCCGCTTGGTGCAGAGATGAGTTCAATTCCTGGATATCCTTGTTAACTTTCTGTCTCGTTGATCTGTCTAATGTTGACAGTGGAGTGTTGAAGTCTCCCATTATTATTGTATGGGAGTCTAAGTCTCTTTGTAAGTCTCTAAGGACATGCTTTATGCATCTTCGTGCTCCTGTATTGGGTGCATATATATTTAGGATAGTTAGCTCTTCCTGTTGAATTGATCCCTTTACCATTATGTAATGGCTTTCTTTGTCTCTTTTGATCTTTGATGGTTTAAAGTCTGTTTTATCAGAGACTAGGATTGCAACCCCTGCTTTTTTTGTTCTCCATTTGCTAGGTAGATCTTCCTCCATCCCTTTGTTTTGAGCCTATGTATGTCTCTGCGTGTGAGGTGGGTCTCCTGAATACAGCAGACTGATGGGTCTTGACTCTTTATCCAGTTTGCCAGTCTGTGTCTTTTAATTGGAGCATTTAGTCTATTTACATTTAAGGTTAATATTGTTATGTGTGAACTTGATCCTGCCGTTATGATATTAACTGGATATTTTGCTCGTTAGTCGATGCAGTTTCTTCCTAGCCTCGATGGTCTTTACATTTTGGCATGTTTTTGCAATGGCTGGTACCGGTTGTTCCTTTCCATGTTTAGGGCTTCCTTCAGGGTCTCTTGTAAGGCAGGCCTCTTGGTGACAAAATCTCTAAGCATTTGCTTATCTGTAAAGGATTTTATTTCTCCTTCACTTATGAAACTTAGTTTGGCTGGATATGAAATTCTGGGTTTAGAATTCTTTTCTTTAAGAATGTTGAATATTGGCCCCCACTCTCTTCTGGCTTGTAGAGTTTCTGCCGAGAGATCTGCTGTTAGTCTGATGGGCTTCCCTTTGTGGGTAACCCGACCTTTCTCTCTGGCTACCCTTAAGATTTTTTCCTTCATTTCAACTTTGGTGAATCTGGCAATTATGTGTCTTGGAGTTGCTCTTCTGGAAGAGTATCTTTGTGGCGTTCTCTGTATTTTCTGAATTTGAATGTTGGCCTGCCCTACTAGGTTGTGGAAGTTTTCCTTGATGATATCCTAAAGAGTGTTTTCCAACTTGGTTCCATTTTGCCCCTCACTTTCAGGCACCCCAATCAGACGTAGATTTGGTCTTTTTACATAATCCCATACTTCTTGCAGGCTTTGTTCATTTATATTTCTTCTTTTTTCTTTTGGTTTCTCTTCTCGCTTCATTTCATTCATTTGATCCTCAATCGCTGATACTCTTTCTTCCAGTTGATCGAGTCGGTTACCGAAGCTTGTGCATTTGTCACGTACTTCTCGTGTCATGGTTTTCATCTCTGTCATTTCGTTTATGACCTTCTCTGTATTAATTAATCTAGCTGTCAATTCTTCCACTCTTTTTTCAAGATTGTTAGTTTCTTTGCGCTGGGTACGTAATTCCTCCTTTAGCTCTGAGAAGTTTGATGGACTGAAGCCTTCTTGTCTCATCTCGTCAAAGTCATTCTCTGACCAGCTTTGATCCGTTGCTGGCGATGGGCTGAGCTCCTTTGCAGGTGGAGATGCGCTCTTATTTTTTGAATTTCCAGCTTTTCTGCCCTGCTTTTTCCCCATCTTTGTGGTTTTATCTGTCTCTCGTCTTTGATGGTGGTGACGTACTGATGGGGTTTTGGTATAGGTGTCCTTCCTGTTTGATAGTTTTCCTTCTGACAGTCAGGACCCTCAGCTGTAGGTCAGTTGGAGATTGCTTGAGGTCCACTCCAGACCCTGTTTGCCTGGGTATCAGCAGCAGAGTTTGCAGAAGATAGATCAGCGAGTGTACCTGCCTGATTCTTACTTTGGAAGCTTCCTCTCAGGGGTGTACTCCACCCTGTGAGGTGTGGGGTGTCAGACTGCCCCTAGTGGGGGATGTCTCCCAGTTAGGCTACTCAGGGGTCAGGGACCCACTTGAGTAGGCAGGCTGTCCGTTCTCAGATCTCAACTTCCGTGTTGGGAGATCCACTGCTCTCTTCAAAACTGTCAGACAGAGTCGTTTGCGTTTGCAGAGGTTCTGCTGTTTTTTTTGTTGTTGTTATTTATCTGCACCCTGTCCCCAGAGGTGGAGTCTACAGAGACAGGCAGGTTTCCTTGAGCTGCTGTGAGCTCCACCCAGTTCAAGCTTCCCAGCGGCTTTGTTTACCTACTTAAGCCTCAGCAATGGCGGGCACCCCTCCCCCAGCCTCGCTGCTGCCTTGCGGTTAGATCGCAGACTGCTGTGTTAGCAATGACGGAGGCTCCGTGTGCATGGGACCCTTCCGGCCAGATGTGGGATATATTCTCCTGGTGTGCCCGTCTGCTTAAAGCGCAGTATTGGGGTGGGAGTTACCCGATTTTCCAGGAGTTGTGTGTCTCAGTTCCCCTGGCTAGGAAAACGGATTCCCTTCCTCCTTGCACTTCCAGGTGAGGCGATGCCTCGCCCTGCTTCAGCTCTCGCTGGTCAGGCTGCAGCAGCTGACCAGCACCGATTGTCTGGCACTCCCTAGTGAGATGACCCCAGTACGTTAGTTGAAAATGCAGAAATCACCGGTCCTCTGTGTCGCTCGCGCTGGGAGTTGGAGACTGGAGCTGTTCCTATTCGGCCATCTTGCTCCGCCCCCCCTCGTTTTGGTTTTAATCTGAGGATATTTCCTTTGTCACCATAGGCTTCAATGTGCTCCCAAATATCCTATTGCAGATTCCACAAAAACGGTGTTAGCAAATTGTTCCATTAATACAATGGTGTAACTCTGTGAGATGAATTAACACATAACAAAGCAATTACTCAGAAAGATTTTTTCTAGTTTTTATATGAGGATATCTCGTTTGTCACCATAGGCCTCAATGAGCTCCAAAATATCCCTCTGCAGATTTCACAAAAAAGATGTTAGCAAACTGCTCCATGAAAAGGAAGGGGTAACTCTGTGAGATGAATTCAACCATCACAAAGAGCTTTCTCAGAAATCTTCCTTCTAGTTTTTATCTGAGGATATTTCTGTTGTCACCCTAGGCTTCAATGCAATCCAAATATCTCTTCTCAGATTATCCAAAAATGGTGCGATCAAACTGATCCATGAAAAGAATTGTGTAACTCTGTGCAATGAATTCACAAATCACAAAGCAGTTTCTCAGTATGTTTCTTTCCAGTTTTTGTTGAGGGCATTTTCTTTTCACAGTCAGCTTATCAGTGCGCTCCAAAATATCCCATTGTAGGTTCCAAGAAAACAGTGATAGCAAACAGCTCAAGGAGAAGAACAGTGTAACTCTGTGAGTTAAATTCACACATCAAAAAGCAGTTTCTCAGAAAGCTTCTTTTTCCTTTTTCTATGAGGATATTTCCTTCATCACCATATACTTCAATGTGTTCCCAAATATCCTCTTGCAGATTCCATGAAAACAGTGTTATCTAACAGCTCAAATAAAAGAATGGTGTAGCTCTGTGAGATGAGTTCACCCATCAGAAAGTAGTTTCTTAGACAGCTTCTTTCTAGTTTTTATCTGAGGATATTTCCTTTTTCACTCTAGACCTCAATGTGCTCCCACATATCACTTTGGAGATTAAAAGAAAACAGTGTTAGCAAACTCCAACATGAAAAAACGGTGTGACTCTGTGAGATGAATTAGCACGTCATAAATAACTTTGTCAGAAAATTTCTTTCCAGTTTTTATCTGAGAATATTTCCTTAGTCACCATAGGTTTCAATGCGATACAAAATATCCCTTTTCAGTATCCCTAAAAACAGTGCTACAAAACAGATCCATGAAAAGAATCGTGTAACACGGTGAGATGAATTACCATATCACAAAGTGGTTTCTCATAAATCTTCTTTCTAGTTTTTATATGAAGATATTTCGTTTGTCACCATAAGCTTCAATGCACTCCGAATTATCCCTTCACAGATTCCAAGAAAACAGTTTTAGTGGACTAATAAATAAGAGAACAATGTAACTCTGTGAGATGAATTCACACACCTCAAAGTATTTTCTCAGAAAGCTTCTTCCTAGTTTTTATCTGGGGATATTTCTTTTTTCAGTATAGACCTCAATGCGATCCCAAGTATCACTTTGTAGACTCCATGAAAACAGTGTTAGCAAACCTCTCAATGTAAAGAATGGTGTACTTCTGTGAGATGAATTCACACATCACGAAGCAGTACCGCAGAAAGCTTCTTTGTAATTTTTATCTGAGGATATTTCCTTATTCACTATATTCCACAATGCACTGCAAAATATAACTTTGCATATTCCACAAAAACAGTGTATCAAACTGCTCAATGGAAAGAATGACATAACTCTGTGAGTCTAATTCAAATATCACAAAGCAGTATCTCAGAAAGCTTCTTTTTAGTTTTTATCTGAGGATTTTTCCTTTTTCACTATAGGCCCAAATGCATTCCGAAGTGTCCTGTTGCAGATTAAACGAAAACTGTGAAAGCCAACTGCTGCATGAAAGAAAGGTGTAACACTGTGAGTTGAATTAACATATCAGAAAGACTTTTCTCAGAAAGCTTCTTTCTGGTTTTAACTGAGGATATTTCCTTTTTCAATATTGGCTTCAATGCACTCCCAAATATCCCTTTGCAGATTCCATGAAAACAGTGTTAGCAAACTGCTCAATGAAAAGAAAGGTATGACTCTGTGAAATAAATTCACACATCACAAAGAAGTCTATCAGAAAGCTTCTTTCTAGTTTTATGTGAGGATATTTCCTTAGTCACCATAGGCTTCAACACAATCCAAAATATCACTTCTCAGAATCACCAAAAATAGTACTACGAAACTCATCCATGAAAAGAATCGTGTAACTCTGTGATATGGATTAAGACACCACAGAGTAGTTTCTCAGAAAGATCCTTTCTAGTTTTTTTATGAGGATATTTTCTTTGTAACCATAACCTTCAAAGCACTCTGAAATATCCCATTGCAGATTCCAAGAAAGCAGTGTGATCAAACTGCTCAATGAAAGGGGCAGTGTAACTCTGTGAGATGAATTAACAAATCACAAAGCAGTTTCTCTGAAAGCTTCCCTTTAGTTTTTATATGAGGATATTTCCTTTGTCACCATAAGCTTCAATGCACTCAAAAACATCCTATTGCAGATTCCAAGAAAACACTGTAGCAAACTGATCAATGAAAAGAACAGTGTTACTCTGTGAGATGGATTGACACATCACAAAGCCATTTCTCCAAAAGCTTCTTTTTGGTTTTATCTGAGGATATATCCTTTGCCACCATTGGCTTCAATGTGCTCCCAAATATCCTATTGCAGATTCCAGGAAAGCAGTGTTATCAAACTGCTCAATGAAAAGAATGGTGTAACTCTGTGAGATTAATTCCCACATCACAAAGCAGTTTCTCAGAAAACATCTTTCTAGTTTTTATATGAGGATATTTCCTTAGTCACCATAGACATCAATGTGATAAAAAAAATGGCTTCTCAGATTCCCCAAAAATGGCTATCAAACTGATCCATGAAAAGAATTGTGTATCACTGTGAGGTGAATTAATACATCTGAAAGTGGTTTCTCAGAAAGAATCTTTCTAGTTTTTATGAGGATATTTCCTTCGTCACCATCGGCTTTAATCAGATCCAAAATATCCCTTCTCAGATTTCCCTAAAACTGTGCTACTAAACCGCTCCATGAAAAGAATTGTGTAACTCTGTGAGAAGAATTCAGAAATCACAAAGCAGTTTCTCAAAAACTTCTTTCTAGTTTTCGTCAGAGGATATTTCTTTTATCACCATAAGCTTCAATACTCTCTGAAATATCCCATTGCAGATTACAAGTAAACAGTGTTAGCACACTTTTCAATGAAAACAACATCGTAACTCTGTGAGATGAATTCAAACATCACAAAACAGTTTCTCAGAAAGCTCCTTTCTAGTTTTATCTGAGGATATTTCCTTTTTCACCATAGGCCTCAAAGCACTCCCAAATATCCCTTTGCAGATTCCACAAAAATAGTGTTACCAAACTGCTTCACACATAGAAAGGGTTAAGTCTGTTAGGTGAATTCACACATCACAAAGTGCTTTCTCAGAAAACTTCTTTCCAGTTTTTATCTGAGGATATTTACTTTGTCACCACAGGCTTCCATGTGATGCAAAATATCCCTTCTCAGATTCCCCAAAAACAGTGCCACCAAACTGCTTCATGAAAAGAATTGTGTAACTCTGAGATGAATTCACAAATCACAAAGAAGTTTCTCAGAAAGTTTGATTCTTGTTTTTGTCTGAGGATATTTCCTTTGTCACCATAAGCTTCAATGCGCTGTGAAATATCCCATTGCAGATTACGAGAAAACAGTGTCAGCAAACTGCTCAATGAAAAGAACAGTGTAACTCTGTAAGATGAATTAACACAACACAAAGAAGCTTCTCAGAAGGCTTCTTTTTGGTTTTCCTCTGGTTATATTTGCTTTGTCACTGTAGACTTCAATGAGCTGGGAAATATCCTGTTGCAGATTCCAAGAAAACAGTGTGAACAAACTGCTCAGTGAATACAACAGTGTAACTCTGTGAGATGAATTCACACATCACAAAGCAGTTTCTCAGAAAGATTCTTTGTAGTTTTTAACTGAGAATATGCCCTTTTTCAACATAAGCCTCAATGTGCTTCCAAACATCCCTTTGCAAATTCCATGAAAACAGTGTTAGCAAACTTCTCCATGAAAAGAAAATTGTAAATCTGTGAGATGATTTCTCACATCATGAAGAACTTTCTCAGAATGTTTCCTTCTAGTTTTAATGTGGGGATATTTCATTAGTCACCATATTCTTCAATGCAATAAAAGATAATGCTTCTCAGTTTACCCAAAAACAGTGCTACCAAACTGATCCATGAAAACAGTAGTATAACTCTGTGAGATGAATTAATACATCTCATAGCAGTTTATCCGAACGTTTCCTACTAGTATTTATATGAAGATATTTCCTTTGTCACCGTCAGTTTCAATGTGCTGTGAAATATCTTGTTGCAGATTCAAGGAAAACAGTGTTAGCAGACTGCTAAATGAAAAGAACAGTGTACTTCTGTGAGCTGAATTCACACATCCCAAAGAAGTTTCCCAGAAATCTTCTTTCTAGTTTTTATCGAGGGAAATTTCCTTTTTCACCATAGGTCTCTATGGGCTCCCAAATATCCCTTTTCAGATTCCATGAAAACAGTGTTAGCAAACAGCTCCTTGAAAAGAACGGTGTTACTCTGTGATATGAATTCACACATCAAAAGTACTTTATCAGAAACCTTCTTTCTGGTTTTTATCTGAGGATATTTCCTTAGTCACCATAGTCTTCAATGTCATCCAAAGTATCCCTCGTCAGATTCTCCAAAAAACCGTACTACCAAACTGATCCATGAAAAAGATCATGTACCTCTGTGAGAAGAAATAGCACATCACAAAGTGGTTCCTCAGAATGTTTCTTTCTACTTTTTATATGAGGATATTTCCTTTGTCATCATAAGCTTCAATGCACTGTGCAGTATACCATTGCAGATTCCAAGAAAGCAGTGTTAGCAAACTGCTCAATGAAAAGAATAGGGTAACACTCTGACATGAAATCACACATCACAAAGCAGTCTCAGAAAGCTTCTTCCTATTTTTGGTCTGAGGATACTTCCCTTTTTACAGTAAGCTACAATGTGCTCTGAAATATGCCATTGTTGATTCCAAGAAAGCAGTTTTAGCAAACTCCTCAGTGAAAAGAACAGTGTAACACTCTGACATGAAATCACACATCATAAAGCAGTCTCAGAAAGCTTCCTTCTAGGTTTTGTCTGAGTATATTTCCTTTTTTACAGTAAGGTACAGTGTTCTCTGAAATATGCCATTGCAGATTCCAAGAAAGCAGTGTTAGCAAACTGCTCAATGAAAAGAACAGTGTAACTCTGTGACTTGATTTCAACATCACAAAGCAGTTTCTCAGACAGCTTCTTTCTAGTTTTTCTATGAGGATATTTCCTTTTAAACCATAGGCCTCAATGCACTCCCAAATATCCCTTTGCAGATTCCACGAAAACAGTGTTAGCAAACTGCTCCATGAAAAGTAAGTTGTAACTCTGTGGGGTGAATTCAGACATCACAAAGAAGTTTCTCAGAAAGCTTCTTTCTACTTTTAATCTGAGGATATTTCATTTGACAGTATATGTTTCATTGCAATCCAAAATATTCCTTTTCAGATTTCCCAAAAACAGCACTATCAAACTAATCCAGAAAAAAATCCTGTAACTCTGTGAGATGAATTTACAAATCACCAAGGAGTTCCTCAAAAGTTTCGTTCTAGTTTTTGCCTGAGGCTATTTCCTTTTTCACAATAAGCTTCAGTGTGCTCCGAAATATCAGACTCCAAGAAATCAGTGTTAGAAATCTGCTCAATGAATAGAACAGTGTAACCCTGTGAGTTGAATTTACGCATCAAAAAGTGGTTTATCAGAAAGCTTCCTTTTAGGTTTTCTATGAGGATATTTCCTTTTTTACTATAGACCTCAATGCACTCCCAAATATCCCTTTGCAGATTCCACAAAAATTGTGTTAGCAAAGTGCTCCATGGAAAGAATGATGTAACTCTTTGAGATGAATTCACACATCACAAAGAACTTCTCAGACAGCTTCTTTCTAGTGTTTATCTCAGGTTATTTTCTTATACACCATAGGCTTCAGTGCTATCCAAAATGTCCCTTTTCAGATTCCCCAAAAAGAGTGCTAAAAACTGATCCATGAAAAGAATCGTGTAACTCTGTGTGATGAATTAACACATCACAAAGTTTTTCTCTTAGGATATTTCATTTGTCACCGTAGGTTTCAATATGATCCAAAATATCACACCTCAGATTCCTGGAAAACAGTACTATCAAGCTGCTCTATTAAAAGAATCGTGTAACTCTGTGAGATGAATTCACAAATCATAAAGCAGTTTCTCAGAAAGCTTCTTTCTAGTTTATGTCAGAGGATATTTCCTTTGCCACCATCAGCTTCAATGCACTCCGAAATATCCCACTGAGGATTCCAAGAAAACAGTATAAGCAAACTTCTCAATGAAAAGAACAGTGTAATTCTGTGTGTTGAATTCAAATATCACAGAGCAATTTCTCAGAGAGTTCTTTTTGGTTTTGCTATGAGGATATTTCCATTGCCACCCTAGGCCTCAATGTGCTCCCAAATATCCCTTTGAAGATTCCATGAAAACAGTGTTATCAATCTGCTCCATGAAAATAAACGTGTAACTCTGTGAGATAAATTCACACATCAAATGAACTTTCTCAGAAATCTTCTTTGTATTTTTATAGGAGTATATTTGCTTAGTCACCATAGACATCAATATGATCCAAAATATCCCTTCGCAGATTCCACAAAAACAGTGCTATCAATCTGATCCATGAAAATAATTGTGTAATGCTGTGAGATGAATTAACAGATCTCAAAGCAGTTTCTCAGAAAGCATCTTTCCAGTGTTTATATGTGGATATTTCCTTTATCACCATGTGCTTCAATCCGATCCAAAATATCCCTTCTGAGATTTCCCTAAAACTGTGCCACCAAACTGTTCCATGAAATGAATGGTGTAACTCTGTGAGAAAAATTCACAAATCACAAAGCAGTTTCTCAGAAAGCTTCTTTCTAGTATTTGTCTGAGGATATTTCCGTTGTCACCATAAGCTTCAATGCACTCTGAAATATCCAATTGCAGATTACAGGAAAGCAGTGTAGCAAACTTCTCAATGAAAAGAACAGGGTAACACTGTGATTTGAATTCACACACGACAAAGTAGTTTCTTAGAAAGCTTCTTTCTAGTTTTTATTTGAGGATATTTCCTTTTTCACCATAGGTCTCAATTCGCTCCCAAATATCCCTTTGCTTGTTCCACGAAAACAGTGATACCAAACTGCTCCATGAAATATCCAATGCACTCCAAAGTATCCCTTCTCAGATTTCCCAAAAACAGTGCTACCAAAATGATCCTAGAAAAGAATTCTGCAGCTATGTGAGATGAATTAGCACATCACAAAGCAGTTTGTCAGACAGCTTCTTTCTAATTTTTGTCTGAGGATATTTCCTTTTGCGCCATAAGCCTCAATGTGCTCCTAAATATCCCTTCTCCGACACCACAAAAATAGTGACGCCAAAATGCTCCCTCAACAGAAATGTAGAGCTCTATCAGACGAATGCACACATTTCAAAGGAATTTCTCCAAAAACTCGTCTCCAGTTGTTACCTGAAGAAATTTATTTCTTCATCTCAGTCCCCTATGCTCTCCAAAATATCCCTCTGCAGATTCCACAAAAACAGTGCTAACAAACAACTCCATGAAAAGAATGATGTAACTATGTGAGATAAATTGACACATCACAAAGCAGTTTCTCAGGAATTTTCTGTGTAGTTTTTATCTGAGGATATTTCCTTTCCCACCATAGGCTTCAATGCGATCCAAAATATCCCTCCTCTGACACCACAAAAACAGTGATGCCAAAGTGCTCCCTCAAGAAAAATGTTTATTTCTATGAGACGAATGCTCACATCACAGAGGAGTTTCTCCAAGAGGTTTTCTCCAGTTTTTACCTGAAGAATTTTCTTTTTTCACCTTAGGCCTCTATGCACTCCCAAATATCCCACTGCAGATTCCACAAAAACAGTGCTACCAAACTGCACAATGAAAAGAAAGGTTTAACTCTGTGAGAATAATTCACCCATCAAAAAGGAATTTCTCGGGAAGTTTCTTTCTAATTGTTATCTGAGGATATTTGCTATTCCACCATATTCTTCAATGCACTCCCAAATATCCCCCTAAGACACCAAAAAAGAGTGATGCCAAAGTACCCCCTCAACAGAAAAGTTTAGCTCTATAAGATGAATGTACACATCACAAAGGAGTTTCTCAGAAAGCTTCTCTCCAGTTTTTACCTGTGGATATTTCCTTTCTTCTATTGGGCTCTACTCACTCCCAATTATTTATTTGCAGATTCCACAAAAACAATGTTACCAAACTGCTCAATGAAAAGAAAGGTGTAAGCCTGTGAGATGAATTCACCCATCACAAAGCAGTTCCTCAGAAAGGTTGTTTTTAGTTGAAATCTGTGGATATTTTTTTTTCACCATAGGCTTCAATGTGCTCCCAAATATCTCTTCTCAGATACCACAAAAACAGTGATGCTGAACTGCTCAATCAACAAAAAGGTTAAACTCCATGAGATGAATTGACCCATCAAAAAACCGTTTCCTGCAAAGCTTCTCTCCAGTTTTTATCTGAAGTTATTTCATTTTTCACCGAAGGCCTCCAGGAGCTCCCGAATATCCCTTTGTAGATTCCAAAAAAACAGTGCTACCAAAATGCTCAAAGAAAACAAAGGTGTAGCTCTGTGTGGTGAATTCACCCATCACAAAGAAATTTCTCAGAGAGCTTCTTTCTAGTTTTTATCTGAGGATATTTCCTTTTTCACCATTTGCTTCTTTCTAGTTTAAATATGAGGATATTTCATTTTTCAATATTGCAGACTCCATAAAAACAGTGAGATCAAACTGTTCCATGAAAAGAATCGTGTAACTCTGTGAGATGAACTGAAAAATCACAAAGCAGTTTCTCAGAAACCTTCTTTTTAGTTTAGTTGGAGGATATTTCTTTTGTCATCCTAAACTTCAATGTGCTCAAAAATATCCCATTGGAGATTGCAAGAAAACTGTTACCAAACTATTGAATGAAAGAACAGTGTACCTCTGTGAGACGAATTCACACATTAGAAAGCAGTTTCTCAGAAAGCATCCTTTTGGGTTTTAACTGAGGATATTTCCTTTGTCACTGTAGGCTTCAACACGTTCCCTAATATCCTATTGCATATTCCGTGGAAACATTGTTAGCAAACTGCTGAATGAAAAGAACGGTGTAACACTGTGAGATGAATTCACACATCACAAAGCAGTTTCTCAGGTAGCTTCTTTCTAGTTTTTCTCTGAGAATGTTGCTTTTTCCACCATATGCTTCAATGTGCTACAAAATATCCCTTCATAGATTCCACAAAAACAGTGTTAGCAAACTGCTCCATGAAAAGAAAGGTAAAACTCTGTGAGATGAATTCACACATCACAAAGAAGTTTCTCAGAAAGCTTCTTTCTTGTTTTTATCTGAGGATATTTCCTTTGTCCCCATAGGCTTCAATGTGATTCAAAATATCCCTTCTCAGATTCAACAAAAACAGTGTTACCAAACTTCTCAGTGAAAAGAATCATGTACCACTGTGAGATGAATTAACACATCAAAAAAAGGTTTCTCAGTATGTTTCTTTCTAGTTTTTATATGTGGATATTTCCTTTTCCACCATAAGCTTCAATGCGCTCCAAAATTTCCCTTCTCAGACACCACAGAAACGGTGATGCCAAAGTACTCCCTCAACAGAAATGTTTAACTCTATGAGACAAATGCACACATCACAAAGGAGCTTCTCAGAAAGCTTCCCTCCAGGTTTTACCTGAAGAGTTTTCCTTTTTCCCATTAGGCCTCTATGCGCTCCCAAATATCCCACTTCAGTTTCTACAAAAACAGTGCTACCAAACTGTGCAATGAAAAGAAATTTTTAATTCTGTGAGATAAATTCACCTATCACAAAGTACTTTCTAAGGAAGCTACATTCCAGATTTTTTCTGAAGATATTTCCTTTTCCACTGTAGGCTTTAATGTATTCCGAAATATCCCTCCTTGGACACCACAAAAACAGTGACGCCAGACTGCTCCCTCAACAGAAAGGTTTAGCTCTGTGAAACTAATGAACATGCCACAAAGGAGTTTCTCCCAAAGCTTCCATCCAGTTGTTACTTGAAGTGCTTTCTTCTTTTTTAATTTTTATTATTTTTTATTTATTTATTTATTATTATTATACCTTAAGTTTTAGGGTACATGTGCATAACGTGCAGGTTTGTTACATACGTATACTTGTGCCATGTTGGTGTGCTGCACCCATCAACTCGTCAGCACACATCAACTCGTCATTTACATCAGGTATAACTCCCAATGCAATCCCTCCCCCCTACCCCCTCCCCATGATAGGCCCCAGTGTGTGATGTTCCCCTTCCCGAGTCCAAGTGATCTCATTGTTCAGTTCCCACATATGAGTGAGAACATGCACTGTTTAGTTTTCTCTTCTTGTGATAGTTTGCTAAGAATGATGGTTTCCAGCTGCATCCATGTCCCTACAAAGGACACAAACTCATCCTTTTTATGGCTGCATAGTATTCCATGGTGTATATGTGCCACATTTTCTTAATCCAGTCTGTCACTGATGGACATTTGGGTTGATTCCAAGGCTTTGCTCTTGTGAATAGTGCCGCAATAAACATACGTGTGTATGTGTCTTTATAGCAGCATGATTTATGATCCTTTGGGTATATACCCAGTAATGGGATGGCTGGGTCATATGGTACATCTAGTTATAGATCCTTGAGTAATCGCCATACTGTTTTCCATAATGGTTGAACTAGTTTACAATCCCACCAACACTGAAAAAGTGTTCCTATTTCTCCACATCCTCTCCAGCACCTATTGTTTCCTGACTTTTTAATGATTGCCATTCTAACTGGTGTGAGATGGTATCTCATTGTGGTTTTGATTTGCATTTCTCTGATGGCAAGTGATGATGAGCATTTTTTCATGTGTCTGTTGGCTGTATGAATATCTTCTTTTGAGAAATGTCTGTTCATATCCTTTGCCCACTTTTTGATGGGGTTGTTTGTTTTTTTCTTGTATATTTGTTTGAGTTCTTTGTAGATTCTGGATATTAGCCCTTTGTCAGATGAGTATCTTGCAAATATTTTCTCCCATTCTCAGGTTGCCTGTTCACTCTGATGGTATTTTCTTTTGCTGTGCAGAAGCTCTTTAGTTTAATTAGATCCCATTTGTCAATTTTGGCTTTTGTTGCCGTTGCTTTTGGTGTTTTAGACATGAAGTCCTTGCCCATGCCTAGGTCCTGAATGCTATTACCTAGGCTTTCTTCTAGGGTTTTTATGGTATTAGGTCTAACATTTAAGTCTCTAATCCATCTTGAATTAATCTTCGTATAAGGAGTAAGGAAGGAAAGGATCCAGTTTCAGCTTTCTACTTATGGCTATCCAATTTTCCCAGCACCATTTATTAAATAGGGAATCTTTTCCCCATTTCTTGTTCCTCTCAGGTTTGTCAAAGATCAGATGGCTGTAGATGTGTGGTATTATTTCTGAGGACTCTGTTCTGTTCCATTGGTCTATATCTCTGTTTTGGTACCAGTACCATGCTGTTTTGGTTACTGTAGCCTTGTAGTATAGTTTGAAGTCAGGTAGCGTGATGCCTCCAGCTTTGTTCTTTTGACTTAGGATTCTCTTGGCAAAGCGGGCTCTTTTTTGGTTCCATATGAACTTTAAAGCAGATTTTTCCAATTCTGTAAAGAAATTCATTGGTAGCTTGATGGGGATGGCATTGAAACTATAAATAACCTTGGGCAGTATGGCCATTTTCACGATATTGATTCTTCCTATCCATGAGCATGGTATGTTCTTCTGTTTGTTTGTGTCCTCTTTGATTTCACTGAGCAGTGGTTTGTAGTTCTCCTTGAAGAGGTCCTTTACATCCCTTGTAAGATGGATTCCTAGGTATTCTATTCTCTTTGAAGCAACTGTGAATGGAAGTTCATTCATGATTTGGCTCTCTATTTGTTTGTTACTGGTGTATAAGAATGCTTGTGATTTTTGCACATTAATTTTGTATCCTGAGACTTTGCTGAAGTTGCTTATCAGCTTAAGGAGATTTTGGGCTGAGACGATGGGGTTTTCTAAATATACAATCATGTCATCTGCAAACAGGGACAATTTGACTTCTTCTTTTCCTAACTGGATACCCTTGATTTCTTTCTCTTGCCTGATTGCCCTAGCCAGAACTTCCAACACTATGTTGAATAGGAGTGGTGAGAGAGGGCATCCCTTTCTTGTGCCAGTTTTCAAAGGGAATTTTTCCAGCTTCTGCCCATTCAGTATGATATTGGCTGTGGGTTTGTCATAAATAGCTCTTATTATTTTGAGGTACGTTCCATCAATACCGAATTTATTGAGCGTTTTTAGCATGAAGGGCTGTTGAATTTTGTCAAAAGCCTTTTCTGCATCTATTGAGATAATCATGTGGTTCTTGTCTTTGGTTCTGTTTATATACTGGATTACGTTTATTGATTTGCGAATGATGAACCAGCCTTGCATCCCAGGGATGAAGCCCACTTAATCATGGTGGATAAGCTTGTTGATGTGCTGCTGAATCCGGTTTGCCAGTATTTTATTGAAGATTTTTGCATCGATGTTCATCAGGGATATTGGTCTAAAATTCTCTTTTTTTTGTTGTGTCTCTGCCAGGCTTTGGTATCAGGATGATGTTGGCCTCATAAAATGAGGTAGGGAGGATTCTCTCTTTTTGTATAGATTGGAATAGTTTAGGAAGTAACGGTACCAGCTCCTCCTTGTACCTCTGGTAGAATTCAGCTGTGAATCCATCTGGTCCTGGACTTTTTTTGGTTGCTAGGCTATTAATTATTGCCTCAATTTCAGAGCCTGTTATTGGTCTATTCAGGATTCAACTCCTCCTGGTTTAGTCTTGGAAGAGTGTAAGTGTCCAGGAAATTATCCATTTCTTCTAGATTTTCTAGTTGATTTGCGTAGAGGTGTTTATAGTATTCTCTGATGGTAGTTTGTATTTCTGTGGGGTCGGTGGTGATATCCCCTTTATCATTTTTTATTGCGTCTATTTGATTCCTCTCTCTTTTCTTCTTCATTAATCTTGCTAGCGGTCTGTCAATTTTGTTGATCTTTTCAAAAAACCAACTCCTGGATTCATTGATTTTTTGTAGGGTTTTTTGTGTCTCTATCTCCTTCAGTTCTGCTCTGATCTTAGTTATTTCTTGCCTTCTGCTAGTTTTTGAATGTGTTTGCTCATGCTTCTCTAGTTCTTTTAATTGTGATGTTAGATTGTCCATTTCAGATCTTTCCAGCTTTCTCTTGTGGGCATTTAGTGCTATAAATTTCCCTCTACACACTGCTTTAAATGTGTCCCAGAGATTCTGGTATGTTGTATCTTTGTTCTCATTGGTTTCAAAGAACATCTTTATTTCCACTTTCATTTCGTTATGTACCCAGTAGTCATTCAGGAGCAGGTTGTTCAGTTTCCATGTAGTTGAGCGGTTTTGATTGGGTTTCTTAGTCCCGAGTCCTAGTTTGATTGCACTGTGGTTTGAGAGACAGTTTGTTATAATTTCTGTTCTTGTACATTTGCTGAGGAGTGCTTTACTTCCAATTATGTGGTCAATTTTGGAATAAGTGCGATGTGGTGCTGAGAAGAATGTATATTCCTTTGATTTGGGGTGGAGAGTTCCATAAATGTCTATTAGGTCTGCTTGCTGCAGAGATGAGTTCAATTGCTGGATATCCTTGTTAACTTTCTGTCTCGTTGATCTGTCTAATGTTGACAGTGGAGTGTTGAAGTCTCCCATTATTATTGTATGGGAGTCTAAGTCTCTTTGTAAGTCTCTAAGGACTTGCTTTATGAATCTGGGTGCTCCTGTATTGGGTGCATATATATTTAGGATAGTTAGCTCTTCTTGTTGAATTGATCCCTTTACCATTATGTAATGGCCTTCTTTGTGTCTTTTGATCTTTGATGGTTCAAAGTCTGTTTTATCAGAGACTAGGATTGCAACCCCTGCTTTTTTTTGTTCTCCATTTGCTTGGTAGATCTTCCTCCATCCTTTTATTTTGAGCCTATGTATGTCTCTGCATGTGAGATGGGTCTCCTGAATACAGCAGACTGATGGGTCTTGACTCTTTATCCAGTTTGCCAATCTGTGTCTTTTCATTGGAGCATTTAGTCCATTTACATTTAAGATTAATATTGTTATGTGTGAACTTGATCCTGCCATTATGATATTAACTGGTTTTTTTGCTCGTTAGTTGATGCAGTTTCGTCCTAGCCTCAATGGTCTTTACATTTTGGCATGTTTTTGCAATGGCTGGTACTGGTTGTTCCTTTCCATGTTGAGGGCTTCCTTCAGGGTCTCTTGTAAGGCAGGGCTGGTGGTGACAAAATCTCTAAGCATATGCTTATCTGTAAAGGATTTTATTTCTCCTTCACTTATGAAACTTAGTTTGGCTGGATATGAGATTCTGGGTAGAAAATTCTTTTCTTTAAGAATGTTGAATATTGGTCCCCACTCTCTTCTGGCTTGTAGAGTTTCTGCCGAGAGATCTGCTGTTAGTCCTATGGGCTTCCCTTTGTGGGTAACCCGACCTTTCTCTCTGGCTGCCCTTAAGATATTTTCCTTCATTTCAACTTTGGTGAATCTGGCAATTATGTGTCTTGGAGTTGCTCTTCTCGAGGAGTGTCCTTGTGGTGTTCTCTGTATTTCCTGAATTTGAATGTTGGCCTGCCCTACTAGGTTGGGGAAGTTCTCCTGGATGACATCCTAAAAAGTGTTTTCCAAGTTGGTTCCATTTTCCCCCTCACTTTCAGTCACCCCAATCAGACGTAGATTTGGTGTTTTTACATAATCCCATACTTCTTGCAGGCTCTGTTCATTTCTTTTCCTTCTTTTTTTCTTTTGGTTTCTCTTCTCGCTTCATTTCATTCATTTGATCCTCAATCGCTGATACTGTTTCTTCCTGTTGATCGAGTCGGTTACTGAAGCTTGTGCTTTTGTCACGTATTTCTCATGTCATGGTTTTCATCTCTGTCATTTCGTTTATGACCTTCTCTGCATTAATTATTCTAGTTATCAATTCGTCCACTCTTTTTTCAAGATTTTTAGTTTCTTTGCGCTGGGTACGTAATTCCTCCTTTAGCTCTGAGAAGTTTGATGGACTGAAGCCTTCTTCTCTCATCTCGTCAAAGTCATTCTCTGTCCAGCTTCGATCCGTTGCTGGTGATGAGCTGCGCGCCTTTGCAGGGGGAGATACGCTCTTATTTTTTGAATTTCCAGGTTTTCTGCCCTGCTTTTTCCCTTCTTTGTGGTTTTATCTCTCTCTGGTCTTTGATGATGGTGATTTACTGATGGGGTTTTTGTGTAGGTGTCCTTCCTGTTTGATAGTTTTCCTTCTAACAGTCAGGGCCCTCAGCTTTAGGTCTGTTGGAGATTGCTTGAGGTCCACTCCAGACCCTGTTTGCCTGGGTATCAGCAGCAGAGGCTGCAGAAGATAGAATATTGCTGAACAGCGAGTGTACCTGTCTGATTCTTACTTTGGAAGCTTCCTCTCAGGGGTGTACTCCACCCTGTGTGGTGTGGGGTGTCCGACTGCCCCTAGTTGGGGATGTCTCCCAGTTAGGCTACTCAGAGGTCAGTGACCCACTTGCGCAGGCCGTCTGTCCCATCTCAGATTTAAACCTCCGTGGTATGAGATCCACTGCTCTCTTCAAAGCTGTAGACAGAGTCGTTTGCGTCTGCAGAGGTTGTTGCTGCTTTTGTTGTTGTTGTTTAGCTGTGTCCTGTTCCCAGAGGTGGAGTCTACAGAGAGGCAGGTTTCCTTGAGCTGCTGTGCGTTCCACCCAGTTCGAGCTTCCCAGCGGCTTTGTTTACCTACTTAAGCCTCAGCAATGGTGGGCGCCCCTCCCCCAGCCTCGCTACTGCCTTGCAGTTAGATCGCAGACTGCTGTGGTAGCAACGAGGGAGGCTCCGTATGCGTGGGACCCTCCCAGCCAGGTGTGGGATATAATCTCCTGGTGTGCCCGTTTGCTTAAAGCGCAGTATTGGAGTGGGAGTTACCCGATTTTCCAGGTGTTGTGTGTCTCAATTACCCATCTAGAAAAAGCCTTCAGCTCTCACTGGTCAGGCTGCAGCAGCTGACCAGCACCAATTGTCTGGCCCTCCCTAGTGAGATGAACCCAGGACCTCAGTTGAAAATGCAGAAATCACCGGTCTTCTGTGCCGCTTGCGCTGGGAGTTGGAGACTGGAGCTCTTCCTATTCGGCCATCTTGCTCTGCCCCTCTATGTGTCACATTTTCTTAATCCAGTCTGTCACAGATGGACATTTGGGTTGATTCCAAGTCTTTGCTGTTGTGAATTGTGCCATAATAAACATACATGTGCATGTGTTTTTATAGCAGCATGATTTATAATCCTTTGAGAATATCCCCAGTAATGGGATGGCTTGGTCATATGGTATTTCTAGTTCTAGATCCTTGAGAAATCGTCATACTGTTTTCCACAATGGTTGAACTAGTTTACAATCCCACCAAGAGTGCAAAAGTGTTCCTATTTCTCCACATCTTCTCCACACTTGTTATTTCCTGACCTTTTAATGATTGCTGTTCCAACTGGTGTGAGATGGTATCTCATTGTGGTTTTGATTTGTATTTCTTTGATGGCCAGTGATGATGAGCACTTTTTCATGTGTCTGTTGGCTGTATGAATGTCTTCTTTCGAGAAATGTCTGTTCATATCCTTTGCCCAATTTTTTGATTGGGTTGTTTGTTTTTTTTCTTGTAAATTTGCATGAGTTCTTTGTATGTTCTGGATATTAGCCCTTTCCAGATGAGTAGATTGCAAAACTTTTCTCCCATTCTGTAGGCTGCCTGTTCACTTTGATGGTAGTTTCTTTTGCTGTGCAGAAGCTCTTTAGTTTAAGTAGATACCATGTGTCAATTTTCGTTTTTGTTGCCATTGCTTTTGGTGTTTTACACATGAAGACTTTGCCCATGCCATTGTCCTGAATGGTATTACCTAGGTTTTCTTCTAGGGTTTTTATGGTATTATGTCTAACATTTAAGTCTCTAATCTATCTTGAATTAATTTTTGTATAAGGAGTAAGGAAAGAATCCAGTTTCAGCTTTCTGCTTATGGCTATCCAATTTTCCCAGCAGCATTTGTTAAATGGGGAATCCTTTCCCCATTTCTTGTTTTTGTCAGGTTTGTCAAAGCTCAGATGACTATAGATGTGTGGTATTATTTCTGAGGGCTCTATTCTTTTCCATTGGTCTATATCTCTGTTTTGGTAAGAGTACTATGCTTTTTTTGGTTACTGTAGCCTTGTAGTATAGTTTGAAATCAGGTAGCGTGATGCCTCCAGCTTTGCTGTTTTGATTTAGCATTGTGTTTGTAATGCGAGCTCTTTTTTGGTTCCATATGAACTTTAAAGCAGGTTTTACCAATTCTGTGAAGAAAGTCATTGATAGCTTGATGGGGATGACATTGAATCTACAAAGGACCTTGGGAAGTATGGCCATTTTCACAATATTGATTATTCCTATCCATGAGCTTGGTATGTTCTTCCATTTGTGTGTGTCCTCTTTTATTTCACTAAGCAGTCACCATCAGCTTAAATGCACTCTGAAATATCCCATTGCGGATTCCAAGAAAAAGGTGTTTTAGCAAACAACTCCAAGAAAAGAACATACTACTCTTTGAGATGAATACCCACAGCACAAATCAGTTTCTCAGAAAGATTCTATCTAGTTTTTATCTGAGAATATTCCCTTTTTCACCATAGGCTTCAATGTGATCCAAAATATCCCTTCTCAGATTCCCCAAAAACAGTGCTACCAAACTGTTCCATGAAAGGAATTGTGTAAGTCTGTGAGATAAATTAACAAGCCAGAAAGCAGTTTCATAGAAAGCTTCTTTCCAGTTTTTGTCTGAGCATATTTCCTTTTTCACTACAGGCCTCATTGAGCTTGCAAATATCTTTTTTCAGAATCTACGAAAATAGTGTTAGCAAACTGTTCCATGAAAGAAACAGTGTAAATCTGTGAGACAAATTCACATATCACAAAGCATTTTCTAAGAATACTTCTTTTTGTTTTTCGTCTGAGAATATTTCCTTTGCCACCACAGGCTTCAAAGCACTCCCAAATATCCTATTTGAGATTCCATGAAAACAGTTTTACCAAACTGTTCAAAGAAAAGAATTGTGCTACTCTGTGAGATGAATACACACATCACAAAGAAGTTTCTCAGAAAGATTCTTTGTATTTTTTATCTGAGGCTATTTCCTTTTTCACCATAAGTTTCAATGTCATCCAAAATGTCCCATCTCAAATTCCCCAAAAACAGTGATACTGAACTGCTCCATGAAAAGAATGGTGAAACTCTGCGAGATAAATTCACAAATCACAAAGGAGTTTCTAAGAAAACTTCTATCTACTTTGTATATGAAGATGTTTCCTTTGTCACCATAAGCTTCAATGTGCTCTGATATATCCAATTGCAGATTCCAAAACACAGTGTTAGCAAACTGCTCAATGACAACAACATTGTAACTCTCTGAGATGAATCACACATCACAAAGCGGTTTCTCAGAAAGCTTCTGTCTAGTTATTATCTGAGGATATTTCCTTTTTCACCATAATCCTAAGTGTGCAAATGAATATCCCATCACAGATTCCACGAAAATAGGGTTAGCAAACTTCTCAATGAAAAGAAAGGTGTAAATCTGTGAGATGAATTCATGCAACACAAAGCAGTTTCACAGAAGACTTCTTTTTGTTTTTTTTTTTTTTTCCTGGGATATTTCCTGTGTCACCATAAGCTTCAAGGCACTACCAAATATCCTATTGCAGATTCCATGAAAACAGTGTTATCAATCTGCTCAATGCAAACAATGGTGTAACTTTGTGAGAATAACTCAAACATCACAAAGCAGTTTGTCAGACATCTACTTTCTAGTTTTTATCTCAGGATATTTCCTTTTTCTCCATAGGCCTCAATCCACTTCTGTATATCCCATTGCAGATTCCATGAAAACAGTGTTAGCAAACTACTTAGTGAAAAGAATGGTGTGACTCTGTAAGATGAATTCACACATCACAAAGCAGTTTCTCAGGAAGGTACTTTCCAATTTTTATGTGAGAATATTTTGTTTTTCACCATAGGACTGAATGTGCTCCCATATATCCAATTGCAGATTACACGAAAACAGGGTTAGCAAACTGCTCCATGGGAAGAAAGGTGTAACTCTGTGAGATGAATTCAAACATCACCAAGAAGTTTCTCAGAAAGCTTCTTTCTAGTTTTATCTGAGGATATTTCCTTTGTCACCATAGGATTCAATGTGACGCAAACTATCCCTTCTCTGATTCCCCAAAAAGGGTGCTACCAACCCACTGCATGAAAATAAAGGTGTAACTCCGTGAGATGAATTAACACATATCAAAGGAGTTTCACAGAAAGCTTCTTCTTAGTTTTTGTCTGAGGAAGTTTCCTTTGTCACCATAAGCTTCAATGCGATCCGAAATATCCAACTGAAGATTCCAAGAAAACAGTGTTACCAAACTGCTCAATGAAAAGAACAGTGTAACTCTGGGAGATGAATTCACACATTACAAACAGTTTCTCAGAAAGCTACTTTTTGGTTTTTATCTGAGAATATTTACTTTTCACCATATTCCTCAAGGCACACGGGAATATCGCTTTGCAGGTTCCACAAAAATAGTGTTAGTAAACTCCTCCATGAAAAGAAAGTTGTAAATCTGTGAGATGAATTCACACATCACAAAACAGTTTCTCAGAAAGCTTCTTTTTTTTGTCTAAGGATATTTCCATTGTCACCATAGGCTTCAGTGTGCTCCCAAATATCCTGTTGCAGATTCCATGAAAACAGTGTTAGCATCTACTCCATGAAACAAAACGTGTAACTCTGTGAGATGAATTCACATGTAACAGAGAAATTTCTCAGAAAGCTTCTTTCTAGTTTTTATCTGATGATATTTCTTTTGTCACCATGGGCTTGAAAGCAATCCAAAATATCCCTACTCAGATTCCCCAAAAACAGTGCTACAAAACTTCTACATGAAAAGAATCATGTATCTTTGTGAGATGAATTCACAAATAGCAAAGTAGTTTCTTACAAAGCTTCTTTCTAGTTTTTATCTGAGGATATTTCCTTTTTTGCCATAGGCCTCTACTCGCTCCCAAATATCCCTTTGTAGATTCCACGAAAAAAGTGCTAGCAAACTACTCCATGAAAAGAAAGGTGTTACTGTGTGAGATGAATACACACCTCACAAGAAAAGTATATCAGAAAGTTTCTAGTTTTTATCTGAGGATATTTCCTTTATTACCATAGGCTTCAATGCAATCCAAAAGCAGTGCTACCAAACTGCGCCATGCAAAGAAAGGTGCAACTCTGTGAGATGAATTCCCACATCACAAAGCAGTCTCACAGAATGCTTCTTTTTGGTTGTCTGAGGATATTGCATGTATCACCATATACTTCAATGCGCTCTGAAATATCCCATTGTGGATTCCAGGAAAACGGGTTAGCAAATTGCTCAGTGAAATGAACAGTGTAATTCTGTGAGATGAATTCACACATCACAAAGCAGTTTCTCGGAAAGCTTCTTTCTAGTTTTTATCTGAGGATATTTCCTTTGTCACAATAGGCCTCAATATGCTCCCAAATATCCCATTGCATTTTCTATGAAAACAGTGTTAGCACACTGCTCCATGAATAGAAACTTGTAACTCTGTGAGATGATTTCACACATCATAAAGAACTTTCTCAGAAAGCTTCTTTCTAGTTTTTATCTGAGGATACTTCCTTTTCCACTATAGGCTTGAATGTGTTCCCAAATATCCCTTTGCAGATTCCACGAAAACAGTGTTAGCAAACTGCTCAATGAAAAGAAAGGTGTTAATCTGTGCGGGGAATGCACACATCAGAAACTAGTTTCTCAGAAAGCTTCTTTCTAGTGTTTATCACAGGATGTTTCCTTTTTCTCTGTATTCCTCAATGCTCTCTTGAATATCCCATTGCAGATTCCATGAAAAAATTGTTAGCAAACTTCTGAATGAAAACAACGGTGTAACACTTTGAGATGAATTCACACATCACAAAGCAGTTTCACAGAAATCTTTCTTTTTCTTTTATGAGGATATTTCCTTTTTCACCATATTCCTCATTGCACTCATGAATATCCCTTCACAGATTCCCCAAGAGCAGCTCTGCAAAACTGATTTATGAAAAGAATCATGTAACTCTGTTAGATGAAATAACACATCAAAAGAAGTTTCTCTAGTTTTTATATGAGGATATTTCCTTTGTAAAAATCAGCTTCAATGCATTCAAAAGTATCCCCTTGCAGATTCCAAGGAAAGAGTGTTAACAAACTGCTCAATGAAAACAACAGTGTAACTCTGTGAGATGCATTCACACATATAATAGGTAGATTCTATCTACCTATTATACGAGGATATTTCCTTTCCATGACAGGCCTCAACTCACTCCCAAATATCCCTTTCTAGATTCCACAAAAACAGTGTTTGCAAACGGCTCCATGAAATGAAAGGTGTTACTCTGTGAGATGAATAGACACATCACAAAGAAGTTTCCCAGAAAGCTTCCTTCTAGTTTTTTTCTGAGGATATTTCCTTTGTCGCCGTATGCTTCAATGAAATCCACACTATCTTTTTTCAGATTCCCCCAAATCAGTGTTACCAAACTGCTCCATGAAATGAAAGGTGTAACTCTGTTAGATTAATTCACACATCACAAAGCAGTTTCACAGAAAGCTTCTTTTCGGCTTTTGTCTGAGGATAATTCGTTTGTCACCAAAAGCATCAATACACTCCCAAATATCCTATTGCAAATTCCACGAAAACAGTGTTAGCAAGCAGCTATAAGAAAAGACAGGTGTAACTCTGTGAGATGAATGCAACCATCACAAACGAGTTTCACAGAAAGTTTCTTATTGGTTTTATTTGAGGATATTTCCTTTTTCACCATAGGCCTCAAGGCACTCCCCAATATCCCTTTGAAGATTCCCCAAAAACAGTGTTAGCAACTTTTCCATGAAAAGAAAGGTGTAACTCAGGGAGATAAATTGACATATCACAAAGAAATTTCTCGGAAAGATTATTTCCAGTTTTTATATGAGGATATTTCCTTTCCTGCCATAGGCTTCAAAGAAACCCAAAATATCCCTTCTTAGTTTCCCCAACCCAGTTTTACAAATCTGATACACGAAATGGATTTTTTAACTCTGTGAGATGAATTCACACATCTCAGAGAAAATTCTCAGAAAGCTTATTTCTGGTTTTTATCTGAGGATGTTCCCTTTATCACCATGGGCTTCAATGTGTTTCAAAGTATTCCTTCTCAGATTCACCAAAAACAGTGCTACAAAACTGCTCCATGAAAAGAGTCGTGTAACTCAGTGAGATGAATTCCCACATCACAAAGTAGTTTCTCAGACAACTTCTTTCAAGTTTTCTTCAGAGGATATTTTCTTTTTCACCGTAGGCCACAAAAAGCCCCAAATATCCCTTTGGATTCCAAGAAAATAGTGTTAGTAAACTGATTCATGAAAAGAAAGGTGTTATTTTGTGAGATGAATACATACATCACAAAGCAGTTTCTCAGAAAGCTACTTCCTAGTTTTCCTGAGTATATTTCCTTTGTCATTATAAGCTTAAATGCACTCTGAAATATCCCACTGCAGATTCCAAGAAAACTGTGTTAGAAAACTCCTCAATGAAAACAGCAGTGTAACTCTGTGAGATGAATTCAAACATCACAAAGCAGTTTCTCAGAAAGTTTCTTTCTAGTTTTTGCCTGAGGATATTTAGTTTTTCACCATAGGCCTCAATGCTCTCCCAAATATCCCTTGCAGATTCCATGAAAAAATGTTATCAAAAGGCTCAATGAAAATTATGGTGTAACTCTGTGAGACGAATTCAAACATCACAAAGCAGTTTCTCAGAAAGCTTCTTTCTAGTTTTTATCTGAGGATATTTGCTTTTTCAGAGTAGACCTCAAAGCTCTCTGAAATAACCCTTTTCAGATTCCACTATGACAGTGTTAACTAACTGCTCAATGAAAATAACGGTGTAACTCTGAGAGACGAATTCACACATCACAAAGCAGTTTCTCAGAAAGCTTCTTTCTAGTTTTTATCTGAAGATATTTCGTTTTTCACTGTAAGCCTCAGTGCGCTCCCAAATATCCCTTTGCAGATTACACGAAAGGAGTGATAGCAAACGGTTCCATGAAAAGAAAGTTGTAACTTTCTGAGACGAATTCACACATCACAAAGTACTTCTTCAGAAAGTTTCTTTCTAGTTTTCATCTGAGGATATTTCCTTTGTCACCATAGGCTTCAATGTGATCCCAAATATACCTTCTCAGATTCCCCAAAAACAGTGCTACCAAACGGATTCATGAAAAGTATCATGTAACTCTGTCAGGTGAATTCACACATCACAAAGGAATTTCTCAGAAAGTTTCTATCTAGTTTTTTGTCTGAGGATATTTCCTTTGTCACCATAATCTTCAATACCCTGTGAATTTTCTCACTGCACATTCCAAGAAAACAGTGTTAGCAAACTATTCAATGAAAAGAACAGTGTAACTCTGTGAGGTGAATTTACACATCACAAAGAACTTTCTCAGAAAGCTTATTTCTAGTTTCCACCAGAGGATATTTTGTTTGTCACCGAGGTTTCAAGGTGATACAAAATATCCCTTCTCAGATTGCCCAAAAGCAGTACTACCAAACTGATCTGTGAAAAGAATTGTGTAACTCTGTGAGATGAATTAACACATCATGAATCGGTTTCTCAGAAATGCTTATTTCTACTTTTTTTATGAGGATATTTACTATGTCACCACAAGCTTCAAGATGCTCCAAAATATCCCATTAAAGATTCCAATAAAACACTGTGGGGGGGCGGAGCAAGATGGCCGAATAGGAACAGCTCCAGTCTCCAACTCCCAGCGCGAGCGACACAGAAGACCGGTGATTTCTGCATTTTCAACTGAGGTACTGGGGTCATCTCACTAGGGAGTGCCGGACAATCGGTGCTGGTCAGCTGCTGCAGCCTGACCAGCGAGAGCTGAAGCAGGGCGAGGCATCGCCTCACCTGGAAGCGCAAGGGGGAAGGGGATCCGTTTTCCTAGCCAGGGGAACTGAGACACACAACACCTGGAAAATCGGGTAACTCCCACCCCAATACTGCGCTGTAAGCATACAGGCACACCAGGAGAATATATCCCAATCCTGGCCGGGAGGGTCCCACGCCCACGAAGCCTCCCTCACTGCTAACACAGCAGTCTGCCGCGATCTATCGGCAAGGCAGCAGCGAGGCTGGGGGAGGGGCGCCCGCCATTGCTGAGGCTTAAGTAGGTAAACAAAGACGCTGGGAAGCTCGGACTGGGTGGAGCTCACAGCAGCTCAAGGAAGAATGCCTGTCTCTGTAGTCTCCACCTCTGGGGACAGCACACAGCTGAAGACCAACAGGGGAAGTAGCGGGAGCCGGTGCAGAAGTGAACGACTCTGTCTGACAGCTTTGGGGAAAGCCGTGGATCTCCCAACGCGGAAGTTGAGATCTGAGAACGGACAGACTGCCTGCTGAGGTGTATCTCTGACCCCTGAGTAGCCTAGCTGGGAGAAATCCCCCACTAGGGGCAGTCTGACACCCCACACCTCACAGGGTGGAGTACACCCCTGAGAGGAAACTTCCAAAGGAAGAATCAGACAGGTACACTCGCTGTTCAGCAATATTCTATCTTCGGCAACCTCTGCTGCTGATACTCAGGCAAACAGGGTCTGAAGTGGACCTCAAGCAATCTCCAACAGAACAACAGACAGTCCTTCTGACTGTCAGAAGGAAAACTATCAAACAGGAAGGACACCTATACCAAAACCCCATCAGTACGTCACCACCATCAAAGACCAGAGACAGATAAAACCACAAAGATGGGGAAGAAGCAGGGCAGAAAAGCTGGAAATTCAAAAAATAAGAGCACATCTCCCCTTGCGAAGGAGCGCAGCCCATCGCCAGCAACGGATCAAAGCTGGTCAGAGAATGACTTGGACGAGAGGAGAGAAGAAGGCTTCAGTCCATCAAACTTATCAGAGCTAAAGGAGGAATTACGTACCCAGCGCAAAGAAACTAAAAATCTTGAAAAAAGAGTGGAAGAATTGACAGCTAGACTAATTAATGCAGAGAAGATCATAAACGAAATGACAGAGATGAAAACCATGACACAAGAAATACGTGACAAATGCACAAGCTTCAGTAACCGACTCGATCAACTGGAGGAAAGAGTATCAGCGATTGAAGATCAAATGAATGAAATGAAGCGAGAAGAGAAACCAAAAGAAAAAAGAAGAAAAAGAAATGAGCAAAGCCTGCAATAAGTATGGGATTACGTAAAAAGACCAAATCTACGTCTGATTGGGGTGCCTGAAAGTGAGGGGGAAAATGGAACCAAGTTGGAAAACACTCTTCAGGATATCATCCAGGAGAACTTCCCCAACCTAGTAGGGCAGGACAACATTCAAATTCAGGAAATACAGAGAACGCCACAAAGATACTCCTCCAGAAGAGCAACTCCAAGACACATAAATGCCAGATTCACCAAAGTTGAAATGAAGGAAAAAATCTTAAGGGCAGCCAGAGAGAAAGGTCGGGTAACCCACAAAGGGAAGCCCATCAGACTAACAGCAGATCTCTCGGCAGAATCTCTACAAGCCAGAAGAGAGTGGGGGCCAATATTCAACATTCTTAAAGAAAAGAATTTTAAACCCAGAATTTCATATCCAGCCAAACTAAGTTTCATAAGTGAAGGAGAAATAAAATCCTTTACAGATAAGCAAATGCTTAGAGATTTTGTCACCACCAGGCCTGCCTTACAAGAGACCCTGAAGGAAGCCCTAAACATGGAAAGGAACAACCGGTACCAGCCATCACAAAAACATGCCAAAATGTAAAGACCATCGAGGCTACGAAGAAACTGCATCGACTAACGAGCAAAATAACCAGTTAATATCATAATGGCAGGATCAAGTTCACACATAACAATATTAACCTTAAATGTTAATGGACTAAATGCTCCAATTAAAAGACACAGACTGGCAAACTGGATAAAGAGTCAAGACCCATCAGTCTGCTGTATTCAGGAGACCCATCTCACATGCAGAGACATACATAGGCTCAAAATAAAGGGAAGGAGGAAGATCTACCAAGCAAATGGAGAACAAAAAAAAGCAGGGGTTGCAATCCTTGTCTCTGATAAAACAGACTTTAAACCATCAAAGATCAAAAGAGACAAAGAAGGCCATTACATAATGGTAAAGGGATCAATTCAACAGGAAGAGCTAACTCTCCTAAATATATATGCACCCAATACAGGAGCACCCAGATTCATAAAGCAAGTCCTTAGAGACTTACAAAGAGACTTAGACTCCCATACAATAATAATGGGAGACTTCAACACTCCGCTGTCAACATTAGACAGATCAACGAGACAGAAAGTTAACAAGGATATCCAGGAATTGAACTCATCTCTGCACCAAGCGGACCTAATAGACATCTATAGAACTCTCCACCCCAAATCAACAGAATATACATTCTTCTCAGCACCACATCGCACTTATTCCAAAATTGACCACATAATTGGAAGTAAAGCACTCCTCAGCAAATGTAAAAGAACAGAAATTATAACAAACTGTCTCTCAGACCACAGTGCAATCAAACTAGAACTCAGGACTAAGAAACTCAATCAAAAACGCTCAACTACATGGAAACTGAACAACCTGCTCCTGAATGACTACTGGGTACATAACGAAATGAAAGCGGAAATAAAGATGTTCTTTGAAACCAATGAGAACAAAGATATAACATACCAGAATCTCTGGGACACATTTAAAGCAGTGTGTAGAGGGAAATTTATAGCACTAAATGCCCACAAGAGAAAGCAGGAAAGATCTAAAATTGACACTCTAACATCACAATTAAAAGAACTAGAGAGGCAAGAGCAAACACATTCAAAAGCTAGCAGAAGGCAAGAAATAACTAAGATCAGAGCCGAACTGAAGGAGATAGAGACACAAAAAACCCTCCAAAAAATCAATGAATCCAGGAGTTGGTTTTTTGAAAAGATCAACAAAATTGACAAACCGCTAGCAAGGCTAATAAAGAAGAAAAGAGAGAGGAATCAAATAGATGCAATAAAAAATAATAAAGGGGATATCACCACTGACCCCACAGAAATACAAACTACCATCAGAGAATACTATAAACGCCTCTACGCAAATCAACTAGAAAATCTAGAAGAAATGGATAAATTCCTGGACACTTACACTCTCCCAAGGCTAAACCAGGAAGAAGTTGAATCCCTGAATAGACCAATAGTAGGCTCTGAAATGGAGGCAACAATTAATAGCCTACCCACCAAAAAAAGTCCAGGACCAGATGGATTCACAGCTGAATTCTACCAGAGGTACAAGGAGGAGCTGGTACCATTCCTTCTGAAACTATTCCAATCAATAGAAAAAGAGGGAATCCTCCCTAACTCATTTTATGAGGCCAACATCATCCTGATACCAAAGCCTGGCAGAGACACATCAAAAAAAGAGAATTTTAGACCAATATCCCTGATGAACATTGATGCAAAAATTCTCAATAAAATACTGCCAAACCGGATTCAGCAGCACATCAAAAAGCTTATCCACCATGATCAAGTGGGCTTCATCCCTGGGATGCAAGGCTGGTTCATCATTCGCAAATCAATAAACGTAATCCAGCATATAAACAGAACCAAAGACAAGAACCACATGATTGTCTCAATAGATGCAGAAAAGGCTTTTGACAAAATTCAACAGCCCTTCATGCTAAAAACGCTCAATAAATTCGGTATTGATGGAACGTACCTCAAAATAATAAGAGCTATTTATGACAAACCCAAAGCTAATATCATACTGAATGGGCAAAGACTGGAAAAATTCCCTTTGAAAACTGGCACAAGACAGGGATGCCCTCTCTCACCACTCCTATTCAACATAGTGTTGGAAGTTCTGGCTAGGGCAATCAGGCAAGAGAAAGAAATCAAGGGTATCCAGTTAGGAAAAGAAGAAGTCAAATTGTCCCTGTTTGCAGATGACATGATTGTATATTTAGAAAACCCCATCGTCTCAGCCCAAAATCTTCTTAAGCTGATAAGCAACTTCAGCAAAGTCTCAGGATACAAAATTAATGTGCAAAAATCACAAGCATTCTTATACACCAGTAACAGACAAGCAGAGAGCCAAATCAGGAATGAACTTCCATTCACAATTGCTTCAAAGAGAATAAAATACCTAGGAATCCAGCTTACAAGGGATGTAAAGGACCTCTTCAAGGAGAACTACAAACCACTGCTCAGTGAAATCAAAGAGGACACAAACAAATGGAAGAACATACCATGCTCATGGATAGGAAGAATCAATATCGTGAAAATGGCCATACTCCCCAAGGTTATTTATAGATTCAATGTCATCCCCATCAAGCTACCAATGAGTTTTTTCACAGAATTGGAAAGAACTGCTTTAAAGTTCATATGGAACCAAAAAAGAGCCCGCATTGCCAAGACAATCCTAAGTCAAAAGGACAAAGCTGGAGGCATCACGCTACCTGACTTCAAACTATACTACAAGGCTACAGTAACCAAAACAGCATGGTACTGGTACCAAAACAGAGATATAGATCAATGGAACAGAACAGAGTCCTCAGAAATAATACCGCACATCTACAGCCATCTGATCTTTGACAAACCTGAGAGAAACAAGAAATGGGGAAAGGATTCCCTATTTAATAAATGGTGCTGGGAAAATTGGCTAGCCATAAGTAGAAAGCTGAAACTGGATCCTTTCCTAACCCCTTATACGAAGATTAATTCAAGATGGATTAGAGACTTAAATGTTAGACCTAATACCATAAAAACCCTAGAAGAAAATCTAGGTAGTACCATTCAGAACATAGGCATGGGCAAGGACTTCATGTCTAAAACACCAAAAGCAACGGCAGCAAAAGCCAAAATTGACAAATGGGATCTAATTAAACTAAAGAGCTTTTGCACAGCAAAAGAAACTACCATCAGAGTGAACAGGCAACCTACAGAATGGGAGAAAATTTTTGCAACCTACTCATCTGACAAAGGGCTAATATCCAGAATCTACAAAGAACTCAAACAAATATACGAGAAAAAACAAACAACCCCATCAAAAAGTGGGGAAAGGATATGAACAGACATTTCTCAAAAGAAGATATTCATACAGCCAACAGACACATGAAAAAATGCTCATCATCACTCGCCATCAGAGAAATGCAAATCAAAACCACAATGAGATACCATCTCACACCAGTTAGAATGGCAATCATTAAGAAGTCAGGAAACAACAGGTGTTGGAGAGGATGTGGAGAAATAGGATCACTTTTACACTGTTGGTGGGATTGTAAACTAGTTCAACCATTATGGAAAACAGTATGGCAATTCCTCAAGGATCTAGAACTAGATGTACCATATGACCCAGCCATCCCACTACTGGGTATATACCCAAAGGATTATAAATTATTCTACTACAAAGACACATGTACACGTATGTTTATTGCAGCACTATTCACTAGCAAAGACTTGGAATCAACCCAAATGTCCATCTGTGACAGACTGGATTAAGAAAATGTGGCACATATACACCATGGAATACTATGCAGCCATAAAAAAGCGTGAGTTTGTGTCCTTTGTAGGGACATGGATGCAGCTGGAAACCATCATTCTTAGCAAACTATCACAAGAACAGAAAACGAAACACCGCATGTTCTCACTCATAGGTGGGAACTGAACAATGAGATCACTTGGACTCGGGAAGGGGAACATCACGCACTGGGGCCTATCATGGAGAGGGGGGAGGGGGGAGGAGGGAGGGCTTGCATTGGGGAGTTATACAAGATATAAATGATGAATTGATGGGTGCTGACGAGTTGATGGGTGCAGCACACCAACAAGGCATAAGTATACATATGTAACAAACCTGCACGTTATGCACATGTACCCTAGAACTTAAAGTATAATAAAAAAAAAAACAAAAAGAAACAAAAAAAAAGAAATGAAAAAAATAAGGGCAATACAGTGGACTCACCAAAAAACTAAATGTATTTTATTTAGAAGAATGTAAAAAAAAAAAAAAAAAAAAATTAGCTGGGTATGGTGGCAGGCTCCTGTAATCCCAACTACTTGGGAGGCTGAGGCAGGAGAATCACTTGAACCTGGGAGGTGGAGGTAACAGTGAGCTGAGGTTGCACCACTGCACTCCAGCCTGGGTGACACAGCGAGACTCTGTCTCAATAAATAAATAAATAATAAATAAATAAATAAATAAATGAAAAAAAAACACTGTGAGAAAACTGCTCACAGTGTAACAGCATGAGATGAATTCACACATCAAAAAATAGTTGCTCAGAAAACTCCTTTCTTGATTTTATCTCAGGATATTTCCCTTTTCAACATATTCCTCAATGTGCTCCCGTATATCCGTTAGCAGAATCCACAAAAACAGAATTAGCAAACTGCTCCGCGAAAAGAAAGCTCTAACTCTGTGAGATTAATTCGCACATCATGTAGAACTTTCTCAGAATCCTTCTTTCTAGGTTTGATCTGAGGATATTTCCTTTGTCACTATAGGCTTCAAGGCAATCCAAAATATCCCTTCTCAGATTCCACAAACACAGTGCTATGAAAGCGATCCATGAAAACAATCGTGTACCTTTGTGAAATATTTTCACACATCACAAAACAGTTTCTCAGAAAAGCTTCTTTCTATTTTTAATCTGAGCATATTCTGTTTTTTCACTTTAGTCCTCAATGCGCATTCAAATATCTCTTTGCAGATTCCATGAAAAGAGTGTTAGCAAACTGCTCAATGAAAATAACAGTGTAACACTGAGAGGAATTCACAATACGCAAAGCAGATTCTCAGAAAGCTTCTTTCTAGTTTTTATCTGAAGATATTTAGCTTTTCGCCATAAGCCTCAATGCATTCCCAGATATCACGTTGTAGATTTGATGAAAACAGTGTTAGCAAATGGCTCCATGAAAAGAAAGGTGTAACTCTGTGAGATGAATTTAGACATCTCAAAGAAATTACTCAGAAAGCTTCTTTCCAGCTTTTGTCTGGGTATATTTCCTTTGTCAACATAGGCTTCAATACAATCCAAAATATGCCTTCTCTGATTCCCCAAAAACAGGGGTAATAGACTGCTCCATGAAAAGAATCGTGTAGCTCTGTGAGTTGAATTCACAAATCACAAAGCAGTTACTCAGACAGCTTCTTTCTATTTTTTAACTGAGGATATTTCATTTGTCACCATAAGCTTCAGTGTGCTCTGAAAAATCCCATTGCAGTTTGTTTTCGTTTTTTGTCTGAGGAGATTTACTTTGTCACCATAGGTTTTGATGTGCTCCCAAATATCCTATAGCAGTTTCCATGAAATCAGTGTTAGCAAATTGCTCCAAGAAAATAAAGGTGTAACTCTGTGAGATGAATTTGCACATCACAAAGCAGTTTCTCAGAAAGTTTCTTTCTAGTTTTGATATGAAGTTATTTCCTTTGTCACCAGAGGCTTCAATGCTATTCAAAGTATCCCTTCTCAGATTTCCCAAAAAGAGTGCAACAAAACTGCACTATGAAAAGAGAGGTGTAACTCTGTGAGATTAGTTCACACATCCAAGGCTGTTTCTCAGATAACTTCTTTCTAGTTTTTAACAGAGGATATTTCTTTTTCACCATATTCCTCAATGTGCTCTGGAATAGCCCATTGCAGATTCCACGGAAAACGTGTCAGCAAACTTCTCAATGAAAAGAACGGTGTAACTCTGTAAGATAATTTCACACATCACAAAGCTGTTTCACAGAAAGCTTCTTTTTGGTATTCATCTGTGGATATTTCCTTCGTCACCATAGGCTTCAATACTCTCCAAATTACTGCAGAATCCTCGAAAACAGTGTTATCAAACTGCTCCATTAAACGAATGGTGTAACTCTGTATGATGAATTCACACATCACAGAGCAGTTTCTCAGAAAGATTCTTTCTACTTTATATCAGAAGATATTTCCTTTTTCATTATAGACCTCATTGCACTCCCAGATATCCCTTTGCAGATTCCATGAAAGCAGTGTTATCAACTCCTCCATGAAAAGAAATGTGTAACACTGTGAGATGAATTCACACATCACAAAGAACTTTCTCAGAAAGCTTCTTCCTAGTTTTCATCTGAGGATATTTCCTTTGTCACCTTAGGCTTCAATGCGATCCAAAATATCCCTTCTCAGAATCCTCAAAAACAGTTCTACCCAACTGATCCATGAAAAGAACCCTGTAACTCTGTGAGTCAAATTAACACATCACAAACTGGTTTCTCAGAAAGCTTCTTTCTGATTATTATATGAGGATATTTCCTTTTTCACCATGAACTTCAATGCAATCTGAACTATCCCATTGCAGATTCCAAGAAAATAGTGTTAACAAACTGCTCAATGAAAACATGAGTGTATCTCTGTGAGATAAATTCACACATCACAAAACAGTCTCTCAGAAAGCTTCTTTCTAGTTTTTACCTGAGGATATTTCCTTTGTCATCACAGGCTTCAATGTGATCAAAAATATCCCTTCTCAGATTCCTCAAAAACAGTGCTGCAAAACTGCTCTATAAATAGAATCATGTAACTCTGTGAGATGAATTAACTCATCACAAAGTGCTTTTATATGAGGATATTTCCTATATGTTTTTGGGGACATTTACTCTAGTTTCTATATGAAGCTATTTCCTTTGTCACCAAAGGCTTCATTGTGCTCCAAACTTGCCTGTTGCAGATTCCCCAAGAAGAGTGCTATGAAACCGGTCAATGAAAAGAACAGTGTAGCTCTGTGAAATGAATTCACACAGCAGAAAACATTTCCTCAGAAAGCTTTTCTGTAGTTTTTACATGAGAGTATTTCCCTTCTCAAATTCCACAAATACAATGCTAGCAAAGTACTCCATGAAAAAGTAGTGTAATTCTGTCTAATGAATTCTCACATCACAAAACAATTTCTCAGAAAATTTCTTTCTTCTTTTTATCCAAAGATATTTCCTTTTAAACACGGGCATCAAAGCTCTCCCATATATCTCATTGCAGATTCTAGGAAAACAGTGTTAGCAAACTTCTCAATGAAATAAATGGTGTAAATCTGTGAGATGAATTCACACACCACAAAGCAGTTTCTGAGAAGGTTTCTCTCCAGTTTTTATTTGAGCATATTTCATTTCTCACCATAGGATTCTATGGTATCTAAAATATCACTTCAGTGATTCCACAAAAACAGTGATAGGAAACTCCTCCATGAAACGGTGGTGTAACACTGTGAGATGAATTAACACATCACACATCAGTTTCCTCCAAAGTTTCTTTCTAGTTTTTAACTGAGGATATTTCCTTTGTCACCATAGGTTTCAAAGAAATAAAAAATATCCCTTCTCAGATTCCACAAAAACCGTGCTAGTAAATGGTTCCATGTAAGAGTGGTGTAACTCTGTGAGATGAATTCAAAAATCACAAGGTTGTTTCTTGGAAAGCTTATTTCTTGTTTTTATCTGAGGATATTTCCTTTGTCACCATAGGCTTCACAGCAATTCAAAATATCTCGTCTCAGATTCCACAACAACAGTGCTTACAAACAGCTCCATGAAAGATTTGTGTAACACTGTGTGATAAATTCACACATCACAAAGCAGTTTCTCGGAAAGATTCTTTCTGGTTTTTATCTTCTTATATTTCCATTTCACCATAGGCTTCAAAGTGATCCAAAATATCACTTCTCAGATTCCACAAAAACAGTGCTAGCCAAAAGCTCCATGAAAGGGTGCTGTAACTCTGTGAAATGAATTCACATATCACAGAGCTGTTTCTCAGAAAGCTTCTTTCTTGATTTTATCTGATGATATTTCAGACCTTGATGTGCTCCTGTATATCTCATTGCAGAATCCACGACAATATTGTTTGGAAACTTCTCAAGGAAAAGAGTGATATAGCTCTGTGAAATGAATTCACATATCACAAAGCAGTTTCTCAGAGGGCCTCCCTCCTGTATTTATCTATGGATATTTAATTTTTCACCATAGGATTCAATGTCCTCGGAATATCACATGGCAGTTTCCACGAAAACAGTGTTAGCAAACTGCTCAATGTAAAAAAGCTGTATCACTGTGATATGAATACACTTATCAAAAAGCATTGTCTCATAAAGCTTTTTCTAGTTTTATCTGAGGATATTTGCTTTGTTACCATAGGCTTCAAAGCAATCCAAAATATCCCTTCTTAGATTGAACATATTGAGTTCTATCAAACTGCTCCTTGAAAGAGCAGTGTAACTTTGTGTGATGAATTCACACATCACAAAGCAGTTTCTCAGAAAACTTCCTTCTTACTTTTATCTGAGGATATTTCTTTTGTAAAATATGTGCTCCCATATATCGCATTGCAGATTCTGTGAAAACAGTGTTAGCAAACCTCTCAGTGAAAGCAATGGTGTAACTCTCTGAGATGAACTCACACACCACAAAGCAGTTTCTGAGAAGGCTTCTCTCCATTTTTTACCCGAGGATATTTCATTTCTCACCATTGGATTCAATGCTAACCAAGATAGCACTTCTGAGATTCCACAAAAACAGTGCTAGCAAACTCCATGAAAGAGTGGTGTAACTCTGTGAGATGAATTCACACGTTACAAAGCAATTTCTCAGAAAGCCTCTTTCTAGTTTTTATCTGAGGATACTTCCTTTGTCACCATAGGTTTCAAAGCAATCTAAAATATCAGTTCTCAGATTCCACAAAAACAGTGTTAGCCAACGGCTTCAGGAAAGATTGATGTATCTCTGTGAGATGAATTCATAAATCACAAAGCAGTTTCTCAGAAAGCCTCTTTCTGGTTTTTATCTGAGGATATTTCCTTTGTCAACATAGGCCTCAAAGCAATAAAAAATATACCTTCTCAGATTCCACAACAGTGCTAACAAACGGCTCCATGAAAGAGTAGTGTAACTCTCTGAGATGAATTCACACATCACAAAGCAGTTTCTCAGAAAGCTTCTTTCTTGTTTTTATCTGAGGATATCAGGCCTCAGTGTGCTCCCGTATATCTCATTGCAGATTCTGTGAAAACAGTGCTGGCAAACTTCTCAATGAAAGCAGTGGTGTAACTCCGTGAGATGAATTCACACACCACAGAGCAGTTTCTGAGAAGGCTTCTGTTCAGTTTTTATCTGAGGATATTTCATTTCTCACCATATGATTATATGCTATCCAAAATCTCACTTCTGTGATTGCACAAAAACAGTGCTAGCAAACTCCTCCATGAAAGCATGGTGTAGCTCTGTTAGATGAATTCATGCATCACAAAGGACTTTCTTAGAAAGCTTCCTTCTAGGTTTTACCTGAGAATATTTCCTTTGTCACCATAGGCTTCTAAGCAATCCAAAATATCACTTCTCGTATTTCACAAAAATAATGCTAGCCAATGGCTCCATGAAGGAGTGGTTCAACTCTGTGTGATGAATTCACACATCACAAAGCAGTTTCTCAGAAAGATTCTTTCTGATTTTTATCTGAGGATATTTCCTTTGTCACTATAGGCTTCAACGTGATCAAAAATATTCCTTCTCAGATTCCACAAAAACAGTGCTAGCAAATGGATCCAGGAAAGAGTTGTGTAACACTGTTAGATGAATTCACACATCAAAAAGCAGTTTCTTAGAAAGCTTTTTTCTTGTTTTTATGTGAGAATATCTCAGGCCTCAGTGTGCTCCCATATATCTCATTGCAGATTCTGTGCAAAGAGTGTTGCAAACTTCTCAATGAAAGCGGTGTTGTACCTCTGTGAGATGAATTCACACACCACAAAGCAGTTTCTGAGAAGGCTTCTCTCCAGTTTTTATCTGAGGATATTTCATTTTTTACCATTGGATTCAATGCTTTCCAAGATACCATTTCTGTGATTCTACAGAAACAGTGCTGGCAAGCTCCTCCATGAAAGAGTGGTGTAAATTTGTGAGATGAATTCACATGTCACAAACCAGTTTCTCTGATTGTTTCTTTATGGTTTTTGTCTGAAGATATTTCATTTGTTACCATAGCCTTCAAAGCGATCAAAAATATCCCTTCTCAGATTCCACAAAAACAGTGCTAGCAAACAGCTCCATGAAAGAGTTGTGTAACACAGTGAGTTGAATTCACACATCACAAAGCAGTTTCTCAGAAAGCTTCCTTCTGGTTTTTATCTGAGGATTTTTCCTTTGTCACCATAGGCTTCAAAGCTATACAAAATATCCCTTCTCTGATTCCACAAAAACAGTGCTAGCAAACGGATCCCTTAAACAGTAGTGTAACTCTGTGAGATGAATTCGCACATCATAAAGCAGTTTCTCAGAAAGCTTCTTTCTAGTTTTTATCTGAGGATATTTCAGGCCTCAATTCACTCCTGTATATCTCATTGCAGCTTCCACGAAAGTATTGTTAGGAATCTTCTCAAGGAAAACAGTGGTGTAGCTCTGTGAGATGAATTCACACATCACAAAGCAGTTTCTCAGAAGGCTTCCCTCCAGTTTTTATCTAAGGATATTTAATTAGTCACCATAGGACTCAATGCCCTCAGAATATCCCATGGCAGATTCCACGAAAACAGTGTTAGCAAATTGCTCAATGTAACAAAAAGTGTATCTCTGTGAGATGAATAAACTCATCACAAAGCAGTTTCTCATAAAGCTTTTTCTAGTTTTCACTGAGGATATTTCTTTTGTTACCATAGGCTTCAAAGCAATCCAAAATATCCCTTCTCATATTCCACAAATACAGTTCAAGCAATCTGCTTCTTGAAAGAGTAGTGTAACTCTGTGTGATGAACTGACAGATCACAAAGCAGTTTCTCAGAAAGCTTCTTTCTTCTTTTATCCAGGATATTTCCTTTTTAAACACAGGCCTCAATGCTCTCCCGTATATCTCATTGCAGATACTGTGATAACAATGTTAGCAAAACTCTCGATGAAAGAAATGGTGTAAATCTGTGAGGTAAATTCACACACCATAAAGCAGTTTCCGAGAAGGCTTCTCTCTAGTTATTATCTGAGGATATTTCATTTCTCCCCATAGGATTCTATGCTATCCAAGATATCACTATGAGATTCCACCAAACAGTGCTGGAAACCTCCTCCATGATAGAGTGGTGTAACTCTGTGAGTCGAATTCACATATCATAAAGCAGTTTCTCAGAAAAATAATTTCTAGTTTTTATCTGAGGATATTTCCTTTGTCACCATAGGCTTCAAAGCAAACAAAATATCCCTTCACTGAATGAAGAAAAACAGTTCTAGCAAACGGCTCCATAAAAGAGTTGTGTAATGGTGTGAGATGAATCACACATCACAAGCAGTTTCTCAGAAAGCTGCTTTCTTGTCATTATCTGAGGATATTTCCTATTTAAACACAGGCCTCAATGTGCCACCATATATCTCATTGCAGATGCTTCGAAAATATTGTTAGATAACTTCTAAATAAAAAGTGTGATGTATCTCTGTGAGATGAATATACACATCACAAAGCAGTTTCTCACAAGGCTTCCCTCCAATTTTTATCTAAGGATATTTAATTTTTCACCGTAGGACTCAATGCCCTCGGAATATGCCATGGCAGATTCCACGAAACCAGTGTTAACAAACTGCTCAATGTAATGAAAAGTGTATCTCTGTGAGATGAATGCACTCATCACAAAGCAGTTTCTCAAAAAGCTTTTCTAGTTTTAACTGAGGATATTTCCTTTGTTATCATAGGCTTCAAAGTGATCCAAAATGTCACTTCTCATATTCCAAAAATACATCGGTAGTAAACTGTTCCATGAAAGAGTAATGAAAGTCTGTGTGATGAATTCTCACATCACAAAACAGTTTCTTAGAATGCTTCTTTCTTCTTTTTATCTGAAGATATTTCCTTTTTAAACACAGGCCTCAATGTGCTCCCATATATCTCATTGCAGATCCTGTGAAAACAGTGTTAGCAAACTTCTCAATGAAAGCAACGGTGTAACTCTGTGAAATGAATTCTCACACCACAAAGCAGTCTCTGAGGCTTCTGTCCAGTTTTTATCTGAGGATATTTCATTTGTTGCCCTAGGATCCTATGCTATCCAAAATATCACTTCTGTGATTCCACAAAAATAGTGCTAGCAAATTCCTCCATGAAAGACTAGTGTAACTCTGTGAGATGAATTCACACATCACAAAGCAGTTTCTCAGAAAGCTTCTCTCCAGTTTTTATCTGAGGATATTTCCTTTGTCACCGAAGGCTTCAATGCACTCCGAAATATCCTTTTGCAGATTCCAAGAAAACAGTGTTAGCAAACTGCTCAATGAAAGGAACAGTGTAACTCTGCCAGAAGAATTCACACATCAGAAAGCAGTCTCTCAAAAAGCTTCTTTCTAGTTTTTATCTGAGGATATTTCTTTTGTCTCCATAAGCTTCAATGAGCTCCGAAATATCAGAATGCAGATTCCAAGAAAACAGTGTAAGCAAACTGCTCAATGCAAAGAACAGTGTAAGTCTGTGAAATGAATTCACACATCACAAAGCTGTTTCTCAGAAAGCTTACTTCTAGTTTTCATCTGAGGATATTTCCCTTTTCACCATGTTCCTCAATTCACTCTGGAATATCTCATTGTAGATTCAACGAAAAAAGTGTTATCAAACCTCTCAATAAAAATACCAGTGTCATTTTCTGAGATGAATTCATACATCAAAAATAAATTTCTCAGAAATCTTCTTTCTAGATTCTATCTGAGGATATTTCCTTTGTCTCCATAGGCTTCAATTCAATCCAAAATATCCCTTCTCAGATTCCCCAAAAAGAGTGCTACCAAACTGCTCCATGATACTCCAAACAGAGTATCATGTAACTCTGTGAGATGAATTCACAAATCAAAAAGCAGTTTCTCAGAAAGCATCTTTCTAGCTTTTGTGTGAGGATATTTCCTTTTTCACCATTTGCCTCAAGGCGCTCGGGAATATCCCTTTGCAGATTCCAGGAAAATAGTGTTAGCAAACTGTTCCATGGAAAGAAAGGTGTAAATCTGTGAGTTGAATTCACACATTACAAAGCAGTTTCTTGGAAAGCTTCTTTTTGGTTTCTGTCTGAGGATATTTCCATTGTCACCATAGGCTTCAATGTGACCCAAATAATACCTTCTCAGATTCACCGAAAACAGTACTATGAAATTGGTCCATTAAAAGAACGGTGTAATTCAGAGAATTGAATTCACATATCACAAAGATGTTTCTCAGATAACTTCATCTGATGATATTTCCTTTTTCACCATATTTCTCAATGCGCTCTGGAATAACCCTTTGCAGATTAAACGAAAAAAGTGATAGCAAGCTTGCTAATGAAAAGAAAGGTGTCACTTTGTGAGATGAATTCACACATCAAAAAGAACACTCTCAGAAAGTTTCTTTTTGGCTTTAATCTGAGGATATTTCTTTTGTCACCATAGGCTTCAATACGTTCCCAAATATCCTATTGCAGATTCCAGGAGAACATTGTTACCAAACAGCTCCAAGGAAGGAATCGTGTAACTCTGTTAGATGAATTCACACATCACAAAAAGTATCACATAAAGCTTTCTAGTATTTACTGGGGATATTTCCTTTGACACCCTTGGCTTCAATATGATCCAAAATATCCCCTCTCAGATTCCCCACAAAGAGTGCTACCAAACTTCTCCATGAAAAGAATGCTGTAACTCGGTGAGATGAATTCACACATCACAAAGAAGATTCTCAGAATGTAACTTTATAGATTTTATCTGAGGATATTTCCTTTGTCATCGTAGGCTTCAATGCGATTCAAAATATCTCTTCTCTGAATCCCCAAAACACTGCAACCAAACTGATCCTAGGAAAGGATTGTGCAACTCTGTGAGATGAATTAACACATCACAAAGGAGTTTCTCAGAAAACTTATTTTTGGTTTTTATCTCAGGATATTTCCTTTGTGCACATAGGCTTCACTTTGTGCACTCCCAAATATCCTTTTGTAGATTACACGAAAACAGTATGAACAAACTGCTCAATGAAAAGAACAGTTTAACTCCGTGAGCTGAATTCACACATCACAAAGCAGTTTCTCCAGAAGATTCTTTCTAGTTTTTATCTGAGGATATTTCCTTGTTTACCATAGGCCTCAATGCACTCCCAAATATCCCTTAGTAGATTCCATGAAAACAATGTTAACAAACTACTCCATGAAAAGAAAGGGGTAACTCTTTGAGGTGAATTCACACATCACAAAGGACTTTCTCACAAAGCTTCGTTCTAGTTTTTATCTGGGGATACTCCCTTTGTCACTGTAGGCTTCAATCTGATCCAAAATATCCCTTCTCAGATTCCCCAAAAACGATGCTAATAAACTGTTCCATGAGAAGATTTGTGTAACTCTGTGAGATGAATTCGTGAATCACAAAGCAGTTTCTCAGAAAGATTCTTTCTAGTTTTTGTCTAAGGGTGGTTCCTTTGTCCCATAAGCTTCAATGCACTCCGAAATATCCCTTTGCAGACCCCAAGAAAACTGTTAGCAAACTTTTCCATGAAAGGAACATTTTAACTCTGTGAAATGAATTCACACATCACAAAGCAGTTTCTCAGTAAGCTTCTTTCTATTTATTACCTGAGGATATTTGCTTTTTCACAATAGGCCTCAATGCGCTACTAAATATCCCTTTGGAGATTCCACGAAAATGGAACTTCTCAATGAAAGGAACATTTTAACTCTGTTGTATGAGTTCATACATCACAAAGCAGTTTCTCAGAATCCTACTTTCTACTTAATACCTGAGGTTATTTCCTTTTTCAACATAGGCCTCAATTTGCCCCCAAATATCCCATTGCAGATTTCATGAAAACGGTGTTAGAAAACTGCTGCATGAAAAAGAAAGGTAAAGCTCTGTGAGATAAATTCACAAATCAAAGGAACTTTCTCTGAAAACTTCTTTCTAGTCTTTATCTGAGGATACTTCCTTTGTCACTTGGCCTTCAATGCACTCTGAAACATCCTATTGCAGATTCCAAGAAAACAGTGTTAGCAAACTGTTCAATGAAAAGAACGGTGTAACTCTGTGAGATGAATTCACACATCACAAAGCAGTTTCTCTGAAAGCCTCTTTTTGATTTCTACCTGAGAATATTTCCTTTGTCACTGTAGGATTCAAAGCACTCTAAAATATCCTATTGCAGATTCCATGAAAACATTGTTAGAAAACTGCTCAATGAAAAGTACAGTGTAACTCTGTGAGATGAATTCACACATCACAAAGCAGTATCTCAGAAAGCTTCTTTCTAGGTTTTATCTGAGGATATTTCCTTTTTCGCTATAGGCCTCAATGCATTCCCAAACATCCTTTTGCAGATTCCATGAAAACAGTGTTTCCAAACAGCTCCATGAAAAGAATTGTGTAACTCTGTGACATGAATTAACACATCACAAAGCAGTTTCAAAGAAAGATTCTTTCTGGTTTTTATATGAGGATATTTCCTTTTCTAATGTTGGCTTCAATGTGCTCCCAAATATCCCATCTCAGGCACCAGAAAAACCTTGTTGTCAAAGTGCTTCCTCAACAGAAATGCTACCTCTATGAGGTGAATACAAAGGAGTTTCTCCAAAAACTTCTCTCCAGTTGTTACCTAGAGAAATTTCTTTTTTCATCTCAGGTCTCTATGCACTCCCATATATCCCTCTGCAGATTTCACAAAAAGAGTGCTAACAAACTGCACCACGAAGAGAATGATGTAACTCTGTGAGATAAATTGACCAATCAGAAAGCAGTTTCTCAGGGAGCTTTTTCCTAATTTTTATCTGAGGATATTTCTTTTTCCACCATAGGCTTCAATGCACTCCCAAATATCCCTTCACAGACACCACACAAACAGTGATACCAAACTGTTCCCTCAAAAGAAACGTTTAGCTCTATGAGATGAACGCACACATCACAAAGGAGTTTTTCAGAAAGCTTCTCTCCCAGTTTTAACTGAATATATTTCCTTTTTCGCCATTGGACTCTATGCACTCCCAAATATCCCTTTGCAGATTCCACAAAAACTGTGTTACCAAATTCCTCAATGAAAACAAATTTGAAACTCTGTGAGTTGAATTCACCCATCACAAAGTAGTTTCTCAGAAAGCTTCTTTCTAGTTTAAATCTGACCACATTTCCTTTTTCACCATAGGCTTAAATGTGCTCCCAAATGTCTCCTCTCAGATACCATAAAAACAGTGATGACGAACTGCTCAATCAAGAAAACGGTTAAACTCTTTGATATGAATTCACACATCAGAAAACCATTTCTCCTAAAGCTTCTCTCCAGTTTGTATCTGAAGTTATTTCCTTTTCCCTATAGGCCTCTAGAAGCTCCCGAATATCCCTTTGCAGATTTCATAAAAACAGTGCTACCAATCTGCTCCATGAAAAAATCATGAAACTCTGTGAGAAGAATTCAGAAATAAAAGGCAGTTGGTCAGAAAGCTTATTTCTAGTTTTTGTCTGTGGATATTTCCGTTGTCACCTGAAGCTTCAATGCACTCCAAAATATCCCATTGCAGATTCCAAGAAAATAGTGTTAGGAAACACATCAATGTAAAGAACAGTGTATCTCTGTGAGATGAACTCACACATCACACAGCAGTTTCTCAGAAAGCTTCTTTTTGGTTTTTATCTGAGGGTATTTCCTTTTTCACTCTAGGCCTCAATGCGCTCCCAAATATCCCTTTGCAGATTGCATGAAAACAGTGTTAGCAAACTGCTCCATGAAAGGAAAGGTGTAACACTGTGAGGTGAATTCACACATCAGAAAGAACTTTCTCAAAAAGCTTCTTTCTAGTTTTTATCTGAGGATATTTCCTCTTCCACCATAGGTTTCAATGGGCTCCCAAATATCCCTTCTCAGACACGACAAAAACAGTGATGCCAAAGTCCTCCCTCAACAGAAACGTTTAAATCTATGAGATGAATTCACGCATCATGAGGGAGTTTCTCCAAAAGCTTCTCTTCAGCTGTTAGCTGAAGAAATTACTTTTTTCACCTTAGGCCTCTATGCACTTCTAATTATCCCTCTGCAGTTTCCACAAAAACAGTGCTTAAAAACTGCTCCATGAAAAGAAGGATGTAACTCTGTGAGATAAATTGACCCATAACAAAGAAGTTTCTCAGGAAACTTCTTTCTAGTTTTTATCTGAGGATATTTTCTTTTCCACAATAGACTTCAATCTGCTCTCAGATATCCCTTCTCAGACATCACAAAAACAGTGATACCAAAGTGCTCCCTCAACAGAAACGTTTAGCTCTATGAGATGAATGCACACATCACAAAGGAATTTCTCTGAACGCTTCTTTCTCTTTTTTATCTGAGGATATTTCCTTTTTCACCATATTCCTCAATGTGCTCCAGAATATCCCATTGCAGATTAAACGAAAAAAGTGTTAGCAAACTTCTCAATGAAAAGAACAATGTTACTCGGTGAGATGAATTCACACATAACAAAGCAGTTTCACAGAAATCTTCTTTTTGGTTTTTATCTGAGGATATTTCCTTTGTCACCTTAGGCTTCAATGCAATCCATAATATCCTTTCTGAGGTTCCCCAAAAGCAGTGCTGCTAAACTCCTCCATGAAAAGAATGGTGTAACTCTGTGAGTTGAATTCACACATAACAAAGAGGTTTCTCAGAAATCTTCTTTCTAGTTGTTGACTGAGGATATTTCCTTTTTCACTTTAGGCCTCAATGCGTTTTTGTATATCCCTTTGCAGATTCCATGAAATCAGTGCTAGCAAATTGCTCCAAGAAAAGAAAGGTGTAAATCTGTGAGATGAATTCACAGATCACAATGTAATTTCTGAGAAAGCTTCTCTGTGGTTTTTGTCTGAGTATACTTCCATGTCACCATAGGCTTCAATGCCCTCCTAAAGGTCCTATTGCAGATACAAAATATCCCTTCTCAGATTTTCCAAAAAAGTGCCATCAAACTTATACATGAAAAGAATCATGTAACCCTGTGAGATGAATTTCACACATCACAAAGAAGTTTCTCAGAAAGTTTCTAGATTTTATCTGAGGATAGTTCCTTTGTCACCACAGGCTTCAATGAGATCCAAAATAGCCCTTCTCAGATTCCGCAAGAACAGTGCTACCAAATTGCCCCATGAAAAGAATCATGTAATTCTGTGAGATGAATTCACAAATCACAAAGCAACATCTCAGAAAGATTCTTTCTCGTTTGTCTCTGACGACATTTCCTTTTTCATCATTTGCCTCAATGCACTCATGAACAATCCTTTGCATATTCCACAAACAATGTGTTAGCAAACTGCTCCATGAAAAGAAATGTGTAAATCTGTGAGATGAATTCTCACATCACAAAGCAGTTTCTCAGAAAGCTTCTTTTTGATTTTACTCTGAGGATATTTAATTTGTCACCACAGGCTTCAATTCACTCTCAACTATCTTATTGCAGATATCACGAAAATAGTGTTATCAAACTGGGCAATGAAAACAACAGTGTAACTCTGTGAGATGAATTCACAGAAACCTTCTTTGTCAGACAGCTTCTTTCTAGTTTTTACCTGAGGATATTCCCAAGGCCTCAATGCGAAACCAAATATCCCATTGCAGATTCCACAAAAACAGTATTAGCAAACTCCTCCATGAAAAGAAAGGTGTGACTCTGTGAGATGAACCCACACATCACAAAAAAACTTTCTCAGATAGCTTCCTTCTAGTTTTTATCTGAGGATAATTCCTGTGTCACCATAAACTTCAATGCTATCAAAAATATCCCTTCTCAAATTCCCCAAAAACAGTACTACCAAACTGATCCATAAACAATCGTGCAACACTGTGAGCTGAATTAACACATCACAAAGCGGTTTCTCAATATGTTTCTTTCTAGTTTTTATATGGGGATATTTCCTTTGTCACCATAAGCTTCAATATGCTCAGAAATAGCCCATTGCAGAATCCAAGAAAAGAGTGTTAGCAGACTGGTAAATTAAAAGAACAGTGTAACTCTGTGAGATGAATTCACACATCACAAAGCAGTTTCTCAGAAAACTTCTTTCTAGTTTTTATCTGAGAATATTTTCTTATTCACCATAGGCCTCAGAGCGTTCAGAAATATGTCTTTGCAGATCCCACGAAAACAGTGTTTGCAAACAGCTCCATGAAAAGAAAGGTTTAACTCTGTGAGGTGAATTCGCACATCACAAAGGACTTTCTCAGAAAGCACCTTTCTAGTTTTTATCTGGGGATACTTCCTTTGTCACCATAGGTTTCAATGTGATGCAAAATATCTCTCCTCAGATTCCCCAAAAACAGTGCTACCAAACTGCTACATGAAAAGAATCATGTAAATTTGTAAGATGAATTAACACATCAGAATGCATCTTCTCAGAACGTTTCTTTCTAGTTTTTATATTAAGACATTTGCTTTGTCAACATCAGCTTCAATGTGCTCAGAAATATCAGATTGCATATTCCAAGAAAACAGTGTAAGTAAACTGCTCAAGGCAAAGAACAGTGTAACTCTCTGAGATGAATTCACAAATCAAAAGGCCATTTCTCAGAAAGCTTCTTTCTAATTTTATCTGAAGATATTTCCTTTTTCACCATATTCCTCAATGCACTCCTGAATATCCCATTGAAGATTAAACGAAAAAAGTTTTAGCAAACTTCTCAATGAAAAAACGCTGTTACTCAGTGTGATGAATTCACACATCAAAAAGCAGTTTCACCAACAGCTTCTTTTAGGTTTATATCTGAGGATATATCTTTTGTCAATATAGACTTCAATGCACTCCTAAATACCCTATTGCAGATTCCATAAATACAGAGTTATCAAACTGCTCAGTGAAAAGAATGGCGTAACTCTGTAAGATGAATTCACACATCACAAGGCTGTTTTTCAGAAAACTTCCTTCTAGATTTTAAATGAGGTTATTTACTTTTTCACGATAGACCTCAATGCAATCCAGAATATCCCATTGCAGATTCCATGAAAACAGTGTTAGCAAACTGCTCCATCAAAAGAAAAGTGTAACTTTCTGAGATGAATTCACACATCACAAAGAATTTTCTCAGAAAGTTTCTTTCTAGTTTTTACCTGAGGGTATTTCCTTTTTTACCATAGGCCCCAATGTACCTCCAAATATACCTTTGCAGGTTGCACGAAAACAGTGTTAGCAAATGGCTCCATGAAAAGAAAGGTTTAACTGTATGAGATGAATTCAGACATCACAAAGAACTTTATCAGAAAGCTTCTTTCTAGTTTTTAATGTAAGGATATTTCCTTTGTCACCTTAGGCTTCAAAGCAAATCAAAATATCCCTTCCCAGATTTCCCAAAAACAGTGCTATGAAACAGTTCCATGAAAACAGTGTTGTAATTCTGTGAGATGAATTCACACATTAAAAGGTGTTTCTCAGAAAACTTCTTTCTAGTGTTTATCTGAGGATATTTCATTTTACACCATAAGCCACAATGCATGCCCGAATATCCCATTGCAGATTCCACGAAGCTAGTGTCATCAGACTGCTCAAGGACAGAACGGTGTAACTCTGTGAGATGAATTCACACATCACGAAGCAGTTTCTCAGAAAGCTGTTTTCTACTTATTATCTGAGGATATTTTCTTTTTCACTAAATGAATGACTGTGTTCCAAAATAACCCGTTGCAGATTCCACAAAAACAGTGTTAGCAAACTGGTCCTTGAAAAATATGATGTAACTCTGTGAGTTGAAATCACTCATCACAAAGAACTTTCTCAGAAGTCTTCTTTCTAGTTTATATGTGAGGATATTTCCTATGTTACCATATGCTTCAATGCGATCCAAAATATCCTGTTGCAGATTCCATGAATTCAGTGTTATTAAACTGCTCAATGAAATGAATGGTGTAAATTTGTGAGATGTATTCACGCTTCACAAAGCAGTTTCTCATAAAGTTTCTTTCAATTTTTTATCTGAGGATATGTCCTTTATCACCATAGGCCTCAATGCGCTCCAAAATATCCCATCGCAGATTCAATGAAAAAAGTGTTAGCAAACTTCTCAATGAAAACTATGCTGTAATTCTGTCAGATGAATTCACACATCACAAAGAAGTTTCTCAGAAAGTTTCTTTTTAGTTTTTATCTGAGGATATATACTTAGTCACCATAGATTTCAATGCAGTCCAAAATATCCCTTCATGATTCCCCCAAAACAGTGCTACCAAACTGCTCGATGAAAAGAATCATGAACTGTGTGAGATGAAATAATACATTAAAAAGCAGTTTCTCAGAATGATTCTTTCTGCTTTTATATGAGGATATTTTCTTTGTCATCATAAGATTCAATGTGCTCTGAAATATCCCATTGCAGATTCCAAGAAAACAGTGTTACCAACCTGCTCAATGAAAAGAACAGTGTAACTCTGTGAGATGAATTCTCACAAGACTAAACAGTTTCACAGAAAGCTTCTTTCTAGTATTTATCTGAGGAAATTTCCCTTTTCATTATACACCTCAGTGCGCTCCCAAATATCCCTTTGCAGAATCCATGAAAACAGTGTTAGCAAGCTGCTCGTTGTAAAAAAGGTGTGACACTGTGGGGTGAATTCACACATCACAAAGCAGTTTCTCAGAATCCTTTTTTCTTGCTTTATCTGGGGATATTTCCTTTTGCATCACAGGCGTCAATGCACTGCCAAATATCACATTGCAGTTTCTGTGAAAACAGTGTTAGCAAACTGCTCAATGAGAAGAATGGTGTAAGAGTGTGAGATTCACACACCACAAATTAGTTGCTCTGAAAGCTTCTTTCTACTTTTAATTTGAGGATATTTCCTTTGTCAACATAGGTTTCAAAGTGATCAAAAATACACCTTCTCAGATTGCACAAGAAGTGCTAGCAAATGGCTCCATAAAAGAGTGATGTAACTCTGTGAGAAGAACTCACACATCACAAAGCAGTTTCTCAGAACGCTTCTTTCTAGTTTTATCTGAGGAAAATTCCTTTGTCACCATAGGCTTCAATGTAATCCAAAGTATCCCTTCTCAGATGCCCAAAAGTAGTCACACCAAACTTCTCTATGAAAAGAATTGTGTAACTCTGTGGGACGAATTAACACCTCACAAACTGGTTTCTCAGAAAGCTTCTTTCTACTTTTAATATGATATTGTTTAATTTGTCACCAAAAGCATGAATGCACTCTGAAATATCCCATTGTACATTCCAAGAAAGCAGTGTTGGCAAACTGGTCAGTCAAAAGGATAGTGTAACTCTGTAAGATGAATTCACACATCACAAAGGACTTTCTCAGACAACTTCTCTCTTGTTTTAATCTGAGGTTATTTCCATTTTCAACATAGGCCTCAATGCGCTCCAAAATATCCCTTTGCAGATTCCATGAAAGCAGTGTTAGCAAACTACTCCATGAAAAGAAAGGTGTGCCTCTGTGTGATGAATTTACACATCACAAACAGGATTCTCAGAAAGCTCCTTTTTAGTTTTTATCTGAGGATACTTCATTTGTCACCAGAGGCTTCAATGCAATCGAAAATATCCCTTCTCAGATTCCTCAAAAACAGTGCTACCAAAGTGATCCATGAAAAGAATAGTGTAACTCTGTGAGATGTATTAACAGACCACAAAGCGGTTTCACACCAAGCTTCAATGTAGTTTTTGTCAGAGAATATTTCCTTTATCAAAATAAGCTTCAATGCACTCCAAAATATCCCATTGCAGATTGCAGGAAAACAGTGGTTGCAAACTGCTCAATGACAAGAACAGTGTAACTCTGTGAGATGAAATCACACATCACAAAGCAGTTTCTCAGAAAGCTTCTTTCTCATTTTTATCTGAGGATATTTTCTTAGTAACCATAGACATCAAAGCCATACAAATATCCCTTCTCAGATTCCCCAAAAACAGTGCTACGAAGCTGCTACATGAAAAGAATTGTGTAACCCTGTGAGATGAATTAACACATCACAAAGTACTTTCTCAGAACGCTTCCTTCTAGTTTTTATATGAGGATATTTCATTTGTCACCATAAGCTTCAACGTGCTCCAAAATATACCATTGCAGATTCCAAGAAAACAGTGTTTGCAAACTGCGCAATGAAAACAACAGTGTAATACTGTGAGATGTATTCACATATCACAAAGCAGTTTCTCAGGAAGCTTCTTTCTATTTCTTATCTCAGGATATTTAACTTTTCACTATATGCCTAAATGTGCTCTCAAATATCCCTTTGCAGATTCCATGAAAAGGTTGTTAGCAAGCTGCTCCAGGAAAATAAAGGTGTAACTCTGTGAGAAGAATTCACACATCACAAGGAACTTTCTCAGAATGCTTCTTTGTAGTTTTTACCTGAGTACATTTCATTTAGCACCATAGGCTTCAATGAGATCCAAAATATCCCTTCTCAGATTCCTCAAAAACAGTGCTCCCAAACTGATCCATGAAAAGAATCGTGTAACTCTGTGAGGTGAATTAACACAGCACTAAGTGATTTCTCAGAAGGCTTCTTTCTGGTTTTTGTCTGAGGATATTTCCTTTGTCACCATAACCTCCTATGCATTCTGACATATCCCACTGCAGATTCCAAGAAAACAGGGTTAGCAAACTGCTCAATGAAAAGAACAGTGTAACTCTGGGAGATGAATTCACACGTCACAAAGCACTTTCTCAGAAAGCTTTCTAGTTTTTATGTGAGGATATTTCCTTTTTCACTCTAGGCCTCAATTTGCTCCCAAATATCCCTATGTAGATTCCACAAAAACAATTTTAGCAAACTGTTCAAGGAAAAGAGCAATGTAACACTGTGAGATGAATTTACACATCACAAAGCAGTCTCTCAGAAGGCTTCTTTCTAATTTTTATCTGAGGATATTTAGTTTTTCACCATAAGCCTCAATGTGCTCCAAAATATGCCCTTGCAGATTACTCAAAAACAGTTTTAGCAAACTGCTCCATGAAAAACAAGGTGTAACCCTGTGAGATGAAAACACACATAACAAAATCCTTTCTTTTATCTGACGGTATTTCCTATGTCAACCTGGGCATCAATGTGATCCAAAATATCCCTTCTCAGATTCCCCAAAAAGAGTGCTACCAACTGCTCCATGAAAAGAATCATGTAACTCCATGAGACGAATTCAGAAATCACAAAGCAGTTTCTCAGAAAGCTTCTTTCTATTTTTGTCTGAGGATATTTCCTTCATCACCATAAACTTCAATGCCCTCTGAAATATCCCATTGCAGATGCCCAGAAAACAGTGTTAGCAAACAGCTCAATGAAAAGAAAATTGTTACCCTATGAGGTGAATTCACACATCATAAAGCAGTTTCTCAGAAACCTTTTTTCTAGTTTTTATGTGAGAATATTTTCTTTTTCACCATAGGCAACAAAGCGCTCCCAAATATCCCTTTCCAGATTATAGGAAAACAGTGTTTTCAAACAGCTCAATGAAAAAAACGGTATAACTCTGTGAGATGAATTCACACATCATAAAGCAGTTTCTCACAAAGCTTCTTTCTAGTTTTTATCTGAGAATATTTAGGTTTTCGACATAGTCTTCAATGCACTCTGAAATATACCATTGCAGATTCCAAGAAAACAGTGTTAGCAAGCAGCTCAATGAAAAGAATAGTGTAACACTGTGAGATGAATTCACACATCACAAAGCAGTTTCTCAGAATGCTTCTTATTGGTTTTTATCTGAGGATATTTAGTTTTTCATCATAGGCCTCAATGCGCTCCAAAATATGCCCTTGAGGATTACATGAAAACAATTTTAGCACACTGCTTCATGGAAAGAAAGTTGTAACTCTGTGAGACGAATTCACACATCACAAAGAACTTTCTCAAGAAGCTTCTTTCTAGATTTATCTGAGAACATATCCTTTTCAATATAAGCTTCAATATGATCCAAAATATCCCTTCTCAGATTCCCCAAAAACAGTGCTACCAAAGTGCTCCATGAAAAGAATTGGGTAACTCTGTGTGATGAATTAACATGCCACAAAGCAGTTTCTCAGAAAACTTCTTTCCAGTTTTTCCCTGAGGATATTTCCGTTGTCACAATAAGCTTCAATGGACTCTGAAATATGCCTTTGGAGATTCCAAGGAAACAGTGTTAGCATACTGCTCAAAAAAGGAACAGTGTAACTCTGTGAGATGAATTCACACATCACAAAGCAGTTTCTCAGAAAGCATCTTTCTCCTTTTTATCTGAGGATATTTCCTTTGTCACCATAGGCTTCAATGCTTTCAAAAATATCCTATTGCAGATTCCACAAAAACAGTCTTATCAAACTACTCATTGTAAATAACCATGTAACTCTGTGAGGTGAATTCACACATCACAAAGCAGTTTCTCAGAAAACTTCTTTCTCATTTTTTTCTGATGATATTTCCTTTTTCACTATAGGCCTCAAAGCAATCCCAATATCCCTTTGCAGATTCCAGGAAAACAATGTTAGGAAACTTATTCATGAAAAGATTGTGTGACTCTGTGAGATGAATACAGACATAACAAAGAACTTTCTCAGAAAGCTTCTTTCTAGTTTTTATCTGATGATATTTCATTTGTCAACACAGGCTTCAATACAATACAAGTATGACTTCTCAGATTCCCCAAAAACAGCGTTACCAATGATCCATGAAAAGAATTGTGTAACTCTGTGAGATGAATTAACCCATCACAAAGCAGTTTCTCAGAAAGCTTCTTTTGGGTTTTTATCTGAGGATATTACCTATGTCACCATAGGCTTTAAGGTGTTCCCAAATATCTTATTGCAGATTCCACAAAACAGTGTTACCAAACTGCTCATTGAAAAGAACCTTGTAACTGTGTGAGATGAATTCACACATCAGAAACTACTTTCTCAGAAAACTTCTTTCTAGTTTTTCTCTGATGATATTTCCTTTATCAACACAGTCTTCAATGCAATTCAAATATGCCTTCTCTGATTCCCCCAAAACAATGTTACGAATGATCCATGAAAATAATTGTGCAACTCTGTGAGACGAATTAACACATCACAAAGCAGTTTCTCAGAATGTTTCTTTCTCATTTTTAGCTGAGGATATTTCCTTTTTCACTATAGGCCTCAATGTGCTCACAAATATCCCTTTGCAGGTTCCACGTAAACAGTGTTAGAAAAATGCTCCATGAAAAGAAAGGTGTAACTCTGTTAGATGAATTCACACATCACAAAGAACTTTCTCAGAAAGCTTCTTTCTAGTTTTTGTCTGAGAATGTTTCCTTGGTCACCATCGGCTTCAATGCAATTCAAAATAGCCCTTCTCAGATTCCCCAAAAACATTGCTACCAAAGTGCTCCATGAAAACTGTGGTGTAACGCTGTGAGATTAATTCACACATCACAAAGCTGTTTCTCAGAAAACTTCTTCCTAGTTTTTATCTGAGGATACTTCCTTATCACTATATTCCTGAATGTGCGTCCGAATATCCCATTGCAGATTAAACGAGAAAAGTGTTATCAAACTTCTCAATGAAAAGAATGGTGTAACTCTGTGAGAAGAATTCACACATCACAAAGCAGTTTCTCAGAAAGCTTATTTCTGGTTTTTATGTGAGGATATTTCCTTTGTCACCATAATCTTCAATGTGCTCCGATGTATCCCACTGCAGATTCCAAGAATAGAGTGTTAGCAAACTGCTGAGTGAAAAGTACAGTGTAACTCTGAGATGAATTCACACGTCACAAAGCAGTTTCTCAGAATGTTTCTTTCTAGTTTTTATCTGAGGATAATTACTTTTTCAACATAGGCCTCAATTCGCTCCAAAATATACTACTGCAGATTCCAAGAAAACAGTGTTAGCAAACTGCTCAATGAAAAGAAAATTGCACACTATGAGATGAATTCACACATCACAAAGCAGTTTCTCAGAACACTTATTTTTTTATCTGAGGATATTTAGTTTTTCACCATAGGCCTCAATGCACTCCCATATACCCCCTTGAAGATTACACGAAAATAGTTTTTAGCAAACTGTTCCCTGGAAAGAAAGTTGTAACTCTGTGAGATAAGTTCACACATCAGAAAGAACTTTCTCTGAAAGTGTCTTTCTAGATTTATGTGAGGATATTACCTTTTCAACATAGACTTCAATATGGTCCAAAACATCCCTTCTCATATTCTCCAAAAACAGTGCTACCAAACTGCTGCATGAAAAAATCGTGTAACTCTATAAGATGAATTAACACACCACAAAGCAGTTTCTCAGAAAGCTTCTTTCCAATTTTTGTCTGAGGATATTTCCTTTGTCACAATAAGCTTCAATGCACTCTGAAATATCCCATTGCAGATTCCAAGGAAACAGGGTTAGCATGCAGCTCAAATAAAGTGCAACTCTGTGAGATGAATTCATATGTCACAAGCAGTTTCTCAGAAAGAATCTTTTTGGTCTTTATCAGAGGATATTTCCTTTTTCACCATAGGCTTCAACGTGCTCCCAAATATCCTATTGCAGATTCCACAAAAACAGTCTTATCATGCTGATGAATGTAAAGAATGGTGTAACTCTGTGAGATGAATTCACAGATTACAAAGTAGTTTCTTAGAAAGCTCCTTTCTCATTTTTTTTCTGATGACATATCCTTTTTCACTACAGGCCTCAAAGCGCTCCCAAATATCCCTTTGCAGATTCCACAAAAAGAGTGTTAGGAGACTCCTCAATGAAAAGAGCAGTGTAACTCTGTGAGATGAAATCGCACATCAAAGTCAGTTTCTCAGAAAGCTTTTGGGTTTTTATGTGAGGGTATTTCCTATGTCGCCATTAACTTCAATGTGCTTCAATGTATCCCACTGCAGATTCCAAGAATACAGTGTTAGCAAACTGCTGAGTGAAAAGTACAGTGTAACTCTGTGAGTTGAATTCACACATCACAAAGCAGTTTCTCAGAATGCTTCTTTCTATTTTTAATCTGAGGATACTTACTTTTTTAACATAGGCCTCAATTTGCTCCAAAATATACTACCGCAGAATCCAAGAAAACAGTGTTAGAAAACTGCTCAATGAAAAGAAAATTGTTACACTATGAGGTGAATTCACACATCACAAAACAGTTTCTCAGAACGCTGCTTTTTGGTTTTTATCTGAGGATATTTAGTTTTTCCCCGTAGGCCTCAATGCACTCCCAAATATCCCCTTGAAGATTACACTTGAATAGTTTTAGCAAACTGTTCCCTGGAAAGAAAGTTGGAACTCTGTGAGATAAATTCACACGTCACAAAGAATTTTCTCAGAAATCATCTTTCTAGATTTATGTGAGGATTTTACCTTTTCAACATAGGCTTCAACACGATCCAAAACATCGCTTCTCATATTCTCCACAAACAGTGCTACCAAACTGCTGCATGAAAAAAATCGTGTAACTCTATAAGATGAATTAACACACCATGAAGTAGTTTCTCAGAAAGCTTCTTTCCAGTTTTTGTCTGAAGATATTTCCTTTGTCACCATAAGCTTCATTATTCTCCGATACATCCCATTGCAGATTCCAAGAATACAGTGTGAGAAAACTGCTCAATGAAAAGAAGAGTGTAACTCTGTGAGATGAATTCTTACATCACAAAGCAGCTTATTGGAAAGCTTCTTTTTGGTTTTTATCTCAGGATATTTTCTTTGTCACCATAGGCTTCAATGCGCTCCCATATATCCCTTTGAAGATTCCACAAAACAGTGTTACCAAACTACTCCAAGAAAAGAATCATGTAACTCTGAGACGAATTCACATATCACAAAGCAGTTTATCAGAAAGCTTCATTCTATTACTTATCTGAGGATATTTCCTTTGTCACCATAGGCTTGAATATAATTCAAAATATCCCTTCTCAGATTCCCCAGAAAGAGTGCAACCAAACTTCTCCATGAAAAGAAAAATGTAATACTGCGAGATGAATTCCAACATCACAAAGAAGTTCCTCAGAAAGCTTCTTTATAGATTTTATCTGAGAATATTTCCTTTGTCACCATAGGCTTTGAAGTGATGCAAAGTATCCCTTTTCACATTCCCCAAAAACAGTGTTACCACACTGATCCATGAAAAGAAAGGTGTAACTCTATGAGATGAATTCACATGTCACAAAGCAGTTTCTCAGAAAGCTTCTTTCTAGTTTTTGTCTGAGGATATTTCGTTTGTCACCATAAACTTCAATATGCTCTGAAATAACCCATTGCAGATTCCAAAATTACAATGTAAGAAAATTGCTCAATGAAAAGAACAGTGTATCCCTCTGAGATGAATTCACACATCACAAAGCAGCTTATTGGACAGCTTCTTTTTCGTTTTTATCTCAGGATATTTCCATTGTCACCTTAGCCTTCAATGTGATCCAAAATATCCCTTCTCAGATTCCCCAAAAACATTGCTACCATATTGCTACATGAAAAGAGTCATGTAATGCTATGAGATGAATTAACACATGACAACGCTGTTTCTCACAACGTGATTTTCTAGTTTTCATATGAGGATATTTCCTTTCTCACCATAAGCTTCAATGTGTTCCAAAATATCCCTTTGCAGATTCCAAGAATACAGGGTGAGAAAACTGCTCAATGGAAAGAACAGTGTAAATCTGTGGGATGAATTCCCACATCACAAAGCAGTGTCTCAGAAAGCTTCTTTTTGGTTTTCATCAGAAGATACTTCTCTTCTCACTCTAGGCCTCAATGCACTCCCAAATGTACCTTTGCAGATTCCACGAAAACAGTGTTAGTAAACTTCTCCATGAATAGAAAGGTGTAACTCTATGACATGAAAAAACACATCACAAAGAACTTTCTCAGAAAGTTTCGTTTTAGCTTTTATCTCAGTATATTTCCTTTGTTACCATATGCTTCAATACGATGCAAAACATCCCTTCTTAAACTCCCCAAAATCAGTGGTACCAAACTTGTCCATTAAAAGAATCGTGCATATCTCTGAGAATAATTTACAAATCACAAAGCAGTTTTTCAAGAAAGTTCTTTCTAGTTTTTATATGAGGATATTGCCATTTTCACCATATGCTTCAATGTGCTCCGAAATATCCCATTGAAGATTCAAAAAAAAAAGTGATAGCAAACTGATAAATGAAAAGAACAGTACTACTCTGTGAGACGAACTCATACATCATAAAGAGTTTCTTAGATAGCTTCTTTCTAGTTTTTTTTCCGAGGATGTTTCCTTTTTCAACATAAGCCTCAACACACTCCCAAAGATCCCTTTGGAGATTCCAGGAAAACAGTGTTAGCAAACTGCTCCATGGAAAGAAATGTGTAACTCTGTGAGATGAATTCACACATCACAAAGAAGTTTCTCAGGAAGCTTCTTTCTAGTTTTTATCTGAGGACGTTTCCTTTTTCACTATAGGCCTCATTATACTCCCAAATGTCCCTTTGCAGATTCCACGAAAACAGTGTTAGCAAACTGCTCCATGAAATGTAAGGTGTAACTCCATGAGATGAATTCACACATCACAAACAACTTCCTCAGGAAGCTTTTGTCTAGATTTATTTGAGGATATTTCCCCAAAAGCAGTGCTACCAACCTAAACTGTGAAAAGGATCATTTATCTCTGTGAGAGGAATTAAAGCATCACAAAGCAGTTTCTCAGAAATCTTCCTTCTGGTTTTTATATGATAGCTCCTTTATCACCATAAGCTCCAATGTGCTCTGAAATATTCCATTGCACATTCCAAGAAAACAGTGTTAGAAAACTGCTCAATGAAAAGAACAGTGTATCTCTGTGAGACGAATTCACACATCACAAATCAATTTCTCAGAAAACTTCTTTTTGGTTTTTATCTGAGGATATTTCCTTTGTCACCACAGGCTTCAATTTGATCCCAAATATCCCATTGCAGATACCACGAAAAAAGTGTTAGCAAACTGCTCAGTGAAAGCAACAATGTATCTCTGTGAGATGAATTCACACATCACAAAGCAGTTTATCAAAAAGCTTCTTTCCAGTTTTTATCTGAAGAGATTTCCCCTTTCACCATAGACCTCAAGGCACTCCCAAATATCCCTTTGCAGATTCCATGATAGCAGTGTTGGTAAACTGCTCAATGAAAAGAACAATGTAACTCTGTGAGATGATTTCGCATGTCATAAAGAACATTCTCAGAATGCTTCTTTCTAGTTTTTATCTCTGGATATTTCCTATGGAACCATAGGCTTGAATGTGATCCAAAATATCCCTTCTCAGTTTCCCTAAAAACGGTGCTACACAACTAATCCATGAGAAGAATCATGTAACACTGTGAGTTGAATTAGCACATCACAAAGCAGTTTTCAGAAAGCTTATTTTTGGTTTTTATCTGAGGATATTTCCTTTGTGATCATAGGCTTCATTGTGTTGCCAAAAATCCCTTTTCAGATTCGATGAAAACAGTGTTAGCAAACTTCTCAATGAAAAGAAGGGTGTATCTCTGTGATATGAATTCACACATCACAACGGAGTTTCTCAGAAAGTTTCTAATTTTTATCTGAGGATATTTTCTTTATCACCGTAGCCCTCAATGCTCTATGAAAAATTATCCCCTTTCAAATTACACGGAAACAGTGTTAGCAAAATGCCCCATGAAAAGAAAGGTGTAACTCTGTGTGTTGAATTCACACATCACAAAGAGTTTTCGCAGAAAGCTACTTTCTAGTTTTCATCTGATGGTATTTCCTTTGTCAACTTATGGTTCAATGCGGTCCAGAATATCACTTCTCACATTCACCAAAAACAGTGCTACCAAACTGCTCCATGAAAAGATTCGTTTAACTCAGTGGGATGAATTAACACATCACAAAGCTGTTTCTCAGAAAGCTTCTTTCTAGTTTTTATATGATATTATTTATTTTGTCAAGGAAAGTATCAATATGCTCCAAAATATCCCATTGAAGATTCCAAGAAAACAGGGTTAGCAATCTGCTCAATGAAAAGAACAGTGTAACTCTGTGAGATGAATACACACTTCACAAAGTAGTTTCACTGAAAATTTCTTTCTCATTTCTATATGAGGATATTTCTCTTTTTGCAGTCTGCCTCCATGCGTGCCCAAATATCCCTTTGCAGATTTCATGAAAACAGTGTTAGAAAACTGCTCCATGAAAAGAAAGATGTAACTCTCTGAGATGAATTCAAATATCACAAATAACTTTCTCAGACAGCTTCTTTCTAGTTTTTATCTGAGGATATTTCCTTTGTCACCATAGGCTTCAATGCAAACCAAATTAGCCCTTCTCAGATTCCCAAAAAACAGTGCTATCAAACTGATCGATGAAAAGAATCATGTAACTCTGTGAGGTGAATTCACAAATCACAAAGCAGTTTCAAAGAAAGCATCTTTCTAGTTTTTATATAAGGATAGTTCCCTTGTCACCATAAGATTTAATGCGCTCTGAAGTATCCCATTACAGATTCCAAGAAAACAGTGTTAGTATACTGCTCTCTGAAGAGAACAGTGTAACATGGTGAGATGAATTCACACATCACAAAGAAGTTTCTCAGAAAGCTTCTTTCTAGTTTTTATCTGAGGATATGTCCTTTCTCACCATAGGCTTGTATGCAATCCAAAATATCCCTTCTCAGATTCCCAAAAAACAGTGCTGCACAACTGATCCCTGAAAATGATCATGTAACTCTGTGAGATGAATTCACAAGTCACAAAGCAGTTTCTCAGAAAGCTTCTTTTTGGTTTTATCTGAGGATATGTCCTTTGTCACTGTAGGATTCAATGCTATCCAAAATATCCCTTCTCTGCTTCCACCAAAACAGTGCTACCAAACTGCTCCATGAAAAGAATTGTGTAATTCTGTGAGATGGATTCACACATCACCAAGCAGTTTTTCAGAAAGCTTCTTTCTAGTTTTTATCTGAGGATATTTCTTTTTACACTATAGGCCTCAATGTCCTCCCAAATATCCCTTTACAGATTTGTGAAACTTATTCATGATATGGGAATTTATCTCACAATGTTACCCCCGTCTTTCATGGAGCAGTTTGCTGACACTGTTTTGGAGCACATAGAGTGTGCTCAAGGGATGTTTTGGAGCACATAGAGGCCTAGAGTGAAAAGGGAAATATCCTCAGATGAAAACTATAAAGAAGCTTTCTGAGAAACTGCTTGGTGATGTGTGAACTCATCTCACAAAGTTTCACTGTTCTTTTCATTTAGCAGTCTGTTTACAGTGTTTTCTTGGAATCTACAATGGGATATTTCAGAGAGCATTGAAGCTTATAGTGACAAAGAAAATATCATGAGACAAAAACTAGAAGGAAGCTTTTCGAGAAACTGCTTTGTGATTTCTGAATTCATATTACAGAGTTACACGATTCCTTTCATGGAGCAGTTTTACAGCACTGTTTTTGGGGAATCTGTGATTGGATATTTCGGATAGCATTGAAGCCTATGTTGACAAAGGAATTATCCTCAGATAAAAATGATAAAGAAGCCTTCAGCGCACCAACATGGCATAAGTATACATATGTAAGAAACCTGCACGTTATGCACATGTACCCTAGAACTTAAAGTATAATAATAATAAAAAAAAGAACTTAAAGTGTAATAATAATAATAATAAAAAGAGTCAAATAGGAGGACAACCAGGAATGCACAAAGAAAGATATGCAAAATAAAAGTTTCAAGAAGAGAGAAATCTGTGTGATGTGGGAAGGTTTAATAAGGATGAACATTAACACAAAGTCATAGAATTTGGCAATCACCAGGTTGATGGTAACCTGTACAAACAATTTCAGTAGCTTTTGTGTGTTTGGATATATTTGCCAAAGGGTTAAGAATATGTAGGTGAAGAGAAAATGTAAAAAGCTTGTAGAGTTTAGAAAATTATTTTAAGAAGTTGTCAGTACAAATGAGGAGGCATGAAAATTGCTAAAGTACATGGTTGCAAAATTACTCTATTCAGAATCCAATTTTTTCTGTCAGCCAAATAAAGTTCATTGGCAATAGAAAATCTACCTTCTGACTGTCAGAAGGAAAACTATCAAACAGGAAGGACACCTATACCAAAACCCCATCAGTACGTCACCACCATCAAAGACCAGAGACAGATAAAACCACAAAGATGGGGAAGAAGCAGGGCAGAAAAGCTGGAAATTCAAAAAATAAGAGCGCATCTCCCCCTGCGAAGGAGCGCAGCCCATCGCCAGCAACGGATCAAAGCTGGTCAGAGAATGACTTGGACGAGAGGAGAGAAGAAGGCTTCAGTCCATCAAACTTATCAGAGCTAAAGGAGGAATTACGTACCCAGCGCAAAGAAACTAAAAATCTTGAAAAAAGAGTGGAAGAATTGACAGCTAGACTAATTAATGCAGAGAAGATCATAAACGAAATGACAGAGATGAAAACCATGACACGAGAAATACGTGACAAATGCACAAGCTTCAGTAACCGACTCGATCAACTGGAAGAAAGAGTATCAGCGATTGAAGATCAAATGAATGAAATGAAGCGAGAAGAGAAACCAAAAGAAAAAAGAAGAAAAAGAAATGAGCAAAGCCTGCAAGAAGTATGGGATTACGTAAAAAGACCAAATCTACATCTGATTGGGGTGCCTGAAAGTGAGGGGGAAAATGGAACCAAGTTGGAAAACACTCTTCAGGATATCATCCAGGAGAACTTCCCCAAACTAGTAGGGCAGGACAACATTCAAATTCAGGAAATACAGAGAACGCCACAAAGATACCCCTCCAGAAGAGCAACTCCAAGACACATAATTGCCAGATTCACCAAAGTTGAAATGAAGGAAAAAATCTTAAGGGCAGCCAGAGAGAAAGGTCGAGTAACCCACAAAGGGAAGCCCATCAGAATAACAGCAGATCTCTCGGCAGAAACTCTACAAGCCAGAAGAGAGTGGGGGCCAATATTCAACGTTCTTAAAGAAAAGAATTTTAAACCTAGAATTTCATATCCAGCCAAACTAAGTTTCATAAGTGAAGGAGAAATAAAATCCTTTACAGATAAGCAAATGCTTAGAGATTTTGTCACCACCAGGCCTGCCTTACAAGAGACCCTGAAGGAAGCCCTAAACATGGAAAGGAACAACCGGTACCAGCCATCACAAAAACATGCCAAAATGTAAAGACCATCGAGGCTACGAAGAAACTGCATCGACTAACGAGCAAAATAACCAGTTAATATCATAAAGGCAGGATCAAGTTCACACATAACAATATTAACCTTAAATGTTAATGGACTAAATGCTCCAATTAAAAGACACAGACTGGCAAACTGGATAAAGAGTCAAGACCCATCAGTCTGCTGTATTCAGGAGACCCATCTCACATGCAGAGACATACATAGGCTCAAAATAAAGGGATGGAGGAAGATCTACCAAGCAAATGGAGAACAAAAAAAAGCAGGGGTTGCAATCCTTGTCTCTGATAAAACAGACTTTAAACCATCAAAGATCAAAAGAGACAAAGAAGGCCATTACATAATGGTAAAGGGATCAATTCAACAGGAAGAGCTAACTCTCCTAAATATATATGCACCCAATACAGGAGCACCCAGATTCATAAAGCAAGTCCTTAGAGACTTACAAAGAGACTTAGACTCCCATACAATAATAATGGGAGACTTCAACACTCCGCTGTCAACATTAGACAGATCAACGAGACAGAAAGTTAACAAGAATATCCAGGAATTGAACTCATCTCTGCACCAAGCGGACCTAATAGACATCTATAGAACTCTCCACCCCAAATCAACAGAATATACATTCTTCTCAGCACCACATCGCACTTATTCCAAAATTGACCACATAATTGGAAGTAAAGTACTCCTCAGCAAATGTAAAAGAACAGAAATTATAACAAACTGTCTCTCAGACCACAGTGCAATCAAACTAGAACTCAGGACTAAGAAACTCCATCAAAACCGCTCAACTACATGGAAACTGAACAACCTGCTCCTGAATGACTACTGGGTACATAACGAAATGAAAGCGGAAATAAAGATGTTCTTTGAAACCAATGAGAACAAAGATACAACATACCAGAATCTCTGGGACACATTTAAAGCAGTGTGTAGAGGGAAATTTATAGCACTAAATGCCCACAAGAGAAAGCAGGAAAGATCTAAAATTGACACTCTAACATCACAATTAAAAGAACTAGAGAGGCAAGAGCAAACACATTCAAAAGCTAGCAGAAGGCAAGAAATAACTAAGATCAGAGCCGAACTGAAGGAGATAGAGACACAAAAAACCCTCCAAAAAATCAATGAATCCAGGAGTTGGTTTTTTGAAAAGATCAACAAAATTGACAGACCGCTAGCAAGGCTAATAAAGAAGAAAAGAGAGAGGAATCAAATAGATGCAATAAAAAATGATAAAGGGGATATCACCACTGACCCCACAGAAATACAAACTACCATCAGAGAATACTATAAACGCCACTACGCAAATCAACTAGAAAATCTAGAAGAAATGGATAAATTCCTGGACACTTACACTCTCCCAAGGCTAAACCAGGAAGAAGTTGAATCCCTGAATAGACCAATAGTAGGCTCTGAAATTGAGGCAACAATTAATAGCCTACCCACCAAAAAAGTCCAGGACCAGATGGATTCACAGCTGAATTCTACCAGAGGTACAAGGAGGAGCTGGTACCATTCCTTCTGAAACTATTCCAATCAATAGAAAAAGAGGGAATCCTCCCTAACTCATTTTATGAGGCCAACATCATCCTGATACCAAAGCCTGGCAGAGACACAACAAAAAAAGAGAATTTTAGACCAATATCCCTGATGAACATTGATGCAAAAATTCTCAATAAAATACTGGCAAACCGGATTCAGCAGCACATCAAAAAGCTTATCCACCATGATCAAGTGGGCTTCATCCCTGGGATGCAAGGCTGGTTCAACATTCGCAAATCAATAAACATAATCCAGCATATAAACAGAACCAAAGACAAGAAACACATGATTGTCTCAATAGATGCAGAAAAGGCTTTTGACAAAATTCAACAGCCCTTCATGCTAAAAACGCTCAAGAAATTCGGTATTGATGGAACGTACCTCAAAATAATAAGAGCTATTTATGACAAACCCACAGCTAATATCATACTGAATGGGCAAAAACTGGAAAAATTCCCTTTGAAAACTGGCACAAGACAGGGATGCCCTCTCTCACCACTCCTATTCAACATAGTGTTGGAAGTTCTGGCTAGGGCAATCAGGCAAGAGAAAGAAATCAAGGGTATCCTGTGGGGAAAAGAAAGAGAGATCAGCTTGTTACCATGTCTATATAGAAGGAAGTAGACCTAAAAGACTCCATTTAGTTCTGTGTTTGAGATGCTGTTAAACTGTGACCTTACCTCCAACCTTGTCCTTGCAAGAGACATGTGCTGTGGTGACTTAAGGTTAAAAGGATTTTGGGTGGTGCAGAATGTGCTTTGTTAAACAAGTGCCTAAAGGCTGCTTATGGTTAAAGGTCATCACCATTCTCTTTAATCTCAAGAAAGAGAAAAACATTTGTCTCCTGCCCCTCCCTGGGCTATGGAACATCTCCGGGTAATACCCATTGTGTGCCTTGTTTACTGAGTGAGGAGAAACCGCCTTTAGGAATAAGGTGGGGACTTGCTGGAGCAATACTGCTAAAAGGTTTATGGAGATGTCGCATATACATCTCAAGGCACAGCATTTTCCTTTAAACTTATTCATGTTACAAGGATTTTTTGTTCATATGTCTTACTGCTGGTTTCCTCCCTACAATGATCCTATTGTCCAGCCACTCCCTTATCTTTTTGATGGTAAAGATAATTATCAATAAATACTAAGGGAACTCAGAGGCCGGTGCCGGCGTTGGTCCTCTGTAAGCTGAGCGCCGGTCCCCTGGGCCCCGCTTTTCTTTCTCTACACTTTGTCTCTGTGTTTTATTCCTTTTCTCAAGTCTTTCGTTTCCACCTAACGAGAAACACCCACAAGTGTGGAGGGGCAGGCCACCCCTTCATCTGGCGTCCAACGTGGGGCTTTTCTCTAAGGTGAAGGTACGCTGGAGCGTGGTCATTGAGGACAAGTCGACGAGAGACTCCCGAGTACGTCTACAGTCAGCCTTGCGGTAAGCTTGTGCGCTCGGAAGAACCTAGGGTAACAATGGGGCAAACTAAAAGTAAATATGCCTCTTATCGCAGCTTTATAAAAATTCTCTTAAAAAGAGGGGGAGTTAAAGTGTCTACCAAAAATCTAAATACGCTCTTTCAAACAATAGAACAGTTTTGTCCATGGTTTCCGGAACAGGGAACTTTAGATCTAAAAGACTGGGAAAAAATTGGCAAAGAATTAAAACAAGCAAGTAGGGAAGGTAAAATCATTCCACTTACAGTATGGAATGATTGGGTCATTATTAAAGTAGCTTTAGAAGCGTTGCAAACAGAAGAAGATAGCATTCCAGTTTCCGATGTCCCTAAAAGCTGTGCAGTAGATTGTGAAAAAGAGGCAGGGATAGAATCCCGGAAAAGAAAAGAAAGTTCACACTGTAAATGTGTAGCAGAGCTGGTAATGGCTCGGTCAACGCAAAATGTTGACAATAATCAATTACAGGAAGTAATATATCCTGAAACGTTAAAATTAGAGAAAAAAGATCTAGAATTAACAAAGCCATCAGAGTCTAAACCACGATGGCCAACTCTTACAACAGCTCAGATACCTGCAACCTTAGAACCTCAAATGCAGGTTAAACAAGTACAAACTCCAAAAGAAGATCAAATAGAAAAAGATAGAGTCTCTGTCGCGGCAATGCCAATCCAAATACAGTGTCCACAATATCAGCAGGTAGAAAGTAAGATCCAGCCGCCAGTACCCTATCAATACTGGCCGCCAGCTGAACTGCAGTATCAGCAGCCCCCAGAAAATCTGTATGGACAGCCAGGAACACTTCCAGTGCCACAGGGCAGGGTGCCATATCCTCAGCCGCCCACCATGAGACTTAATCCTACGGCACCGCCTAGTACACAAGGTAGTGCAATACATAAAAGTATCGATGAGGCAAGAAAACAGGGAGATATTGAGGCGTGGCAATTCCCAGTAATATTAGAAGCAAGACCACCTGGAGAAGGGGCCCAAGAGGGAGAGCCTCCCGTAGCTGAAGCCAGATATCAGTCCTTTTCTATAAAAATGCTAAAAGAGATGAAAGAAGGAGTAAAACAGTATGGACCCAACTCTCCTTACATGAGAACATTATTAGATTCCATTGCTCATGGACATAGACT